>NC_089533.1:2189735-2537235 GCF_963924715.1 Thunnus thynnus | reverse complement strand
TGATGTGTCAAAAACGTTCATCAAGTCAAACTGTCAAAGTCAAAATCTGAGTCAGTTTTTATTTCATAAAATTTACTTTTTTTTTAAATCTTAATTTAAGTAGAAATTTGATTTTTTGTTTTGTTTTATCTTTTAATCTTGTCTTTCCTCATAATTTTGACTTATTAAATCAGTTATGATATCAAACTTCATAATTCTGACTAATTACCTCATCATTTTGACTTTTTGTCTCATTAATCTGATTTACTGAGTTGTTTTGTTTTTTTATTCTCATAACTAACTTTGACTTAGTAAGTAAAGATTTTGACTTTACTTTTGACTTTTTATCTCACAGGTTTGACTTACTACCACATAACATTAACTTATCTCATAATTTAAGTCAAAATTATATTTTATCCCTTAATTTTGATATTTTCCTCATAATTTTGAGATTTGAGATAATCTTTATTTACCAAGTCAAAGTTATGAGATAAAAAATCTACATGTTGACTAATTACCTCATAAATTTGACTTTAGTCTCAAAATTGACTTTTTAAAAATTAGATTTTTTCAAATCTCATAACCGACTTAGTAAAAATGTTGACATAACGAGCATTTTAAAATAATTTTGATTTTTTAATCTCATAATTCTGAGTTTTTTTATCTCATATTTTTTGACTTCCAGTCATACAATGAGCTTTTATTTTTATCATGAATTTGTTCTATTGGCAGAAATGGGCTTCCGTACATTTTACTGCAGAATTAGTACTTTTGATCCTTTAAAATACATTTAGCTACTGATACTTTGAATGGAGTACTATTACACTATTACATTGTTGAATTGGTATTTTTACTTCAGTATCTGATCTAAATAATTCTTCCTCTGGATATTTCGTCCTTCATCACGTCTGTGATTGATTATTTTACAGCCTGTCGGTGGTTTGTTGTTAGATCCTTTATTATTAATCCAGTCTTTGTCACTGAACGTAACCTTTCTGCTTCTTCTTTAAGACAGTTGTTTCACATTCGGGTCAATCACACTTGAATTTCTCAAACACTGACACTCTCCTCTGACCACATCCTTCCTCTATCAACAGCCTCACTGATGCCAAGAAGAGTAACTTGAGAGAAGAAGTTCAGACTGCAGCTTTGTGCTTTCTCAACCGTCATTCTGCTCTTACAGTAAAACCAAAACAAGTGTGATGAAAGGAGGAAGCTGCAGAAAGTAGCAGATCATACCTTGTTTTATTAAACATATAAATACAAATTTCAACAGAGGAAAATGAACAGAAAGTACTTGAGAGAAAAATCTCTATAAAAGAGCCATGAATTAGAACAGAGTGAATTATTTCTGAGGGTCCATGAGAAAGTACACCGTCATCTTAAGAGCAAAAAAAAAAAAAAATCTTGAACGGGAGGTAAACTGTCAACAAGAAAGAAAAACCACCACCCAGTCTGTAAAATCTTCAGGGTGGTTGAGACACATCAGCTGTATTTTACTGGTTAAAATATGGTCATAAATTCCAAAGCTGTGCCAAAGGAACATGGAGACCACATCAAATCTCCATGAGAAACCATTTCCATAACAGAGCTAAGCCAGTAATCCACCCTGCAGGAAGCTCGTACAACGGCTCCCCTGTCGGCCTTCAGACCTCCGACCCTTCAGCGGCGACAACACGTCGCTTCACCACCACCACGACTCAGACACGCTCGTCTGTCTCCACTTGTCCTCGGCGGGTTCAAGACAGCTGCAGGAGTTTGATTTAAAAAAAAAAAAAAAAGGAAGAAAATCCGCCCTGAGGTCACCAACAGACGGCCTCATTTACACGTTTTAGCTTGTTTACTGCAGATCTGACACACACACACACACACACACACACACACACACACACACACACACACACACACACACACACACACACACACACACACACACACACACACACACACACACACACTGCGCTGCTGTTAACTTCCATTTGATTCAGTTCAGTAAGAAAATCAACTGTTAAACATGGAGTCTGCATATTTTAGTCACATGACTCATGAGGTAATAAGAGCCGCTCAACTATTCTGATGATTAATTAATCCTGAAAGTTATTTTTTTTTCAAACAGAGACGACAAATATTTGATGTTTCCAGCTTTAAAATGTGAGATTTTGCTGCTTTTACTCGTCTGACGTTTTCACTGTCGGTGGGATGAGACGAGACATCTGAAGACGACTTTTACTGTTTTCTGATGTTTTATAAACCATCAGATGAGTCAATAATTATCAGTTTAGCTAACTGTCTCATGTTTCACCACTGAAGTCAGTCAATAAACATGTAAAGTCTGCATGATTTTTTGTTTCATTATTGATTCATCTGATGAGTCAAATGTCTGTTTCTGTTTGACCAACAGTCAGAAACATAAAGATTTAAGTTCACCGTCAGATGCGACGAAGAAAAACATCAAATCTTCGTGTGAGAGGTTTGAACGAGCTCGTGTTTGACAGTTCTGCTTAAAAAACGACCTGAACACAAATGAATCGATTATCAGAACAGCTGACGATTCATTTCCGTCGAATAATCGTTTCAGCTCTTTATGAAGTTCAAATTTAATAATCAGCAGAATTAAACTCATCATGTATGATAGAAATTACAAAAACATGTAACTGAACATAAATTAATGTAAAAAATCATTAAAACATTTTAAAGATCTAATGTTTGGATTCTTGATGTTATTTTATAACAAACTGCAGAAATATGAAAAACTGTCAGAACAAGCTGGTTTGGGTTTTTTTTTTAAGTTGTTACATTTTCAGGGCGGATTTTTCCTTTTTTTGCAGATCATTTGATTTCTGGATATGAACAGAAACTCATTCAGCAGCTGTGATGTCACAGCCTCGACGCTGAGCGCTGCACAAACAAACAAACAAACAAACAAATAAACTGCAGGACAATAAACATCCAAACGAGACAGAAACACAGGAAACAGTTGATTGTCTCTGTGAAGCTGCGTCCCGTCTCCCCTGGCAACAACAACAACAACAACAACCACCTCTTTTCTCCTGAAGTCAAGGAGACTTTTTGTAGTAAAAGTCGGGACATAAACGGGATCTTGCTGATCTGGTTGCGGTGGATGTGAGTCTCTCTGGTCACCTGGACTCTGATCTGATGAGCTCTGCTGTGTTTAAACCCTCTGATCCTGTCTGTGTCTGCAGCAGAGAATACATTCAAAGCACATGTGGGGCCTCTCCCATTCAGACAGACGGAGGTAGGAGTGGTTGAGCGTCTGAAAGGTTGTGTGGAAAATCACTGAGTCGGCCTCTGAACCCCGCAGACAGACAGACAGACAGACAGACAGACGGCGTCCGTCTACGTCACAATGTTCTCAAATCAGTGTGCGTTTGTGAGTTTTACCGGCGTGTCGTCGTCATGGTAACTGAAATCTTTTAGCTGAGGCTTTTATTTACAACACAGAAAAAAAACCCGCCTCAGACTATCAAACTAAACAAACCTGCTGCTTCAGCCGGACGTTAACGACAGTTAACGACTACAGCCGAAGGAAAAGTTCAACATTTTAGGAAAAGACGTTTATTTGTTTTCTTACTGAGAAACAACAGCCGCTAATTACATCAGTAAACTGTTCCTGGTTCAGTTTATTATCGATTCATCTGTTGATTCTTTTCTCATTTAACTGATTAATTGTTTGGTCCATAAAATGGTTCAAATGTGGATCAATAACGACTTCAAATGTTGTTTTGTTATTGTTAGATATTCAATTTATATTCAGAAAATATTCACATTTATGAAGCTGGAATCAGAATTTTGACTTTTTTTCTTTTAAAAAAGACTCAAAATGATTAATTGATTATCAAAATAGTTAACTTTAATTAAAAATTAATAGTTAAACTAATCGATTGATGTTGCAGCTCTAGTTCCCTTTAAATTAATTTAGTTTTTTGACATTTGACAGTTGAAACATAAATGATCTGACAGCGTTTCTGTGCTTCAGTTTCTTGTGACATTAACGCTGATAATCAGCTGATTGATCATCTTTTATATCGATTGATCAGCTCGAGGTCACTGCACCCAACCAGTAAACAGTCACGTGACCTCCTGTAACACCGCCACGTTCTTACAGAATAAACAAACCAGACGTGAATAACTGAGATTTCGAGGTTTAGTTACTGTTAGCTGTTTCCGGTTTATGCTAAGCTAAGCTAAGCTAACATCCGGCTACATGTTTAACAGACATGCAGAGTTGTTTCCATTTAAATCTCAGCAAGAAAACTAATCATCAAATTTCCCAAATGTCCCAAAACTTTTCCTTTAATGACTTCAAGTCAACATGTCGTCATCTGCCGCTAAAAGTCGAAGTGAAAAACAAAAAACTAGGCGGCAGCTCTCCGTCAGGCTGAAACCATCAAATAATCATTTCATTATCAAATTATTAAATTATTGCAATCAAGCTCTGCCGTCCAATCAAACTCACCGATCACTTCTTTACGTTACAGTTCATCCATTTAGTTCTCCGACCTCCTCTAACGCGTCACATTTACACCAAACAAACAGCTGACGACCTGAAAAAACCCAAAAACTATTTCCGGAATCATCAGAGTCTCTTTTAACCATCAGAATAAAAAATAAACCTTCACTTCCTGTCCGGGCAGAGCGACCACCTCCTGCCTCATCACAGCGAAAAGACATTATTATTGATTATTTTTAAATTTGATTGACTAAATTGGTTAATTATCATCTATAATCTAAAACTTGGACTTTCCATTATTTTAATAAATTCGTCTTTGAAGCAAACAAATTATTTATGACTTTAGATTTATTCTAAGGACATTATTATTATTATTATTATTATTATTATTATTATTATATTGCAGCTCTTATTGATGGCAGCTGCTTGTTAATTGATGTTGAGCTGATTGCAGATCAACGTTCGTGGCTGCAGGTTTTCAGTCTTTAACAGACAGGAAGTTGTTTTCATCTAAATGGTTAAAGGAGAGTTTGAGGATTGTGGGAATATTAATAAAGGACAGTCTGTGTTTGTGATTCAGATGGAACATAAAGAGACAGTGTGTGAGATTAGTGTCTGTGTCTCTGCAGCCGTGAAGCCGAGTTTCACTGCAGCGTTTTCGTGGCTGTAAATGAAACTGATACACACCTGTGATCCATCCTCACTGTGTACACACACACACACACACACACACACACACACACACGCACACACACACACACACGCACCACCAAAACACACGTGTGGAAACATTTTCACCCTGAACCTCTGAGGTCTGAGTTCTTTGTTTGTCTGCTGGTTATTGCCGACTTCCTGCCAGATTATCTGTGAACCCTGCGGGAGAAGAAGAGTTTCTTAAAAAATAAAAGACTGATCACAAAGCACTTCAACAGATCACATGGCTCCTATCCTAAAGTAAGTGCTCTGCTGGGTCCTGGGCTTGCTTGCATTGATGATGAAGAGAAGTTTCAGCGTCCCCCCCCCCCCCCGACCCTCCCTCCCCTCCCCTAAATAAAAAGAGTTTCTGGGCTTTGTTGCGTTTCTCTGCCTCCTCCTCAGTGTTCTCAGCGACGCTTCAGGTTCTTCCTCGGCTTGGATGACTTGTGATGAAGACGGAGAGGAAAAGTGTCTCCTGCAAAGCCAAACTGCTCGTCTTTAGAAAAACAAGAGAAGAAAACAGCAGTTTCTGTCTTTTTCCATAAGAGCTCTTGAGCTCCCCCCCCCCATCCCTCCCTCCCTCCCCAATCTCGACCCGCCCCCCCCCCCCAAACAGATTCATTTGGCTACACTCGACGCCTCCCGGCCCGCCGCACACAGTCTCATCTCTGGCCGTGGAGCGCCGATACGACGGGGGGCTGCTGGGAGCCGCTGGGCTGAGAGACGGGGGGCCACATGGGAGTCTGTTGCATGTGGTGGTGGTGGTAGTGGTGGTGCATGTGGTGGCCGGTGGGCGACGACGGGGGCAGCCACGCCGGCTGGTGGCTGGGCGGCGAGGAGGCCCAGAAGGAGCCGAAGCCCGTCGTGGAGGAGGGGGCCGGCGGGGAGCAGGCCATGGACACCTGGGCGGGGCCGCCGCCGGCGCCGGAGCCGCAGTCAGACGCCCGCAGCTTGGAGAACATGGTGATGGCGTCGGGGAAGTTCGGCGGCGTGGCGGGAGTGTTCCTCGGAGTACACATCTGAAGGAGGAAGAGAGATTATTTTCATTATTGATTAATCAATTAGTTGTTTGGTAAATAAAAATCAGAACGAAGAGAAAGAAAACAGAAAATATTCACATTTAAGCAGCTGGAATCAGAGAATTTTTCATTTTCATTTTTTTTCTTAAAAAGTGATTCCAGACGATTAATTGATTATCTAAATAGTTGGTAATTAATCTTCTCTCAGTCAACTAATCAATTAATCGCTGCAGCTGTAGAATAAGAAAATCTATTTACTGTCAAACATGACAAAGAAAAGAAGCAAATCCTCATAAATTTAGAAGCTGGAACTAAAAATGTCAGACAGCTGCAGGTTCATCGTCTGTCAATCAACTCATTTATTAATCGACTGATCGTTGCAGCTCTAATATTGTTATTGAACGTTTGTTGTTGTTGTTTTAATCCTGATTTGTGATTCTTATGGATTCTGCAGGTGATGGAGTTCATGTGTGTGTTGATCTGCTGGAGGAGGTCTGTTCACTCGTAAAGATGATTTAAAAACACACATGTGAGCGCTGAGAGTTCATGTCTAGGGCAGAGCTCGCCTGGGGTGTGTGTGTGTGTGTGTGTGTGTGTGTGTGTGTGTGTGTGTGTGTGTGTGTGTGTGTGTTCGTGTGTGTCCATAGATTTGCTTTACTGCTCTCCTCTGTTTCTCACTGTGATATGTGACACGCTGCTAAATGCCAAAAGTCTTCAGTGAGAACATCAATTAAAGTGTAATGTGAAAAGTGCTGCAATGCCAAACACACACACACACACACACACACACACACACACACACACACACACACACACACACACACAGGATCAGGTAGCAGCCAGAAATAGAGGAGGGGGCCTCTCAGCTGTGCAGCAGGAGGCCAGAGGGAGGAACCAGTATATTTAGAGCTCAGTACTGGTTCTCACAACAGAAAAAAGTCACACACACACACACACACACACACACACACACACACATCAAATCACATGTGTTCGCTACATGATGCTTCACAACAGATCAAAACAACGACTGCTGTTCAACTGTTGCTGCAGCAGAAGTTTTTCAAACTATGAGACGCGTCCAAACTCGTTCTTCTCCTTCTCAGTCATAAAGCTGAACACACACACACACACACACACACACACACACACACACACACACACACACACACATTCCTACATTCAGTGTGACTTACACTCCTGCAGGATAAACATCCATACATGTGTGAAGAGACGCTACAACCGACAATCATCACATTTCTCTGCTAACAGAGACTATTTAACTAAATATGAACAAATATAGGGAAGAATACTTCCTGTTTATACCCCCCAAAGCATTGTGGGAACTGTAGTTCCAAAATTGAGGTCATAATTATCCCCTAAATCAAAGTCAGACAAGGAACAAAGAATAATATTTCAATATTTTTATGAGATTATTGAAGCTCAGAATCTCTCCTCCCTTCATCATACACTCTGAGCTGGAAACCAGTGAACATCCAGACAAAAAAAACTCAGTAATGACAGTTTTAAACTGGTCCAGATGGTGACAAGTACAACAGATGAAAACCTTCATGACAGTTTATCTCTCGTTGTCAGACAGTCAGAGTTTCATCACAGCTGCCCGCTTGTTACTATGCAGGATGTTGTTTGTAAACACAACATTCATCTCAATGTCTGTCACACACACACACACACACACACACACACACACACACACACACACACACACTTATTTGAGTTGCTCGCTGCCATAAGTGCAACAGAATCCGGCAGTAAAAGGAGACGTACGAGTAATTTATCACACAAGCAGAACATCGGCGCTCTGTCCGCCGTTTTCGTAGCTTCCTCTCGTCTATGTCGCTACACTCACACCCTGCGCTGCGATTGGCCGGAGGCAACACACCCACTGCCCCGAGGCCGACGCCAAGAAACATCCCGAACAGCAAAATAAAAATAAAATCCAGGCAGAGAGCAGCGTTTATAGATACACACTGAGTCTATATGTTGTGTTTTTAGGAAAATTCTGCAAAATATCCCTTTAAATGCTGGAGGCCAAAATCCACAGTGCTTCTATTCAGCTTCATCAGTCTGAGTTAGTCATATCAAGTGGATATCTGACACATTTACAGTCTTTTTAGCATCAAATTCCCTCTTTGTGTTTCCTCAGACAGTGTTTCCCTGTTGAGCTGCAGGTGGAAGTATAGTAACAAAAAGAGTAACGTTGAAAGATATCTACTTGGCTTCATATTAGCTTCACATAAACTTTGTGAAACTGTCCTTTCATTTAGACAACAGGTCACTAAAAGTCTCCCGTGAAACCGGGTCATGCAGTATAAATATGTAATCTATCAAACTGTGTCGTATCAGATGTGATATTATTATTATTATTATCAATAAAAGCAAACACTGTCTGCTACGTCAACACAAACCACATGACTCACTGTACTGGAGATAAAAAGTCCAGCAGAGCGTTTCTCTCTCTGAGCCAACAGACTGTTTTCAGTGTGACGGCAGCGGCTGATCTGTGTGTACATTACAAACAATAACACGACTGTCTGTCACACACACACACACACACACACACAGCGTATAGCATTCCTGCTACACACACATGACCCTCATGCTTTCACTCCCAACAGACGGTTGAAGAGAACCAGTTCTCTGTCAGTGTTTATTCTTTATGAACTGAACATATTTGTGTTTGAAATGTTGCGACATTAAAGAAGATGTCATACTGAGATCAGAACTGTGTCACCAGCTGATTTCACCACATTTCAAACTAGATTTACTAAATATGAAACCTAAAGAAATGTTTTATTTACTAAATACTTCACTAATGTGTAAATCGGTTGCTAGGAAACATCAGTGGCGCTGACAGGAAGCGACTGAAGCATCATCAAGCTGTGACATAAAACAACAAATTCAAATAAACTTGACTGAATGTTGGTGTGATACGTAGAATCAGCAGCAGTGATGAAGGTTACAGTGAGGGATTATGATGCTAATGCTAAGCTAACCAACGTTATTGATTTATTTAATACCTGCTGAACAACATAGTTCTGTGTTTCCATCATGAAACAGATTCATCCTGCTTCTCTTTGTGTTTTGTGGGGTTTTTTCTGAACCTGTGACAGACTGGTTGTCATATTAAAGGGCCGTGCTCGGCTCATTATTGCAACACTGGCGTTTTTCTGCTCCACACCCAGACTTTCTCAACACGGCTCCATGACGGCCTCCAGGGTCTGAGGGGACTTCAGGAGAACAGGAGGGTGGAAATAACCATCTGGCAGCTGATGCTCAACCCCCATCCCCCCTCCCTTCCCCCACCAGTGTCTCTCGTTGCTTCACCCGCTCTCCCTCCAGCCCCTGTACTCTTCCACACATGCGATGATGTCATGGCGCTGCACCCAAAATAATAACAAACCTCCTCTCGCACATTTCCTCAAGCTACGACAGACTCCTCCCAGAGCCGCGGGCAGGCACGTACACCAGAGCCAGAGCAGGAGGAGGAGGAGGAGGAGGAAGGAGGAAAAACAAAACACGGCTGCAGATGTTGGCAGAGCGCACGCTGTTCCTGCATGTTCGGGATCACACAAATCCCAGGATGCAGCGGTGGAGGGAAGAGCGGCGAAGATTCGACCAGGACGGTTAAGAAAGAGGATTGCATAAGCAGCGGCGAGCCAAGGCCACAGACATGAGTCTGTACGCAGTGACGCAGGTCTGCACGGCCACGGAAAAACATTCACTTCTGTCAAGTGACTCCTCTTCATAAGCCCCTAATTACTGAGTTACTGAGCCGCAATTACAGATTAAACATCTCTTATAACTGCACATACACACACACACACACACTCTGCTCCTACCAGAGACTCAGATCTAAATGTACTCACATCCTCTGAGACGGAAATCAACTGAGAGGTGTGAACGCTGAGTTTCCTGCCCCTCCAAATATCTAAATGACCATAAATCAGACGTCAGTTCAGCGTCGGATCAGTTTGATGTCAGACTGAGTCGTTGCTTCATCTCAGTCTGACATCATGTTTGTTTTCTGTTGCATCATTTTCATTTACGTTTAATCGTTTAGTTCCCCAGAGCCCGAGATAACATCTTCAAATATCTTGTTTTGTCCGACCAACGATGCAAAATATTCAGTTTATAAACATAAAACACAGAAAAGCAGAAAATCGGAGAAAAACTGGAACCAGAAGATGTTTGGTGTTTTTTTACTTGATGTGATTAATCGACTAATCCTTTCAGTCTTCACACAAAGACACTGATGAACAGAAAGCAAACAAAAGACGACGTGCAACAACAATACAGACGTATACTAAACAGTCGTCATGGAAACAGCGTCTCTGCCAACATAAACAAGCTGTTAAAGGTTAAAGTTAACCGGCTCATCACTTCCTGCTGCTGCTTGACTGTCAGAGATTCAACATCTCGTATGTTACCTCCGACTGACAAAGAGCACAAAGAGCTTATTTCAAGTTCAAAGCTAACGTAGCTGCTAGCTGCTAGATTAGCAGTAAACCGTGACGTTAATGGCTTCTGCTGCTGTTTCAGGATCGTCGTGATCAGCTGATCATCACATCTACAAGAGTGAAAGAAAGATTCCGCATATCGGTCTGAACTTCAGCCGGAAAACACTACCTATAGTGACGTCGCCATCTTGGCAGTGCGTGACGCTGCGTAACTCCCAGCCAATCAAAAATGGGCAAAGAGGCGGCCCGAATGGCTGAAACAAGCCACCTAGCGGCTGGCGGACCTGTCACTCAAAGCAGCCACGTCCTTCATTATGCAGAACTTTACGGCTTAATAAAACTTAAACGGGTGAGTTATAAAAAAAAATTTACCCTCCGTACAGTTGTCATGAAAGAGGAAATTAGTTATAGAGACCAAAACCGTTGTTTGTACCAGGCTGTAAACATGTTTATTTCTGCTGTAAAGTTGGGCATTTAACATGGGGGTCTATGGGGATTGACTCGTGTTTGGAGCGTCAATTGGTCATTCAAGGAACTGCAGTTTTTGGCACTTCCACATTGGCTTCATTTTACAGCCCCGGAGGTTGCTGCTTGGTCTTGGTGGGTCTCGGTGGGTCTCGGTGGGTCTTTTATTATTCTTGCTTGTGTTGTGTTTTAGTCTTTTTGTATTAGTTTGATGGTTTTATAAGCAGGAAATGTGTTGACAGTTCAGCCTCTAATGTGCATTTCCCACTATTTCCTATTCAAGGAAACAAAAACTGTTTCTCACTTGTTGAACGTAGAAGAAATTAAGTTCCAGAGAGAATCAAATTGAAGTGAATCAATAATAAATAAAACAAACTGCTGCTTTGTATTCTTAAGTTTTGTATTCTTTATACGTTTCATAAAACAAAAAAGAAAACATTCAAAGTATCTTTTTTAAAGCAGTCTCGGGGGGAAACAAACCAACACAATGTTGAAGTCTGTTCTCTTCTCGTGCTGGAGAAGCAGCGGCGCTCTGACTGAGCGTCGCCCAGCTGTGTGTGTCTGAACCAGTGCGGTCCAGCAGGTCAGCGGGTGCATTCATCCCACCGTCCAGTACGAAGGAATCAGCCTCCTTTAGCCACACATGCCATAAGTCTCTTGTTTTTTTTTTTCCTCTTTAAATGCACTTACCATCTGGTGGTGGTGACTGGGGATGTTGGCCTCCTGGAAGAAGGAGCTTAAGGCCGTCTGCAGAGAAACACACACACACACACACACACACACGTTGTGTTAGAAGAAGCATCTAAACTTTTCTTTATTTACATGAGAAGATCACAACACACAGGAGCACAAAGAGGAAGAACTGCCCCATCCCCCCTTCTCCTCTTCCTCCTCCTCCTCCTCCTCCATCAGCCTGCGGGTCAGTTCACGCAGCTCAGGGTTTAAACTATTATCTCCACGCTGGGATCTAAACCTGACTGACTAACTGACACAGTTAATGTAAAACTGAAAGGTCAAAAGGGAAACTTTATGAGTCTGAAAAAACACAAACTCTGTTTATTTCAGTAATAAAACTGAAATCTTTGGTCTTTGTTAACTCGTCAAGATGAAAAGATTATCTGATTATTTTCTCAATTTTATTCCATAAAATGTTAAAAATTCTCATCAGAAGTTCTAAAATCCCATGTTGACACGTTCAAAGTCTCGTTTTGTTTGAGCAACTGTCAAAACTCCAAAAATATTTAGTTTAATATTATAAAAAAGACAAAGAAAACCAGCGAATATTCACATCTGAGAAGCTAAAAATCAATTATTAGTCAATCTAACTGATTGATTTGTTCACTCTGAATGAGCTAATTTACACAAACCAAACTACTTTCATTTTGTTACAATATTAAAAAGTTTCTTTCTCAAGTAAAACAGTGTTGAAATGATTCATTAATTATTTTCTCAATGACTCGTTTGCTCCATTAAATGTGTAAAAACTTTAAAAAATGAGCCTCAAAACTTCTAAAAGCTCAAGTTGATGAATTCAAACATTTTTGTCGTCAAACTGTCAAAAACTATAAAATATTTAGTTTAGTAAAAACGGTGAATTTCTGCTTTAAAAAATTACTTAAACAATTAATTGATTATCAAGATAATTGCCGATTAGCTTTCTGAAGATCCACTAATCAATGAATCTACTGTGAATTAGCACATTTTACAACTAAACTACATTAAAAAGCTTCTTTCTCAGATACAACAGAGAAAACTGATCAACAGATCAACACATCTGATTCCAGCTTCATACAGTTTCAACTGAAAGTCTGTTATTGTGTTTGCTTCTGTCTGTGATGATGGTGAACAGACGTTGACTCCGGTGAACATGAGGAAACGTGTTTCTCATCACTACTATGATTCAGGCTTCAGTCACACTTACAGGAAAGTTTCCTCCCTGAGCTCGATGCTTATCCGCCTGTTGTTTGTGTTTCTACAAGGTCATGAGGAGCGTCGTTCACAACAAAAGAGGAACAATACAAGATGCCAGCTCATTTCCTTGTTTACACAGGGAGGCGGCCCTGAAAGCTGCTGTTTACATTTTTACAGCGTCTCGGTTTTTCTCTGCAGTCGACCTCTGACCTCCAGCAGGAGACAAACACTTACTAATTCATCTGCTGGTTACACCCTCTAATTATCTAATGAATTATCTAATGAAGACGTTTAGTTTAAAAGACATAAAACAGAGTAAAGCAGCAAACCTTCACGTTAGAGAAGCAGGAAGCAGACAATGTTTTTACTCTGTGTCACTTGATAAATGATTAAACAATTATTATATTATGAAAATGATTGCAGGTTATTTTGAAGTCAATCCACTGATTATTTCAGCTGTACATATATAAGGTTTTCAATCAGGTCTGCAACTGATTATTTTCTCAAATAATAATTTGTCGTTTGGTCTTTAAAATGTCAGAAATAGTGAAAAATATTGAGTTTAAGTCCAAGATGACGTCTTCGAATGTCTTGCTTTGTCCACAACCCAAAAATATTCAGTTTACAGTCATAAAGACTAAAGAAACCAGAAAATATTCACATTTAGGAAGCTGGAATCAGAGAATTTGGACATTTTTTATGTCCAGCTCTATGTTCATATTCTGGAGCTCTACTGGAATCTTTTCCAGTTAAAAACTCCTTATTTATCTTCTACTGGTCCTTTATGCAGCCCCTCAGTTCAGCCTCTGTCTGAAACAGGCCGTTTTAGCTCCTGTCTCTTTAAGGCCCGCCTCCTGATGAGCCCACTCTGTTCTGATTGGTCAGCTTCAGGAAGCTTCCTCCGGCTCCGGAGGCTACGTAAACAAACTATAGTAGCAGGATTTCACTTATATTTCTCCTTCTTTACTCCAAATGGAAACTTTACGTACATGTTTGATGTGAAATCTGAGCGCAGTGACGACGTGAACGACACACGGAAACATGACGGCAACGAAGACAACGTAACGACCGTTTGCTGTTGTTTCATTTGAACAATCTGACGCCAGTTTGAGGAGGAAACGTTCAGAGCAGCTGAAACCCTTTTTTTCAACATTCAAGAGATTTATTTGTCACATGATTGTACAACAACAACTGTGCAAACAGCAAACATGAAGCTACACAGCAGTAAGAAAATTACATTAAACATATGAAACTACATACAGGGAAAAGTAACACAATATCAATATAATAATATAATAAAAAATAATAGAATGTCACAGAATCTATATGTACATAATGAAAATAAGGTAAAACTAAAATAAATAAGAAATATGACAACTTATAAACTATTAGCAGGATGTGTGTTTTGCAGGTTTTCAGTGATTCTGGTCCTTCAAACCGGGAGAAGAAGCTCCTCTCTGAAGTGCTGAACGTCCTGAATGATCCGGTTTGTCCTGGACCTGCACGGCCCGGTGTAGACGTCCTGGAGGCGGATCAGCAGTCGGATCACTGTGTGAACAGGCAGCGCTGCTTCCGGAGAGCTCAGACTCTGCTGAGGTTTCTGTAGCTGCTCACTTTCTCCACGAGGTCCAGCAGATCCTGACTGGTGTGTAGTGGATCCTCTGCTTCTCCACCACCGTCTCTTCGGTTTTAGAGACGTTCAGGTCCAAGTTGTTGTTCTTACGCCATGATGACCTCACCTCCACCTCGTCCGATAGGCCGTCTCGACGTCGTTGGAGACGATCAGACCAAACGTCACTCGAGCGTCTCGAAGCATTTTTACACTCGTTCACCTCCAGTTTATCATAGAATCAAGATTATAATACGACAACCCTGATATGTCTTATTGTTACAGCTCATGTTGTTTTATTTAATTATTATTATTATTGGTATCATATCAGCTGTTTATTAGGGCTGCATCTAATTATTTATAATTATTTTCTCAATGACATCATTTTCCAGAGTCAAAGGTGTCGTCTTTCAGTCAGTTGCAAAGAAAAATATAAAATCATCACATCTTAGAAATAATATTTGGCATTTTTGCGTTTGAAAAAGATCAATCTGTCATCGACTAATAACTGCAGCTCTAGTTTTTTATTATTATTTTATTATTATTAGAAGTTCTATTGTTGGCTTCTTGTTGTATGTGTTTAAATAAAGTTTACAGAAGAAGATAAATGGTGTTAAAGTCAAGCAGAGCTTCAGCAACGGGATCGAAAGTGTCAGACGGTGTGTGATCTTGTTTTACTGCTCAGCGTAGCCTCCATTTCCCCTTTACTGGAGGCCTCTTACACGCCAACACTTCAATGAATGCAGTGGTTTCCTCCTCCCCCCTCCCCCACCTCCTCCTCCTCCTCCTCCTCCTCCTCCTCCTCCTCCTCCTCCCACCCGGTCTGGTTGTTTGACAACAGCAGCTTCAGCGCAGGAATGTCTGCCGTACAACGTGACACACATATCAAAGCGTGAATGTGCTTTGCTGCTATTGTGCAAAGAGCCACCGAGTCCGACGCTGTTCTTTGTCTGCGCTCGCTTTATTTTTCAGGCCCAGGTTTGAAGCGCGTCCTTCTCTAATGCCGCTCTGTCAATTCACATTTCCTGCTGCTGTAAACACAAACACTGCGGAGGGACGGAGCCGAACACACAAGAACACAGAGAGACTGAACTACAGCTGACTGCCAGAGAGCTTCTGCACCGGATCTACAGTCAAGTTCAGACGCTTTATACAGTAGAGAGAAGTGGTTTCAAAGGGAGACGTTTGAATTTACATTTCGGATGTGCTTTAGTTTGGGATGTTTTTGGATTTTAAAAAAATGACAGAAAACAGAAAACACTTGCTAACAGGATGTTAAAAGCTTTAATGTGATCACTTCCAGCTCCTCAAAGTAAAGATTTATTCTTACAGCACTTTTTCAAAATAAAACGCTTCACAATATTTAGTTCAAAGCATCAAACAGAGACGATAAGAAACTAAACTAAATGTAAAAAAAATGCTATAAAATAGTAAACTAACTATATTATCTTTGGGTATTAAATATGAGAAATTGTTCTAATAATCCGTTTAACTGATACGTAGTTTAGTAACCAGAGAGTCAAACATCGTCGTTTTAATTAGCGTGGTTGTTAGCTGGTTAGCTATCTTTGCTAGCCTGTTGCTAAAAACAATATGTTACTGTTATTAAATAATAATGACACTAGATATGATGTTTCTGTCTTTTTTAACTAATTACACAAATATTAAAACAATTAACAGGATCCATTATGAAAGATGAGCCTCTTGTTTACTTCCTGTTGGATTTTAGCGTCTGTGAACTGATCAAGTCTGTTTTATTACTGAAGGCCGTGTTGCGTTCAATGTCACGTATGAACCATGACCGTCACAGCATTCGGCTGAAATACAGCAGATCTCGCCTGATGCTGCTGATGTCACGTCTGAGGAGGTTGAAGGAATTTAAACCCTCGACCGTCTCGTGTTTTCCAGCTGAAGCCTCCGTAGAAGCACATCAAGTATTTTACAACCAGTATGTTGTCTGTAGCATCTTCTACATCTGATATAAACGCAGCATTAATGTTCTGGAGCTTCAGGCTGAGACAGACGACGCCTCAGAGAGAAACAACGGCCTGTTCACTACGATCCAAACGCATCATACAGCTCAGAGCTGGAACCGTCATCAATCAGTCCATCCACAGAAAACTATTAATATTATTATAAACATTCTCTGTTTTCAGATTCTAAATGTGATGATTTGCTGCTTTTCTTTGTTTATATCATTGAAAACTGAATATATTTGAGTTCTGACATTTAAAGACATTTAAAGACGTCACTTTGCACTCTGGGAAACTGATTTCTTCAAACCAGAAATCAATGGATGATAAAATGTCAGTGATAATAATTGTTAGTTGCAGCTGTGATACGTATTCAGCCAGCTGTTGTTAAACCAGGAAGTATTAACACAACGTGGTTCGTTGTCTCCATCAGCTGCAGTTTAACTGTAAACACTCCAGTCAAGTCAAATAATCCATTAATCAACAGTGATGAACGTCCTCGATCTGAACGCGTCATTGTTGTTTTTATCTGACGTCCAAAAGCCAAAAATATTCAGTTTACTACGATGTAAGTTAATTATTTCTTTTCTAAACAATTAATTGATTATCAAAATAGTTGCTGATCCATTTTCTGTCAATTGATTAATTGACTAATTGTTGCAGCTGTGCAGCTTCTCACCCTCAATAAGTAAAAGTCTCTGTGGCAGAGTTATGAACTCATATCACAGCTTTTTGAGCTCTTTGAGAAACACTGATCGATATTTTTCACCTTTTTCTTACATTTTACAGACCAAACAACTAATCGATTGATTGAGAATATAATCTTAATCTATAATGAAAATGATCATTAGTTGCAGCTGTGATATATTTACAGCCATGAACAGATGAAACATTGTTAAAGCAGGAACTAGAAGGGATTGACAGTCTTGCACAAACACTTAAGCAACATCAGGAAATGTTGCAGAGCTGCAACGATTAGTTGATTAATCAATCGCTTGCCAACTATTAAATTAATCACCAGCTATTTTGATAATCAATTAATCGCTGTGAGTTATTTTTTTAAGACAATATGTCAAAATTCTCTGATTGCAGCTTCTTAAATGTGAATATTTTCTGGTTTCTTTCATCTCTGTGACAGTAAACTAAACATCTTTGAGTTGTGGACAAAATGAGACATTTTTTGGAAACAATAATCATTAGCTGCAGTCTCATACTCATACTCACACTGAGTTTTACCAGCTTGTGTTTTCAGCAGCTATCAAACCTGCTCTCAGCTCACATTTTACTCTCATATGTGACAAAGAAAAGCAGAAAATTCTCACATTTGAGAGAATATTGGAGAATATTTGCTACTTTTGCTTGAAAAATGTCTGAAAGTCGCTGATTAAATTCAATTTCTTTTCTACGATCAAGAGGACTTATAAATCAAACCAAAACAAACCGACTTCCTGACTCACTACAGCTCGGGGTCCATCTGTCTCCAGCACTTATCTGCTGAGCAAGTTAAGACGACAGCAGTAAGAGGCGAAGCCGCCGCTCTGCTGAACCACCTGGCCCGGACGCCGCCCGCCACTGACCGCGGCCACGACAGATTGGTCATTAAAGCAGACGGAGGTTTGGTTGGAGGAGAACCATCTGGAAGCACCGGCTGGATGTCAGAGATCCTTCAGGTTCCATCAGCTGTTCAACAGGCCTGATGAATATTACAAACTAGTATCCACAGGGCTTAATGAGCCGCGTCTCTAATTAGTGTAAATCCAAGCCTGGAGGCCATCTTGTATTTAAACTCTACTTACAATAATAACTGCAACTAACTATTATTTCCACTATTTCTTGGTTTAATGATTGTTTCTTTATTTTACTATTTTCTGACATTTTAAAGACTAAATAAATATGTCAATCACAGTTTCTCTAGTCTAAGGTGAAAACTACCAGACTGCAAATTAGCTGCCAACTATTAAATTAATTGCCAACTATTTTAATCGATTAATCATTGTGACTCTTTTTATGGAAAATTAAGGAAATTCTCTGTTTCCAGCTTCTCAAATGTGAATATTTTCTGGTTTCTTTAGTCTCTATGACAGTAAACTGAATATCTTTGTGTTGTAGACAAAACAAGACATTTGTAGACGTCACCTTGAGCTCTTTTGTGTTTCCCTGTTGAGCTGTGGTGGAAGTCAAGTAACAAAAGACTGAAACGTTGAAAGATATCTACTTGATTTGACTCATTTGGACGCTGAAGCTTCATATTAGCTTCAGATAAACTTTGAAATACATTTATATGAACAGAAGAATGATTACAGCAAGAAAAACAGCTTTAATGTTCATTTGGACTCCTGACTGTTGTTTTAAGACACACTTGATAAACTGTGAACTCGTCCTTTCATGGACTCATCATTCCATCTTTAAATAACTGCTGGTAGCTGAGGGAGACGTGTATATGAGAACAGCTGGAGGGATAATGCATCTTAATCAGCCTATATATAAACTGAACAAGACTAGGATCAATCTCAGACCACTTAGCTCTAAGCACAGTGAGTCTGATCTCTTTATCTGTTCTTGTAATATTACTAAAGGCAAAAGTAATTCCGTGCTTCAACAGCTAAAAACCACAACATTTCCCCTCTGAGTTCCTGGAAAGATTTTCTCCTCTGACTAGTTATTAAATAACTGTTAGTCATCAGAAGGTCTAAATTACAGCTGAAACTAACTGTTATTATACTGTTATCTTATTTAATATGAAGCTTCAGATAAAACTTTTAACAGGAAGAGGACTGTGGATTTTGTCCCCCATCACTTCCATTGTAAGTGAATTATGAAGGGATCTTCTAATGGTCAGTATGAACAGGAGGAATGATTACAGCAAGAAAAACAGCTTTAATGTTCATTTGGGCTCCTGACTGTTGTTTTAAGACACTCTTAGAAAATTGTGAACCCGTCCTTTACTGTTTTATAACGGCTGGATTATCCTGCTAGCAGCTAGGCTAACAACAATTAGCTTAGCAATGACACGGAGGATTCCTGTGGAGGATGTAAACAAAAACGTCCGTTGAGTGGAGCACCACGTCCTCAGTGAAGGCTAGCTCAGCTAACGCTAGCTGCCGGAGCGCATGGTCGCACGGCAGCACTCAAAATACTCAAGATAACCGAAACAGCGAGTAAATTTCAACCTGTCGGCAGCTCACACACAGTCTGAGGATTAAATAACGGCTCACCCACACACGACATAAACCTCCCAGCGTCCACACTCACCTCAAACTGCCAGTGGGCCGCTTGTAGGAGCTGCTTCGCCTGGTCGGCGGCGCAGCCAGCCGTCAAAACAAACTGGTTGATCATCACTTGGTGCCTGAGTTCCTCCATATTCACCGACATGGCCGCTATTCTCGCAACACGCAGTTGCTTTAAAGTCGAAAATAAAACAAAATAAAAACAAATCTTCACTCGGATGAACGCCGCTAAGCCTTCAACCCCGCTCCTCCCTGCCTGCCTGCTGCCTGCTGCCTGTCTCCGCCGCTGAGTCTCCGCAGCCTCCAACAGCAACAACAATATTTTCATGTCATCATCACCAACAACAAAGAGGAACGCGTTTCTGATTGGTCGGCTCCGGAGCGAGCTAGTACTAGAACAGCGCTGATTGGCTGCCGAGGGGAAGCGTTTAAAATCTTAGATGGGCTTGTTTTACTTCTCAGGGACAGTGCCGGTGAGTGGAGTCTAGTAGAGATAGAGTAGTAGTAGAGTTATCGATGACGTCTCCGCCCTCTCTAGTAATCCGGGATGTTTACACACGCGCTTTTTGTTCTTGTCCGTTACGCTGACGTAATGCCTCTGATTGGATGTTTGGCGTGAATTCAGCTGATTGGCTGGTTCTCTGGCAGGTAGATGGAGCACGTGCTCACATGGATAAACAGAACATACTTCTGTTATCGATCTTATCAGACAGAAGACGTACTGTAAAAATGTAAAAACTAACGACGTATTATTATTGTTAAATATCCTACACATATAAATGAATATTATAAACATTATATATACAACAATAATGTATATTATGTACAATAATAATATTTTAGATTGTATTGTTGAAATGTAAAATAAAAATAAGAAACATGCTAATATTTTTTAGTATGTTTACGTATATGGACATATTGACATTCACATATAGTGAAAACTACATGTTCTAATAAGCAGCAGAAATATTAGTTTTGCACATAAAGAATCATTAATGTAAGCAAATGTGAATTTTGAATATATGTTGTATGGGATATACTGCACAGTAAATACATAAAACAATTTTATCAGACATGTACAAGTAAAATGAAAGTATGGCCTTAAATTAAATATACACAGCAGTATTTACACAGTAATATGAAGTATGATATGCAATGTTCTGTTTGTTTTGCAAAATGTTTAAAAATGAATTTACCTTAACTGTTTATAGAAAGCTGCAAGATTTAAATAAAATGAAATATAAAATATTATATTAATATTATATTTTGTATTTTTCTCTAAAAACTGAATGAATGTTAATTAATATAAAGAACAATATATAAAATACATCCATACCTCATATATTAGCATTTATTTTATATATAAAAATAACAATTTTATACATGTGTATCAGGTAAAATGATGTTGGACATATTGTATGTTTATACTATATTTTGAAATATATATGTGGTATTTTTGCACACATACATGATGTGTTGGATGATGTTTTGGATATTGGTGAGAAACAAAAATGCTTTATATATAACTGTAAATGAGTTCATATTAAAAACACACCTGGGACTAAAATAAAACACATCTTAAAATGAATATATACAACATCATAAATATACACAGATTAATAGAATATAATCCACCAGTGCTGTTGTGTTTTGTATTGTATTTTCTTCAGCAGGGTTGAGGATCATTGATCTGATTGATGATTTGGTTTGAAGGAGTGTTTCAGAATCATTTTCCTGCCGTGTGAGTGCGTCTCTCTCTGTCCAGCTCTCTTTCTGCCACCGGGTTGAATAATTCAGTTTTCAGTGTAGGTGAAAGCAAACGCGACAGAGGAAACTTATCTATTATGTATTGTTGCAGGATGTTACCTGTGTTTGGTGCTGAAGACATGGCAACAGAAACCTCACAGCTCCTGAAGAAAGACTGACATGTTTTACCTTTAATGGTTTTAAGGTTGTTAAAATCCTCTTATTCCACACTGTCACACATACTCAGTATCTTACACATTCAGCCCTTAAGCTACATAATGTTTACAAGTAGAGATATTGAAACCCAAGACTTACATTAAATGAAAATATTCTAAGACCTTTTCCACCTGCATTAACATGTTGTTCTGATCCTGACAAGTAAACCAGATATAAATATCAGTGCTTGTGTCTGGTGACATTTTTGGTATCTTTGGAAACTTTAGAAAATTAAATTTTATCTGTATGAGTATATAACATGAACTTCCACCACATTCCACAACATTAATAGACTGAGCTAGTTTGCAGTGTTCGTCTCTAGATGGGCCTTTAAAATACATAAAACTCAACAAATAATATGGACCTGCATCTGATCCCACTGAGCACCAGGTGAGCCTGGTTATTCAGCAACTATGAGTTTAAGATTAACAAATTTAATAAAATGATCAAAACTTAACATATTTCATTTCTTAAGAACATGGCAGTGGTTTGGAGTTCATCAGATGTCACAAATCAACAGTTGTAGGTACATGTGAGAGAAACTTTCCTCCTCAGCAGATGAATGTGCATTTAGAAACTAAAAGTAAAGTTAGGATACTTTCAAAAATAAAACCATCAATAGTTTTTATCAATTAACTTCACAGAAACAGCAGAAACATAAAGTTAATCACTATGTTGCTGTGAGCGGCTTTGTCTTTCAAACAGCAGCAGTTCTCTTCAGTGTTTCAGGTAGTCGGCTGGTCGGTTGTTCCTGCGTCTTGGAGAAGTTTCCACAGTTCTTCTTCTGTCTCTTCATGTTAATCCCTGATGCTGCTGCATTATAGAGAAGAATCAGAGAACATTTAAAGTGCCTAAAACTTTTGCATAGTTCTGTACTGAAGGAACAAGAAGAAAAACATTTTTGGGGGACTTTAAGTCATGAGAATTATTTTAATTTTGATCTACAGTTCAGTTTTTGTGTGATGATGTCAAACCTACAAGCTTTATTTACTTAGCAGTAAATGCTCAGTGTTCTTCAGTAAATCTTTAGCGATGCACGTGATCCTTGTTCTCTTTTCGCTGGAGCTGCTGTTCAGTCATCCAGTCTGACCTGCTGCCTGTAAATGTCTGCAAACACATTTCTCCACCATAACAAGAACCTACAGTGAGGTAAACTTAAAGCTCTGTGGTGAATCATTAACATCAATCTGTCTCCTCAAACTGGACTTTGTGACCAGAGGCTCTGCAGTTTGATATCTAAAGCACATGCTGGTATGCATATAGTACATATTGTGCATATAGTGCATACTGTGCATGATGTGCATATAGTGCATACTGTGCATATTGTGTATATAGTGCATACTGTGCATGTTGTACATATTGTGCATATTGTGCATATTCCCCGTGACTTCCTCCCTCCATCCAAGTCTTATTCTGTGACACAGTTTTGTTGTCACACAGTAAAAAGTTTGTAGTTGTGGAAAAACTCAACAGGTGAACGACAGCTTTCGGTCATCTTGCACCTGAATTAAAAACATTAAAAAAGTTTTTAGTGCAGCAGTGAAGCGTCAACAACAACCAAGATGTGATAAAGATGTATAATAGATGTATAATAGATGTATAATAGAGGTATCATAGATGTATAATAGATGTATAATAGAGGTATAATAGATGTATAATAGATGTATAATAGCGGTATAATAGAGGTATAATAGAGGTATCATAGATGTATAATAGAGGTATAATAGAGGTATAATAGATGTATAATAGCGGTATAATAGAGGTATAATAGAGGTATCATAGATGTATAATAGAGGTATAATAGAGGTATAATAGATGTATAATAGATGTATGATAGAGGTATAATAGATGTATAATAGAGGTATAATAGATGTATAATAGAGGTATAATAGATGTATAATAGATGCATAATAGATGCATAATAGATGTATAATCGAGGTATAATAGAGGTATAATAGATGCATAATAGATGTATAATAGATGTATAATCGAGGTATAATAGAGGTATAATAGATGTATAATCGAGGTATAATAGAGGTATAATAGATGCATAATAGATGTATAATAGATGTATAATCGAGGTATAATAGAGGTATAATAGATGGATAATAGATGTATAATAGATGTATAATCGAGGTATAATAGAGGTATAATAGATGCATAATAGATGTATAATAGATGTATAATCGAGGTATAATAGAGGTATAATAGATGTATAATCGAGGTATAATAGATGTATAATCGAGGTATATTAGAGGTATAATAGATGCATAATAGATGTATAATAGATGTATAATCGAGGTATAATAGAGGTATAATAGATGCATAATAGAGGTATAATAGATGCATAATAGATGTATAATAGATGTATAATCGAGGTATAATAGAGGTATAATAGATGCATAATAGATGTATAATAGATGTATAATCGAGGTATAATAGAGGTATAATAGATGCATAATAGATGTATAATAGATGTATAATCGAGGTATAATAGAGGTATAATAGATGTATAATCGAGGTATAATAGAGGTATAATAGATGCGTAATAGATGTATAATAGATGTATAATCGAGGTATAATAGATGTATAATAGATGTATAATCGAGGTATAATAGAGGTATAATAGATGCATAATAGATGCATAATAGATGTATAATAGAGGTATAATAGAGGTACAATAGAGGTATAATAGATGTATAATAGATGTATAATAGATGTATAATCGAGGTATAATAGATGTATAACAGAGGTATAATAGATTTATAATAGATGTATAATAGATGTATAATAGATGTATAATAGATGTATAATCAAGGTATAATAGATGTATAACAGAGGTATAATCGAGGTGTAATAGATGTATAACAGATGTATAATCGAGGTATAATAGATGTATAACAGAGGTATAATAGATTTATAATAGATGTATAATCGAGGTATAATAGATGTATAACAGAGGTCTAATAGATTTATAATAGATGTATAATCGAGGTATAATAGATGTATAATAGATGTATAATAGATGTATAACAGAGGTATAATAGATTTATAATAGATGTATAATCGAGGTATAATAGATGTATAATAGATGTATAATCAAGGTATAATAGATGTATAACAGAGGTATAATCGAGGCACAATAGATGTATAATAGATGTATAATCGAGGTACAACAGATGTATAATGGAGGTATAATAATAATAATAGATGTATAATCGAGGTATAATAGAGGTAAATAGATGTATAATAGAGGTATAATAGAGTTATAATAGATGTCTAATAGATGTATAATAGAGGTATAATAGATGTATAATAGATGTATGATAGATGTGTAATAGATGTATAATCAAGGTATAATAGAGGTAAATAGAGGTATAATAGAGGTATAATAGATGTATGATAGAAGTATAATAGAGGTATAATAGATGTGTAATAGATGTATAATAGATGTATAACAGAGGTATAATAGATGTATAATAGATGTGTAATAGATATATAATAGATGTATAATAGATGTATAATCGAGGTATAATAGATGTATAATAGATGTATAACAGAGGTATAATAGAGGTATAACAGATGTATAATAGATGTGTAATGGATGTATAATAGATGTATAATAGAGGTATAATAGATGTATAATAGATGTATAACAGATGTATAACAGAGGTATAACAGATGTATAATAGATGTGTAATGGATGTATAATAGATGTATAATAGAGGTATAATAGATGTGTAATAGATGTGTAATAGATGTGTAATAGATGTATTAAATAAATTATTAAATAAAATAAATAACGACCATAAAATATCCTTCTGTGATCAAACAGCTGCAGGATAAAGAGGAGATTCTAGTAGATCATGTATGTTGTCACTTCATCTGAACTGCGTATGAATATTGGGAATACAACATAAATCAATGTCTATTATCTATATATTTAATTTGTATGTAATATTTATAAGTAAATTATTTACTGTAATGAACAGATACTAAAAACAGACAAAAAGGGCAAGCAGACAGGAACCATAACTGAATGAACATTATATGATGATCAGAGTCGAGGCGTCCTCGTCACAGAGTCACATGATCACATGATCACATGATCACATGAGAGTCTCACCTTGATGAGAGGCGATAAAGAGTATGATTAGGGGCCAAAAGGCAGAGGACTACTGTAAAACTTTCAAAATAAAAGCACACCACACTTGTAGGAAATATCTCTCATTTTTAGAAAGCAAAATGATCTGATCCCGACGGGCCAGAGCGCGAGGTCCCGACCAACGCTGCTTGCAGCTTTAATTATTATTATAATTAAAGAGTACAGTCTAGACCTGCTCTATGTGAAAAGTGCTCTGAGATGACTTTTTGTTGTGATTTGGCGCTATATAAATAAAACTGAATTGAATTGAATAAATATACTGACTTCCTGCCTTTGTTCCTTCTTTTTAACCTTGTTCTGTGCGTCCCTTAAGCGAATTTCCTCATTTAATCTCTGATTTACTTTTACAGCACACAATTTCTGACCTCTGACCTCTGCTCTAACTGAAACTACACACACACACACACACACACACACACACACACTGACTTGTAAATCTACAAAGAAATAAACAGAGAATAAACAGTTGTGCATTTTGAACCTCAGATTCCTGCTTCATCTCATCCGTCCTCACCAGACATTAAATGTGTGTAAACATGCACACAGTCTGTCGTATCGGTTGTTTTAACCTGAATAATATCTGATGAATTATTTATTATATTATTGCAGCTGTCAACAAACATCTCATTAGATCTTATTTCCATAGTTCTCATTCTGACACTGTTTGTTCCTCTTTATGATTTGTACATTTTGTTTCTTGCACATATTTATTGGTTTGCACACGTCCATAATTTCACTTCCCTTTATGCAAACATGCACATGTGTGGAAATGACAATAAAACTGAAACTTAACTTGTTTATCTGTATTTTTCCTGCTTAATAAATTAATAAATAAATAAGAACACAGACAGAAGCTTTAAAGCATGTTTGGAAACTTAACAAGATGATATAAAATCGACACTGTCTGTCATTAAAGACACATTAAACCACACTGGTGATACTTTAATGTGATGATGACTGTTTATGTGACACTTTAACATCACAGAAAATAACACTACAGCTGTTTAAAATATTATTTAACCTTCTATTTTAAGAAAAATATGTTTATCTGCACAATATAGAAGGTTGTCCTGTACGTATGATGCCTCACATGCACCAATTCAGGTAAAAAAGTAACTTCCTGTATAATAAACTCACAGTTTCCTGAACTCCATCTTTAAAAAGCACTTAGACATAAAAATGAAATGAAATATATGTCCACTTGTACTGAAGTTATGAGCAGCTGCAGTGAGTCAGACGTCTGGACGGTGATTAAACAGTGTGTGTCGCCATCATCTGTCCAACAGGAAGCATTACACCTTTTATTAGATTAAATTTGGGATTATTTATTCATATCTCGCACTGCATCACAACTTTATTCTATTTTTGCTTATTTTTATCTTCCGTTTTTATTTTACTCTTCTTAAATCCTGTTTTTACGTCTCTTCTTCTGTGTTTCTAATGAATTTTTACACAAAACAACAACATAATACGCAGCTGACGACTGAATAGAGATGATATATAAGCTGCTCCCTTCTCAAAATGATGACATGAATAGTTTATCATAGAAGGTCTCAGATCATTGAAGACACTTGTGAGATGGGAGACTGGGTCCTCTGGTCTGGATCAGGTCTTGTTTCCTGGTCACTGTGCAGGTCTCTGAGGTTCTCTGCTTGTGGACCACAGAGTCTATGAGGAGTTGCTGATGTTGTTGAGCCTGTTTTAGCCTTTCTGAGCTTTTCTCACCACGTATATTGATTAATTTTCTTTCATTTACATGTCAAGACTCCAAAAGTACAGCTGCAGTAATCAAACATTTCATTTAAATACAGAATTACAGATTATTATACAGCTCAGTCTTAAACAAAATATTCTGCCTTCTCTCCCAAACTCAGCAAATAAAATCTGCTACAGAAAAGGTTCATCAAGCCCAAATAAATCAACATAAATGAAGGACGTTTTGCTAAAAAGTAGGGGAGACCAGGGACAGTTGTAACACTTTTCGCAATTTTCCCGATAAATCAAAAACCATTTACACTGGAAGTGTCCATTAGCTACATTATAATGTGTACAGGTTGCAAAATTGATTTAAATACAGTCACTCCGCTGTTACAACCGTTGTTACGGTTGTAACATGTCAAAAATATACATAATTAATCAATCAAATACTCAAAATGAAAAAGATTATTAATTTAACATTCATGTTATTGTGACTATTCATTTCTTTTTTTTAAGATAATGAAAACCTTTTTTCACACTGCATGACAAAAAAAGAGCCATCAAATTATAATGCAAGAAAATTATTTAACGGGTAGAAGACACATCCTCAAAAAGGTTTAAACATGAAATCAAAATGGGTTAGTTTGAGGACAACAGTCAGTGCAGGGTCACATTTGGCTGCTGTCCTCACTGATTTATCCTGTTTTATGTCATCTGAAGCCTCTGCAGTAAAGGAAGTGGGACTCCTCGGTCTGTCTTCCTCTTCCTGATATTTAGCACGCTGAAAGCAAACACATATGTTTCCACTGACTATTAGCATGCAACTGATTCTGATTAACTTAGCATATAATTTTATGACATTTTACATTTAATGTGCTATCTATCCATCTATCTAGTTTATGTAGGCTTTATATAAATGAAACTTGGTTCAACAAGACGTTAAAACCATCCCAGTATCACCAGCAATGTTTTCACTTCATGTGAACTAGCTTGACTGCTAGTTTGACATGTTAGCGATTTCTATTTGTAGCTTACAAAACAGTGATTCTAATAATACATGTTTGGATTCATAGACATTTGATCTCAGGACAGTATCCAAAAAAATACATCTGATAGAAAAGTTAAATTTTAACGTGCAGAGTGAGTGTAGTCACTGTAGCTTGTTTCTGATTGGAGGAATTCAAGGTGTTACAACTGTCCCTGGTCTCCCCTACATCACTTACATCCTCGTAGACGAGACAGCAAAACAAAAACTGAACCTCATTCTCACCTGATTCACACAACAAACTGTCCTCCTCTGGAGAGACGTTGCAGATGTGTAAACTGTCCAGGTGAGATATTATATATCTATATATATTGAAGCTTTCCATCTCCTCTGTAGATGAAGAGGAGTAAACAGTCTGTAATCCACAACCATCTCTTTTGTCTCAGTGCTTTTGAGAAGCAGGTTGTTGTTCAGACGTCACTCAGACAACAGTGATGTCATCAGCAAACTCAACAACAGTGTTTGTAGGTGAATTTGACTTATATATATATATATATATATATATATATATATATGTATATATATATATATATATAATCTGGTTCAGCTTTAGAATGTACAAATTGTTAATTCTTGAGTCTTTTGTTTTCTTTTTACAAGTTTGGTACATTCGGAACAGTGTGTTTCATTAAGAGCTTGATTTGTCAGTTAGTGTATTATCTTCAGGTATAAAATGTATTGTTTTTTTTTGGTAACATTTTTTTTTCAAAATGAAGATTCGTCCTTTCGAAACTCAAGTTTCAACGTTTCAAAACCCTTTTTCCCAACATGCTGTATGTTCACCAGTTTATACACACACACACACACACACACACACACACACACACACACACACACACATATATACATATATATATATATATATATATATATATATATACATTTGAAGCACCTTGTAGTCCAACATGTGTTTACTTTTGGACACTTTTGTCTTTATCAGAGCTGTGTAACATTTCCAGGAGAGTTTATGATCCATAATTACACTAAAAGTTTAATTTCAGAGACGCTTTTCATTATTAACTCCATCTGATTCCTTCACTGATTCCCTAAAAGTAATTTATTTAAACCAAACCACATCTTAAGTTTAACCATTTCCTTTCCAATATCATATCTCCAGTTTTTGCTCTAAACCTGTAAGTTAACTTTATTTAATCACTTTCATTGCATAGATTTGCTTTTGTTAAGTGTCTGTCAGCCAAGTCCAGCAGAGTCGAGGCCAGCCGTCGCTCTGTGGGGTTACTGTGCTTGGCTGCTCCCGTTCTGACCTCTGACCTCTGCTGGAGGTGATGCGACGAGGGCCGTCTGAAGTCTCTGATGTGAGGGATTCTGTCTTTTCTTGACCCTGCAGGATTCGAACAATGAGCCGCGTCTTCAGACGAATGTCGTGGGCAACAGAGACAAGAGAATCAGGAGAGAAATAAAGACCAAGACACTGATTCACTTGAGTTTCTTTGCTTTTTATCAGCAACAAAAGAATCTTCAGTCTGTTTTCTTTCCTTCTTCTTTCTTTTTTTAATATATATCTGCTTGTTTGGTTACATTCTGCACCTTGTTCAGAGCATTTACTGAAGTAAAAATACCAATACATTACTGTAACCGCATGAAAAATCCTACTACAGTAAAAGTACATAAGTATTATGAGCTTGACGTAGTTAAAGTATTGCAGTAAAAGTACATAAGTATTATGAGCTTGACGTAGTTAAAGTATTGCAGTAAAAGTACATAAGTATTATGAGCTTGACGTAGTTAAAGTATTGCAGTAAAAGTACATAAGTATTATGAGCTTGATGTAGTTAAAGTATTGCAGTAAAAGTACATAAGTATTATGAGCTTGATGTAGTTAAAGTATTGCAGTAAAAGTAGTGGTTTGGTCCCTCTGACTGATATATTATTATATATGACATCATTAGATTATTAATAGTGAAGCATCAGTGTTAGAGCAGCATGTTACTGTTGTAGCTGCTGGAGGTGGAGCTAGTTTCAACTACTTTATATACAGTTAGCTAGTTTAGTCCAGTGGTTCCCAACCTAGGGGTCGGGCCCCTCCAAAGGGTCAGCAGATAAATCTTAGGGGTGGTGAGATGATTAATGGGAGAGGAAAGAAGAAAAAACAAAGTTCTGATACACAAATCTGTTTTCAGTTTTTGGACTTTTTCTCTAATCTTTGATTTTTGCTGAAATATTGGATCATTTGAACATTTATTGAAATGAAAGCATGTGAGAAGTTTAGAGGGAAAAATCACTATTTGGTGGAGCTGTTAACAACTCATAGACATGTGAAATGTGACCCCGACTACACACTGCTTTTTGTAAGACGTCAAAAGACAAAAAGGTTGGAAACCACTAGTTTCATCTTTAACAATGTGTTGTATTTTAAAAGCTTGTTATATTATCCATTGTGTCAAATCTGCATCTGAAAAGTAACTAAAGCTGTCAAATAAATGTAGTGGAGTAGAAAGTACAATATTTCCCTCTGAAATGTAGAAAGTAGCATCACATGGAAATACTCAAGTAAAGTACAAATACCTCAAAATCCTACATTTTACAAATATTTTTGGGCATTTTCGTCTTTATTGGACAGATGATCATGTAGAGAAACATCCCAACGTTTAATATTTTATACAGTATTTGAGTAAATGTACTTAGTTACTTTCCACCAAAGTGAAAATTAAGACAATAAAGTTGAACACACAGCTCTGGCGTCTCTGAATATATTTAATCAGTAACAAACTAAAAGTTGGACCCAGATTTTGGACTTACAGGGGGGGCGTGTGTGAAGGAATGTACTTTTGTTCATAAGACAGAAAGGGAGAGAAAGGCGAAACAAAAAAGTTTGGCCCCTTGAACGTTCTATTAGTGTGGCTGAGTGGTTTCCTGAGGCCCCTCACAAAGGCAACTGTAAAGCAATAAAAAGGCTTCCTCATCTCTGGAGTCCGACGTCTCTTCAGAGTTGGATGCTGTTAATGGGTCAAACATCTGAGCTGCTGCTCATATACACTCTGTCATTATTTAGCTTACAGGCTGTTAGAAATATAGAAATATGAGTTCAGAGCTGCAACAATTAGTCAATTAATTGATTACACTGTGAAACAGATTTTTACTTGTTTTTCTTCCTGGGTAATAAGTGTTATTATCTGATTGTTTATGCCTAAAAAAAATACAGAAAATGATCATTATTCCCTTCAAACTTTGCTTTTGTTACCAGGACGATGATATTTAAATATTTTCCAGAATATTCCAGATAGATTCAGTGTTGAGCAGCTTGTCTAGAACTTTCCAGTAATATAAATAGTAGTTTAATAGTTTAATAGTTGAGCTCCACTTCTCTGGAATATCAACCATTAAACATCCAGGCTGAAAACATCTGTAGCATGTACAGCAGGAACATGTAGCTTCCCTGTTAGTGTTGTATAATCTCTGTTTTAAATGTATTAACTTAAACCTTGTTGTAATATTAACGTTACTTCCTGTGTGTGTCTGTTTACTTTTACATGAAATATCATCTGCTTCTTTTTTCTGTTGTTGTTTGTTATTGACGTGTAAACTAGCGATGTGCCCGAATACAAATAGATTATTCAGCAGAGCACAAATAGTTTTATACGAATATTTGTTTCATACAAATATTTTAATATTTTTGGGAAGGAAAAAAAAAGTCAAACACCAGTTCACAAGGGACTCTCCATAACCTGTTGTTCCCCCTCTACTTTACACAAAGTTACAAAATAGGCAATAAATGAAAAGTGCAAAGCAAGAATCACCTTTGAAGTTCTTCTACACATTACAGGCTGTGCTGTCTGTGTGTTATGGGTGTATAAACAGGTAGAGGTCTGTCTGCTATGAGGCGATGAGTAAAGTTTTATCTCAGTAATCAGCGCAGTCGTCTCTGATCTGGGAGACTCCAGTTTAAGACTCGATGTGGGGACCTCCTTCATAAGATAGTTTATTCATTAACAGTTATTGTAACACTTTAATTTTCTCAAATTAAAAGTGTAATAAAAACAAAAACTGGATTTTTAAGCCTCTTTCCACTTTTACTTTAATATGAATACAAATAATTTTGCTGCCTCAACAAATACAGATACTGGACTCTCTGCACATCCCTGGTGTAAAGAGTCCATCTGCACTTCTAATGAACTGAAGTTGAGGTTATAAATACAGTTGAGGAACTCAGATTACCTGAACCACTAAGACCTCAGAGACATCTGGCTCTCACAGATCAGTGTCACCGAACTTCTTCCATCTCTCTGCTTCTGTTTCTGTATAACTCTAATAGAAATACTTATTTATTTTGATACATATGCTGTTTTTTCTGACTTTATGTGAATGAAATGAATATGTGTTTTCAATGGGAAATAGCTACATTTCAAAATATCATCGTCCAGGTCACAAAAGCAACGTTTGAAGGGAATAAAAGTCTTTTTCTGTTTGTAATTAGGAGACAACATTTACTACACAGGAACAAAAATTGTGTTAAATAGTGTTACTGGATCAACAGGAAATTAACTATTCTGATAATCAAATAATCGTTGTAATAATTTTTTAAGCAATATTAGCTAGTTTCAGCTTCTCAAATGTGACAATTTAATGATTTTCTGTCAACAAACAAGATGTAAACTTTGACTCTGGGACTTATAAACAGGCCTTCTTCACTATTTTGTGAACATTTTGTTGACACAACAATTGATTGATTAATTGAGGAAATAATTGATAATGAAAATAATGATAAGTTGCAGCCTTATATAAGTTATGATACATTGAAATCGTTCTTCTAATTTAAAGAAAGTGATCGTGCAGGTTTGTTATGAATCTTTTAATATTCGTGTTTCCATAGTATTCAAGAGCCTTTTGTGTCACCTCAAGTGATGTCACTGATGATGTCACTGATTATATGACTGATGATGTCACTCGAGTCAGCGTCAGTTGGGCCGAAGAAAGTTTGAAAAGTAAAAAAAAAAAATCTGGAGGTTTGGATTCAGAAAGAAGCTTCTCATCTCTGCTGGAGGCTACAAGCTCCAGGATACATTAGCTGCTGCTAGCATAACACACCACAATCCCCAGTTGCATTGTGGGTAATGTAGGCAACAGCTTTTAACAATGAAGAGGAAGGTGTGGATTAAAAAAGACAAAATCTCTGGTTCTGCTACATCGATCTTAGTTTTTTTTTTGTCTTTCTGAGTCTGATGATGTTATAGGAATGCAATAATAAATCTATCGATCTATAAATCGATAGATTACCTTTTAACTTGAGTAAATTAACAGAGCTAAAAAATCTAAAGAATAAGTTAACAGGAGTGAAAACTACGTTGGACAAAGTCAAAACCAAAATGTAAGAAAAGTAACTTCTCAAACTTTTTAATTGTATAAGAAAACAAAATATTAATATAGAAATTACTTCATATTTTCTATAAGGAGCCGTCATGTCCTCCTCACCTTCTCAGTTTCTGTCCAAACTGTGACTTTAACTGACAGAAGAGAGTCAGATGCTCGTCTGAGGCTCCTTCAGTTGTAATTGTTAGATGTATTTCTGTGGAGCTGAAACGATTCAGTCAATTAATCAATTAGTCGATCAACAGAAAAATAATTAGCAACTGTTTTGATAATCTATGAATCATTTAAGTCATTTTTAAAGCAATAATAGTGAAAAATGTTGCACGTTTTCATTCATTCCAGCATCTTAAATGACTGGATTTGCTGCTTGTTTTTGTCATATAACTGTAAACTGAATAATTTTGGGTTTTGGACAAAACGAGACACTTGAGGATGTAATCTGGGTCTCTGAGAAGCTGTGATGGACATTTTTTGACATTTCATGGACTAAACAATTAATCAATAATGGAAATAATCACTAGTTGCAGCCTTAGATTTATAGATTTATGGATCCTTTTGTTGCCTCTGAGAGGAAAACTGCAGACATTTCTCCTTTAATCCATGTTTTTATTTATGGATAACTTCCTAAAAACACACTGGACATGAACACCTAAACATGATTGTTAGTGGAGCTTTTTTGTTATGAAGCACAATAACACTTTCATGTCCACTCAGAAACATGTTTCTTCTTCTTGTTCCTTCAGCTGGATGTTTGTTCTTCTTCTTCTTCTTCTCTGTGCAGTTTGTTTTCATTCATCTGCTGAAGGAGGAAAGTTTCTCTGAGTTCACCTTAAATCTCAGTTTAACACCTGGACGGATTTGTGACCAGTATACAAACACTGAGAATGGAGGAATTTACTGATATTAAACGCATCTATAAATATATAAATATATCAATAACCCTGCAGGCTCGTCAGGTGCAGACGGCTTCAGACCAGTTAGACTCAAACTGGATCAAGACTGGAAACATTTTAGACTCAAACAGTTTGTAAAGAGCGATCAGTGATGAAGTGATCTGGTGCTTGTTGTTTTATGATATTTTTACTGTATCGCTGCTTGTATATTGTTGAGTTTTATGTATTTTAAAGGATTAGTCTGATTATAATTGTCTATACTTGAAGAGTCCAGCGTACATCGGAGGAGATGATCTTCTAACAAGGGAACTGAATGTTTGTTTGTTTTTTTTGTGGAAAAATCATATCAGACGCAAATTATTATTCAAAGCAAAGTATTTAAAATGTCTTAAAACATGTCTGGAGGAGATCTTTATATTTTTACATTATTGATTTTAGTAAAAAAAAGTACAGTATGAAAAAGTTTTATACAGAAGACGTCTAGTCTAGGAAGTAAAACTAGAAATGAGATGTTTCATTTTATTTCTTTACTTTTAACCTTCATCCTACCAACATATTTAACATATTTAACATATTTAACATATTTAACATACAAGGAAAACTGACAGAAGAATAAACTACAGTAAGAAACAACCATCATAGCAAAACGTTCACTTATTTCATCTCAAAACATTAGTAGTTATGTAATTAATGTCATCTGAAAAAGATTTATTATTTTAGGAAAGTTACAGTTAATTTGCATATTGTATAAAATGAAAATACTTTTCTTTAATACAAATTCCTGCTTTTATTATGACTGATGCCCCCTGACAGTGTGTGATACTTTAAATTAAGACCCACAGCAAACATGAACTCAGTTAATAGTTCCATCTGTTAAACCTGCAGAGACAGAACTTGGTTTTGACTGACAATGCAATGGTGTTTTTTAAAAAGTACTAATATATGATATGAAGTCATCATCAGGAACAAACTGATTGACAAAGTCATGTGAGAGATAACAGAGAGTAACCTGCTGGTGCCTGCAGGTCCTCAGTCAGTAGATTAAAGTTAAGAACAACAAATATTAATCAACATTTCTGTAAATGTGCCAGTTTTAGCTGCTGCTGGTTAATCTTTCACCCGCAGGTCATTGTTGAGATGTTCTTAAAACAGAAAGTTCAAGTGCATTTCACACTTTTGTATTTGTATTATATAAAGTAAATCAACTTGTTCATCTTTATGTCACTGAAGCTTCATGTCTCCAAACTTGCATTAACATGAGTTCTGTTTGAGATGCTTCTTAATAAATCATTGTTTTTATTACATCATGTTTTACCGCCACAGTCACACTTTAACATTCTCACAGTAATTAAACTTTTAAATCACAGTAAAACTTAAGCACTAATCCTTATTTTGCTCATGAAAATAGTCGGAGCAGGTCCCCTGGTGTGGCCCCGGGCCTCAGTTTGGGAACCCGCACAGCAGCCACAGTTGACTTGAGAGTGATTAAAAATGAAGCACTATAGAAACCAGCAGGCCAATAGAGGCCCGGGAAGCTGTTTACAAGGGGGTGTCCCGTTTCTATGGTTGCTGGACAAACCTCCTGCACCAGGTATTAAACTGCCTCCCCGACGGATCCTGCAGCCCGCTGCCGCCCGTTAAAGACCTCCACCGAGGAGAAGAAGCGCCCGACGCAGCGCCAAATACACCATCCACAGGAATTTCTTTTCTTTTTGTCTCTCACTCACAAGTTGACAACAGGTGCACTGAGAGCAGGCTGCGGCTGAAAACTCAATAAAGTGACGCTCGTTTGGGATTAAAGCTGCTCAACAAAATAGCTGATAAAAGGTGAGTTTTGATGTTTATTCTGAGGATATTTGACTGTTTCTCTGCTTCAGAAGGCCTTAAACAGCTGCCTTCACTAATACATGAATTACGTAAAAATCCATAGGGAATATCGCACTATACGTAATATAACAACCTCTATATTATCTTATATTATTGATATAAATGTGGCACTTTAGTAGCTTTAATTAAATTAAACAATGACTTTTACGCGGATTTTACGCGTAAAACGCCCCAAATGCGTAAATTTCCTCATATGTGACAGGAAACATTCAATTTAAATTATAAAAACACTATATATGGGAGCAGTTTTTTAACTTTTCTTTAACCCTTTAACACCTCTGTGATGGTTAAAAGTCAATACATGCAGTTATTAGTGATGATGCGCTGCTTTCTGCGCTGAGCGTCAAGTGCGCAGGAGAGTTTTTTTCAGGAAAGTTCTGAGACCTGCTGCTGATCAGGACGAAAGATCTCAGGTTCTCTGATATGATCAAGTTTTAACTTCCACATTTCCTCACGACCCAGACATCCGGGTGATAGACACGATGCCCTTTAGGATTTAAATTGGCTTTGGAATGGAAACTTACCAACCTGAAAGTCTTTCACTTTACGCGCGCACACAAATACACACACACACACACACACACACACACACACACACACACACACACACGCACACACACACACACACACACACAGGGGCTCTGTGTTTCTGTGTTCAAATAGACCATCATTGTCTTGTCTCTTCGCACTTTGTTGAAGTTGGGTGTATATTTTCCGTCCTGTCAGGCGGTGGCAGGAGGAGGAGGAGAAGGAGCTGGGGTGACAGACAGAGAGGAGAGAGGTGTTGGAGGGAGCCATGCTGTCTCTGAGCTGTGCCGACCCCTGGCCTGAAGGCTCTGTGGGGCTGGAGGAGGTGGTGACCGCTGCGGCCCAGGTCGAGGAGCGGGACAGCGGCGGCGTCAACGTCAGTGACAACAGCAACATCAGCAGCTGCTGCAGCTCCGTGAACCTGGACGACAGTCTGACCAGCCTGCAGTGGCTGCAGGAGTTCTCCATACTCAGTGCCAACGTGCCGCAGCAGGCGCACCACCAGCCGCACCTGTTCGGCCACCGCCAGCTGGGCTCCGAGGCCCCGGCCTCCCCTCTGGCCGGGGACCCCGCCTCCATCGGCATGCCCCTGACCCCGGGGAAGCCCACGGCGGCGGCCTACAGCAGGATGCAGACGCTCCCCGGCATCGTGGCGCACGGTCACTGCCCGGACGAGGTGGACTACAAGACCAACGCGCACATCAAGCCTCCTTACTCGTACGCCACCCTCATCTGCATGGCCATGCAGGCCAGCAAGAAGAGCAAGATCACTCTGTCCTGCATCTACAAGTGGATCACTGACAACTTCTGCTACTACCGCCACGCTGATCCCACCTGGCAGGTGAGCTGCTGATACACGTAACGCTCTTAAATGATGTGTCACTTCCAACACTTTCTCTTTCCACTGTGTGAAAATGAGTTTCTCTTCACACATCAAGCTTCAGTTTTTCTGTTTTCTGCTGTGGGGTCAAATCACAGCTGGGCACATGAATTTTTCTATTTAAAGAACATTTATTCAGAGGAACACAATATGCTGAGAGGAGGTCTGGGCCTGCTGCCACACTCTGATAAAGTATTAGTGGCTTGGCTGTGTGGCTAATTAATAACTCCTGAGGCAAAAACCATACAGCAATACTTCCTCCATTGCATGAAAACCTTGCAGAAAGCTTCATTTTACACTTTATTTACTTTTTGTTTTTTTAAGGCAGGTTCTGTTCTTGCTCAGAGTTTTTTTTTTAGCTCAAGTAAAAAGAAGTGATGGAGGCGTAGAAGGAGCAGATTCTCCCTCTGAAGGGCAGGAATTTCCAAGAAAAGTTTAATTTTGCTGGATAAATGATTGATGAAGCTGTTCGCTGTACTGCCGTGTTTCAGCGTTCTGTTATTGTAAGGCAGTACATGGGGCAGATAATATTTAACAAAGGTCATCGGGTCACCGCTCTATTTAGACTTCAGTGAAGGGGGGCAGCTGGATGAATGTGAGGGTACACAGTGCATCGACCAGCTGCACTACCGTATCACAGCTGAGTGTACAATCAGTTTAATTAAAGGAATAGTTCAACATTTTAGGAAATATGCTAATTTTCTTTCTTGCTGAGAGTCAGCTGAGATGTTTGATGTCACTCTCATGTCTGTACGCTAAATATGAAGCTAGTCAGCGGCCGGTTAGCTTAGCTTAGCATAAAGACTGGAAACAGGGGGAAACAGCTAGCCTGGCCCGGTAAAAAAGTAACAAAATCCGCCTACCAGCACCTGTGAAGCTCACAAATTAATATGTTATGTCTCATTTGTGTAGTCTCAACAAAAAACGCTTAAAAATGACACGCTGCGGTTCTATGTTGGGCCACAAAGTTTCTGCACCTGGCAAAGAATTAGTTCAACACATTTTCTGTTAATCAACTAATTGATTAATTGACTAATTGTTTAATATCTAATCCTGAGAACAAAATGCCAGGGAACCGACGTTAGCTAACGATAGCGTTAGCATGTTTCCGGCTGACTAGATGGATAGATAGATGCAAAATGATGATGATTAGTGGGTACAAACTATTGCGTGTCTATTATAACTGCAGTAGTGAATGAGGGAGTGATTTTGGACACAGCCATTATGTCACTAAGCTTTACAAATTTGACAAAAACATGTGGATTAATTTCACTGTGCCACCTTCTGGTGGGACCAGGCCTTGAGAGGTGCTGGTAGATGGATTTTATTAGCTTTGGACCCCTTGTTTCCAGTCTTTCAGCTAAGCTAAGCTAAGCTAACCGGCTGCTGACTGTAGCTTTATATTTGTTGTACAGACATGAGAGTGGCATCAAACTACTCATCTAACTCTCAGAAAGAAAACAAATGAATATAGAATAGAAAACCTTCATGGTCATTGCACGGCAGTACAACAAGATTGAAGGTGCAACTTCCTGAATAAATCATATATTTCCCCAAAATGTCCGAACTGTTCCTTTAATGAAGCAGGACCAGTTTGTGAGCTGTTATGTAAAAACACGTCTCTACTTTCAGAACTCCATCCGACACAATCTGTCGCTCAACAAGTGCTTCATCAAAGTGCCGCGGCAGAAGGACGAGCCGGGGAAGGGGGGTTTCTGGAAGATCGACCCGCAATACGCCGAGCGCCTCCTGAGCGGCGCCTACAAGAAGAGGCGGATGCCTCCAGTCCAGATCAACCCGGCCCTGCAGAACAGGCTCAGGATCAACCTGCAGCCGCCATCCAGAGGCTCCTGCAGCTCTGGAGGCAGTCAGAGCGGCCTGTGCATCAACCCGGAGTCCCAGCGGCTCCTCCGGGAGTTTGAAGAGGCCACCGGTGCAGACCAGAACTGGGACCCCCATCTGGCTGAGGGGACCATGCTGGGGTCCTGGCCGGCGGTCAGGGGACGAGGTGCACACAAAAGGAAACTGGGCTCCAGAAATGGTGGCGCCAAAGCCCCCCGGCGCTCCAGCTCCCCGCTGCTCTCCGCGGACGAACAGAAGGAGATCGGACCTCTCAAGGGGGACTTTGACTGGGACGCCCTGCTGGACTCGGCCCTCAGCGGCGAGCTCAGCTTGGAGGGAGGAGAACCGCTGAGCCCCATCATGAAAGAGGAGGATCTGACAGTGCGAGGGACCCACATCTCCCTCATCGAAGCCCCCGCTGGGACGGCAGACATCCACGTGTTGGTGGAGACCCAGAGGAATAACGACGTGTCAGACTTTGATGAAGAGACCTTCCTTGCCACGGCCTTCCTGGAGAGCCCCTGGCCGGAGGATGAGGAGCAAAGCCGCAATGACTACCTCTGTAGTTCAACCGTCAACCTGGACCAGCTGTTTGATCTCGGGGACTCATTAGGTGGAGACCCCAGCACCCGGATTGACACCCTCCTCTGAGGAATAGTCGCTTTCCAGCTTCTCTTTCACACAAAAACTCCTTGGCGACGCTCCTGAGGAATAACAGACTCTTTTTTTTTAAGCTCAAGCGACTCTTATTGTACTTTTTAGAGTTACATGTTGATGCTGATTCATGTTGGCTTTCCTAATGGAAGCTACTGAACAAAGATGCCACAATGTACAGCAGCAGTAAATCACGTCATCACAGGAAAACAAGTCGAATCACTCGACTTGACACAAACAAAATCAAATTTTCTGAGCGTAAGATGACACAACACGGTCTCTGTTTACATCGTGAAAGTGTGTTCATGTTATTGTAGAATATTGACAGACCAGCAAAGGGGATCGACCCAAACGAGAAGGCAACTGATCCACAGTTCATTTTATAGAGGAAGATTTAATAACGTGGTGTCAGCAGAGATGCTTCGTCACAACACATTTGAGAGTAAATTGACTGTAAAGCAGCAGCACGATGATGATGATGACTAATGAGTTATTTGCCAAATGATGTTTGGTGTACGAGTGATTTACTGCAGTAGTTTTTTTGTGCGTGGGGTTTTTGCTACTAACTATTCTCTGTATGCATTTTTCAAAAATAATTAGGACCATTTTAACTTGATTAATAATAATTATGCAGGATAAGTTGCTTTTTTTCAGACTGAAATACACCTTACTGTAGTAACCACTTTCTTTGATCCTGTGACTTTCTAGTAAAACAGTAGATGCAGATCAGTAGAGGAAACATCTGAGCTTCATGGCGTTAAAAGTTGAAATGGACACATAACAGCTTCAGGCAAAATTCTCCAACAAAGAACTATTAAGACCTTAAGATGCTCACATTAGAAAGGCCACATTGCCTGGTAAATGAATACCTGACCTTCTACGTGCCAAGAACAACACTTGGGACTCGACAGGGTGGCAGTGTTAAGAGGCTGTGTTCTGTTTTGTTTTTAATTAAAAAGAGGAAATGTCTCTTTTTTGTTTTGGTGTTTGTGTGGGCAGTAAATGAACAACAGATCTCAGATACCACTTGGAGACGGACTAACAAAAACCAAATCACTCCTTATGAAGACAAGTAACCTTATTTGACTTTACAGTAATCGCTCCTGTTCTCCCTTAAAACGTGTGAAAGTGCAATCAATGTACAGCGATGCTCGTCATATTTTACATTCAGTCGTAGGAGTTTACTTTAGAGAGACCAGTTTCACTGTTTTGTGTATTATGAGGTGCGAATACACTCCTGACGGGAGAAAGGACTCTTTGTAAAAAACATTTGTGTATTAGCTCTTCTCGATCAAATAACACTTATAATAATTGCATCTTACCTCATGATTGGTCCTGTATGTAAATGTTGACGTCGGATTCTTTTACTTTCCTGTTTTTATTTTATTTTCAACTTTTCTTTGACAATAAAAAAATGAAGTTTTACTGCATCTTGCTTGTCTGAATGATACATTTTGCTGTTTATCTCCTCTTGCCCCTCACCCCCCCTTTACTTTAGTGTGCCTCTGTGTGAGATTTACGTTGGTCTTTTCCTGCTCATCTCTTTTGGGCTCTTGCTGTGATCAGGCAGTGGATGGGTAATAGTAGCAGGGGGTGGCTGGGTTTCTCTTTCAGGGCTTTGTTTGTGCTCAGTCAGACTCTTGTTCCCCATGGCACTTGGATCTGTGGTCCTTCATTGGGTCGGTGTGGGGTCTTACAGGGACAAGTGTCCCACGGCCCCATATATCACCGCCTGTCTGCCCCACTGTAGACCACACCGTCTCTCCCTGACCCCGCTGCAGATTAGCAAGGTGGCTCGCGTTCACAGAGTCAAATGAAAAGCCGCCGTAATCAAATGCAAATACACAGAATGTAAGAAGACGGCGTCCCCCCGGGGTCGTGAGCAGACAGGCTCTCTGTCAGCAACTCTGTCTGTGGTCACTGATGAGGTAATGACGGCTGAGAGATGAAGGGCAAAGATAAAGTGCTGTAACGCTACACCTCTCTATGATGGACACCCAACACTCCGCTGGAAGGCCAGCATCCTGCATCTTCATGCCCAGCTGGAGTGCTTTTTTCCTGGAAAGGGGAGCTGATGTTTCCCCCTTCCCCCCCAGCCTCAGCTCCCTGCAGGCCCCCCTGGACCGCTATTACCTGCTGGAGTTTTAGCTCTCCAGCTGGATTGCAGGGCTCATAATTATAATGTGGCAGGCTGGTTAGATGAGAGGCCCGTGGTAACCTGATGCAGGTATTATTCCCTGGCCCTGCTGACGGCTGCAGGTAAGAGGAGCCTCCCGGTGAAACGCTAACCCTTACTGCTCGTTCCAACCCAGAAACGCTGCAAACTGAAAGTGCTAAACAGCAACACCCAATGTGGCTGAGACCATGAAGCAGCCATTTACAGGAAGGTTCAACTGATGTGAGCACATTTTGTGCCAAACTCTTAATATTTTCATGCTAAAAATGTTCAGATTCAGTTCTTATTCTCTGTCTTGATTTGGGCAGATATTGTACAGATGAAGCTTGATTTTGAGTCTGTCAACCCAAGAAAAATTACACAATAAGTCATAATGTCAGTCAGCAAAGAATGACATTTGAGTGACAGATGTCAATTAGATTCCCTCAGTCAGGAGGAGGGTTTATAGAGGCATTAATCCAACAGTAGGCTTTGCCAAAGGAGACCGCTGTCCATTTCCTGTTTTATTTCCAACTGTGAGTCGAGACAGTTTTTCAAAAAACGTAACTACAATTGTCCTCTAACCTTAAAGGACCAGTGCGAAGGATTTAGAGGCATCTAGCAGTGAAGTTGTAGATTGCAACCAACAGAATACCCCTCCCTTCCCCCTCCAAGCGTGTAGGAGAACCTATGGTGGCTGCAAAACTCGCAAAAAACACGAGAGGCCTCCTCTTTAGCCGTCGCCATCTTGGCAGTGCGTGACGCTGCGTAACTCCCAGCCAATCAAAAATGGGCAAAGAGGCGGGCCGAATGGCTGAAACAAGCCACCTAGCGGCTGGCGGACATTATGCATAACTTTACGGCTTAATAAAACTTAAACGGGTGAGTTATAAAAAAATTCACCTCCGTACAGTTGTCATGAAAGAGGAAATTAGCTACAGAGACCAAAACAGTTTTTTGTACCAGGCTGTAAACATGTTTATTTACGTTGGACATTTTAACATGGGGGTCTATGGGGATTGACTCGCTTTTGGAGCCTCAAGTGGTCATTCAAGGAACTGCAGTTTTTGGCACTTCTACATTGGCTTCATCTTACAGCCCCGGAGGTTGCAACACACGATTAATTGTCTGTATAATCAATGATCTGGTGGTTTGAGCAGTTCCATGGCACGATTTTCCAACGTGGCTGCTGTCAAAATATCTGTCATAACCTGTAGTGAGCTTGTTTTAATATAATTGGAGCAACCCTGTCTCCTAGAAATTATGTTCATATACAGCTAAGCTGTTTTCCCAATAATGCTGCATTGACAAACGTTATTGCTGCCTGGATTATGTTCACAGCGTAGTGAGATGTCAGGCTTTTCTGGAGTTTTGCAACTGTCCTGGAGATAATTAATTTGATAGTGTTAGCATGTGAGTAACAGAGTGAAAGGGAGAGAGAACCGCATGTTGTGTTAAAGTTCAGACAGATCATTCAGACATAGAGGGCTTTGGGAGGTCTAAAAGTGATGAAAATATCAGTTCTCAGGAGCAGGATGTGTCTCATTTCGTTGCCCCACGACTCCCCTGGTATTCCTCTGGAGAGTGTGTTACAAAACGAAGGTTAGCGAGCCAGCTAAAGCTTATCTACAGGTTCCTGAGAAAGAAAGAAAAAACAACAAGATGTGAAAAAGTGGAAGGAGAAGAGACGGGGAATACATCTTTTTTATCACACAGCTAATGAAAAGCCTGTTTCCTGGGTAACTGCTGGTACTATTGTCATGTAGGGTTGGGGGGAGGAGGGGCGGGAATGGGTGAGGGTCTGTTACTGGTCTTACCCGAGGACTGGGGTTGATTAGGGCTGTGGAAGGATGGTGCAGCAGACAGAAAGAGGCTGGATGGAGCCCCAGATTTATTACGGTGACGGTTTTGTAAAAGTTCACTTACCTTAGCAGAGTGAGGCTCCACTGACTCACTTCTGTCAGGAAAACACATCCTCTTTAAAACTGCTCTATGCCTGCTGCTCTTCTTGTACATGATCGCTTTACTAAACTCAACTCTATTTATAAAAAGGGTTTCTTCAGGGTTCAAGTTATATTTAAGACTTTTAAAGACCTTTAATACCACTTTTTATAATTATACTGACCAAAGTTGTTACTGTTACTATACTTCCACCGCAGCTCAACAGGGAAACACTGTCCGGAGGAGAAAAACCTCTTTCACTGTTCATATTAATAATCTGAATCTGCAAAGTAACTAGTGATTATAACTAAAACTGATCCATAGATTATTTACATCACAGTAGTATAACTCAAAAAGTTACATGAGTCTAATAAATATGACATCTATATCTACAAAGCTAGGTCTGAGGATAGAGAGTGTTGTATAATGTACAGAATTTAAAGCGTTACTTTTACACTTTTACACCATTGAGGTACAGATGACAAAAAATAAAAAAGCTTACATATGCTGTAGTGGTTATAGCAGACCAAGTAAGGCTGGAGAACAAAAATACAGAGAATTAAACTAAGCAAGGATGTGTTTTATTGCTTAAGAATTCAATATTTCATTTGTAAAAGAAAAAAAATATTATTATGTCAGTCACCAGTGAGATGATGTCAGTGAATGGTGATTCAGTTGGTTCACTTTGAAGATTTGTTGAAAAAAACTGGTTTGTACATGAACCGAAAACCTCCAGACACAAACAGAAATGGGGGTGGAAAGTTATGAACAACTTATGCGCTACACCTACTGGAAACACACATGTACACAAGCAAAATGATGGTCTAATTTACATGTGCATGTATGTATACATGAGCATACCGTTCATGCATATACATACTCAACAACCATATACACACAACACCAGTCCAAAAACTGAAACTAGCCCTGACCTGAGAAAAGTATGGGACCCAGGATAGAACCATGAGGGACCCCACAGGAGCTGCAATTTAAGAAACTGAAAGATCTGTTTGTTACGATTGATTACCTGCAAGGTTCAATAATTGAGTCCACATCTTCAAAACGCTTCACACAGCCAGCTTTACCAACACACAGCTGGACACAGAAGTTCATTTTACACACAAAAGCAAAATCCTTCCAGCAGACACGAACACAACAACTGACACATTGAGATAAAAACACTAACAACAGGCAGCACATGAGGATCTTTTTTTGGCCGTCTGAGAAGTTGCATCACTGTTTTATTGTGTATATATTGTTTTTTAATGGCTGATAGTGTAGAAATATGTATATTGTGTACAGTCAGATGTGTAGCTCTCTGTAGAACGTACTACAGTGTATCTACAGGAACGAGTCACAGAAAAAAACAAAACAGCTCTACTGCTTCAGGAATGTTCAGCCAAGCGAACAATCCAAACAGAGCAGTGAATTGGCCACAAAATGGAGGAAAATAAACACTGTTCAAGACACAACATACAGTATGTGGACTGTAACAGCTCGCACACTTTGTGTCTTAATGTTTCCTTAGAGTATGTGTTGCTTTGGAATTGAAAACATGTCTTATCTTATTGTCACAGCGGTACATGAAAAATCAACACTATAAAATACAATCAGAGTGGCTCTCAGGTTTTATGGTCTGCTTCTCTGTTTACTTAAACCGTGCCCTGACATAACCCCTGAGAAACACTTTAACAGTTTTAAAAACACCTAAAAGATCATATCAGTGGATGTAAATATTAACTTTTTATCATTTTCTTTCCTTTGCTGTTCTCAAAGACTTTCATCTTGTGTTTTATGTCGTATCAGGATTGATGTTTTTATTTATCACCTCCATATGTCTGAGGACATCCTATTTTGGCATATTTGTGTCTCCCTTTGTACCTTTATCTATCAAACAAGTAAATATTCTGTCAGTGCCATATGGATGCTGATGTGCTCGAGGTGTTGGGGTCAGGACAAAGATTTGTAGATCATTGTATGCAGGACGACAGTGGGTGTATGTTTGAGTGTGTGTTTGCATGTTTGCCTCTGTGTGTGTGTTCTCTGTTGCAGTGCAGGCTGATGCCTTCTTTGTCAGGAAGACACAGGCGGAGGGGTAATCCGACATCCATCAGAGGCTTAGTGAGCAATACACACTCTGTGTAACAACAAGGAAACAATACCCAGGGAAACAGTGGGAGGGCCTCTTTATTCATTACGCAAGGCTGGGGGACGCTCTTTTGTAGGTGTTTCAGAGGAAAGAATGAGCCAGCGGAGGACCATCATGACAAAGCCAATTCTGGAGTGACCAGTAAAGCTCCACAGTGAGATGGAAAAACACTGTGAGCTGACAAACTGTGGGTGTTCAGCAGAGGAGCTTCACAGTTATAGGATACAGCATCACTCCACCTGCATCTAAAGCTGTTTTTGAGTATGAAACACTCAACACCTGAAGACTTGAAAGGTGGCTGTAAGAAGGTTGTAGCTTGTTCCTTCACAGAGCAGTGTTATCTACATCAATGAAAACTCGACGAAAACTTGACGAAAAATATATATTGGCAACCTTTTTTTTAATTTGCAATAAAAGCAAGACTTAAACTTAATTATTGTTTTAATGCAAACTCTTATTGAAGGAGCTGCATGAATCTGTGGAATCGCTGTGATTAGTTAAACAGTCTCCTCCAGCAGCCAATAATATCTCTCGTTAAGAAGTGGATTTAGCTGTTTGCGCTGTTGCACCTGTTGTACCTTTTCCGCTGACGTCCCGATAGACAAGAATAACACATGTAACCATGGTAACTGGACACAACAAATATGGAGAAAGCTAAGGCGTCAAAATGCTTAAAGGTGTATTAATTTAAATTTTGGACATTTACTAACGATCAGATTGATATCTGATATGAGGTGGTATTTCCATTCTTCCCTCTGGATGTGTAAGTATCTAAAGCTAACGTGTGTTTGATTGTAGAGGTTGTATTAGCACGCAAACATCTCCATCAGTATGAGAACTAGTATTTAACATAAAGTCTACTTGTAATGAAATCAGCAGATTGCTGTTTGGACCTGTATCCAGGCCTCTGTAGTTCGGAGGGAGTCACTGACACAGAGTTTGTTTTGGAGTCTCACCCTCTGGTGGCCAGAAAAGTTATAGTTGCTTTAAAAGACATAAAAATTAAAAATGCATGACATAAAACAGGCTAAAAGGTCTCCAGTTTTTGTTGACTAAATCCAACAAATAGATCAAATTTGACTAAAACAAGACTCCTCGATTCAAACTAGCTGTAGCAGCACATGGCTACAAGGTACGCTAGCTATTCTGCTAACTTTAAACCTGCGCATAAACATCATAATTAAAGTTACTGCCATTTGCACTTTTTGGATTTCAAATCTTGTACAGAGTTTTTCCACATTAAAGTATGTAACATGATCAATTTTTTCTCTGAAAAACTGTGGATCTTTGAGTCCATCTACTGCTGTTTAACTCAGCAGCCCCATTTGGACCTCAGCACTGATTCAGTCACACGTAGCGTTTTTTATGCAAAGCTTACAAGAGGAATCTAAACACTATTTTTAACCTATTATCCAGCAGTCAAAGTTATTCCAAAGTTACTCTCATGATCCCACAGAGGTCTTCTTTCTGACTGGAGTGATAAAATGTTTGCCTTGGATGAAACCAAAACAAGACAAAGACACCAAAGTTATTACAATTCATCTTCTGGGGAACATAAATAAACGCACCAAATGTCATGGCAATCCAGCCAATAGTTGTTGAGATATTTCACTCTGAACCGCAAAAGTCAACCTCATGGTGGCGCTAGAGGAAAAATCAGAGGATCACCAAAGTCGGTAGGATTCATCCTCTGGGGAACATGAATGTTTTACCAAATTTCATGACAATACATCCAGTATTTGTTGAGATACTTCAGGACTAACGTGGTGGACCGACCAACACTGCCCCTAACAAAGACATGATGAGATCCACCTGATGGCCGATTGATGTTCTGAGACTCTTGTTCTCAACTGTGACAAGTTTTCAGTCTTTGACACATGTCAGTCATGACACATTAAACATGACACACAAGCAGGGCTGCATCTGCAGATTATTTTCTTTTAGTCAATGAAATGTCAAATAATTATAAAAAAAAAAAAATCCCCTCAACCGAACGACATGTATCTAAACATCTTGTTTTGTCTGATCAGGAATCAAAAAATCCGAAGATGTTCAGTTTACTTTCATGTATTACACTGAAAAGCTTCAAATCTTCACATTTGAGAAGCTGCAACCAGCAAATTATGGGCATTTTTGCTATAAAAGTGACTGAAACAATTATTAGATTATCATAATAGTTGCCAATTCATTGACTAATTGACTAATCGTTGCAGCTCTACACACAAGCTCTATAGATGGCAATGTCAGTTGGTCAGGACACTACTTTGGTTCAAACTGAAAAATCTCAACAACTATCAGATTGACTGCCATGAAATTTTATTCAGACATTCATCTTCCCCAGAAGATGAATGTCTGAATCAACTAATCAACTATTGAAGAGATTGTCAAGTGAGGTCAATTTTTTATTTATAGCACAAATTTGCCTCAAGGGGCTTTACAATCTTTACAGAACACAACATCCTCTGTCCTCAGACTCTCGATTCAAATAAGGAAAAACTCCCCCCCCAAAAAAAGACCAACAGAGGACGGACCAGATCCCAGGAAAGACAGACAGGAAATAGATGTTGACTAAGAAAGCAAAATTACAGAAATACAGCATGAAAAACAGGATGACAAAATTACAGATGGATTGATAACATCTATGAAGAATCTGATCAATCTAATCATTGTCAATAAATTTGGTTCACACTGTCATGTTCCCCAGAGGATGAACTGTAAGTTTGGTGATCCTTTAATTTTTTTTAGACATAATGGTGGAAGATCAGAGGAAACCTTTCCACTGACTGCAGCTCCACAAACATAAAGGGGAAAACAGAAGCTGATCCTCACTTTGGTTTCATTGGACGGTCTGGTTGGTGATAAAACACGCTGCCATGTGAAATCACAAATCAGCCAGCTGCCATTAAAAGGTCCCGCTGCAGCAGACTGATAGCAAAGGGAGAAAGAGAAAGATGCTAAAGAGCGATGCCAGAAACATCCCGACTGTGAGCTGTTTGGGGGAAGGTCGCTCTTTCGCTCTATCCCACGTCCACTCTGATCAAGTCACTGTGTGGATGCACCCGATGCAAAAACACAGAAAGTGCTCTTTGCTGGGGGTGTCGAGGCTACACCAGTGAATGGAGCGACTTCAGACTGGGTGGAGGGGTGCTGGGAGAAATCCCTGGCTGTGCCGTGCGGCGAGGGGGTCGGAGGCTTGGACCAGGCCTGACCGGGTGTGTGCGGAGGAGGCTTTTGTCACTGTTGTCGCCACGGCAGCTCACCTATTGAGGGTAGAGTCTAAGATATGTAAAGCAGCAGCGTTTCAAAGCGTTCCCTCCGCTGTGAAACAAACAAAGAAATAAAGAAATCAAATTAAAGTTTGGAAAGGAGTGAGTAAAGAGGGGGAATAAGAGAAGGAGAAGAGAGAAAGTATCCTCTGTGGTAAATGCTTACGGGCCGGGCCAAGCCGTGTGTTGGAATCCGATGTGTGTTGAGAAATGGAAAAAGAAAGGAATCATTAAAAAGACGGAGCGAGGTGGAGGGAGGCTACTATGCCCTTGTTTGCCCGGAGTGGTATTTTCTTTTCTCATTGAGTCCGTCCAAGTCCCGCCAGCAGCTTGGTGAGTCTCCCACCCAGCATTGAGAGGCAGGCCTGGGCTTGCCCGGCCAAGGTCAAACTGTGGCCGCCAAGAACACGCACACGGCTCAGCCTGCCCCCAGCTGCCACGGCTCTTGTTTATGTTTGTTTTTTTCATTTCCCTGCCTCTGCCTCCACAGGGATCGCCTCAGCAGCTCTGCCTCTCCAGAGGTGTCAGGTGACTCTTCCTCCTGGGCGATGTGTCCGAGGTGAGGTGCTGCTGCTGCTGCTCACATCTTCCCTCGCTATCAGTCTCAGTATCACACTGACATACGTTACAAAAGCCATAAAAACATAGGCGCCCTTCAGCAGAAACATGTGACGGTTATTTCACAAGTGCTGTTTAAATTCTTATCTCACTACGTCATTGCATGAGAAGGAAATTAGTATCTGAAGTAAACAATGCACATCTCTGGTGTGAAGAGCTGTAGACAGCAGTGTAAGCTGAGAATATGTTTGGTAACTGACTCTAGTATTTAGAGACCATTGTTCTGTCACTGGAGTGAGTCACTAACCTTTACGTTACCTGGACAGCATAACACTGCTGAACCCTCAAAGACAACAATGAGGGAAAACATCTGACTGATAAAAGCAAATTGAAACGCAAAAGGGAATCTTTCTACTGCAGAGTTTAACTTCACATAAAGTTTAGTTAATATTTCTTCAAGTCAGAGCTCACGAGGTGATTCCACTTGTGACCAGTGGTGGAAAGTAAATAAGTTCATTTATCCAAGTACTGCACTTAAGTTCAATTTTGTGGTACTTGTACTTTACTTGAGTATTTCCATGTGATGCTACTTTCTACATTTCTACGAGGGAAATATTGTACTTTCTACTCCACTACATTTATTTGACAGCTTTAGTTACTTTTCAGATGAAGATTTGACACAATGGATAATATAACAAGCTTTTAAAATACAACACATTGTTAAAGATGAAACTAGTGGTTTCCAACCTTTTTGTCTTTTGACGTCTTACAAAAAGCAGTGTGTAGTCGGGGTCACATTTCACATGTCTATGAGTTGTTAACAGCTCCACCAAATAGTGATTTTTCCCTCTAAACTTCTCACATGCTTTCATTTCAATAAATGTTCAAATGATCCAATATTTCAGCAAAAATCAAAGATTAGAGAAAAAGTCCAAAAACTGAAAACAGATTTGTGTATCAGAACTTTGTTTTTTCTTCTTTCCTCTCCCATTAATCATCTCACCACCCCTCAGATTTATCTGCTGACCCTTTGGAGGGGCCCGACCCCTAGGTTGGGAACCACTGGACTAAACTAGCTAACTGTATATAAAGTAGCTGAAACTAGCTCCACCTCCAGCAGCTACAACAGTAACATGCTGCTCTAACACTGATGCTTCACTATTAATAATCTAATGATGTCATATATAATAATATATCAGTCAGAGGGACCAAACCACTACTTTTACTGCACTACTTTAACTACATCAAGCTCATAATACTTATGTACTTTTACTGCAATACTTTAACTACATCAAGCTCATAATACGTATGTACTTTTACTGCAATACTTTAACTACATCAAGCTCATAATACTTATGTACTTTTACTGTAGTAGGATTTTTCATGCAGGACTTTTACTTGTAATGGAGTATTTTTACATTACTGTGTTGGTATTTTTACTTCAGTAAAGGATCTGAATACTTCTTCCACCACTGGAGTCTTGTTTCTTCTTCCTCTCCCTGATCTTCCTAAAATGGGGATAAAAAACACTGCTGGAGTCTGGGGTTTGGGTTTAATATGTGATCTAATAACCTCTGTAGTCGAGGAATGATTGACTGGATGGGAGGGAAGTGAAACTGCAGCCAACTGACAGTGTGAAACGTCTCAGATTCCAAAACGTCCATCCATGACCAAACATTTAAACACTGATCATATCAGAAATCAGCAGTTATTGTTCATTCACACTCTGGTTGTTTCTCCTCTCTGAGTCCGCTGACCTTGTCGTTCATGTTGATCTATGTTGTCCGTTGTTTACTCTACATACACTAACAACAAGTGTGTAGCGTCGGTTAGCAGCCTGCAGGTTATTATAAAAGTTAATGGCTGAGCGGCGTGTCTATGATATTTATGACACCTCTAACCTCCCCCTCGCCTCCCCTCCTCTCTGTGTTCCTCGCAGCATCACTCCTGTCGTCTTTACAGCTGGGTGAGCCGGGGCGGGTCGGGCCGCTGTGTTTGTGTGGGGTGATCTTTACACCCCCTGCCAGGGATCAGACAAACACTTATTAACTGAGAGGAATGCAAACAGGCCGGAGCTGAGACGCAGGACAGCAGCGGAGGGAGGGAGGGAGGGAGAGAGGGGGAGGATGTGGGGTGAAGAAAGGGAAAGGAGAAAAAGGAGAAGCCCTCCCTTTACTTCTTGTAAACTCCCCGCACACACAGAAGATTCTTTCCAGAGTCTTCCAGAACAATGCAGCTCCTGCAGCAGAGGAGGTCCAGAGACACGCTGACCTTATGGGCCGCAGATGGACATGGACGCCCCCCCGACAGTCCATAACACCACAACACACATGATATCCACTTTTATTTCAGGGGCTGTATTTTATACAAGATTCTATACTTTTATTTTTTTAGCTTTGTGCATTTTTAAAAGGCTTTTAAAGGATCAGTGTCTTGTTTTGTTCAATCAACAGTTCAGTTTATGTTCACATGAGACAAAGAAAAGCAACAAATCCTCACAGTTAATGAGGTGAAACTATGAAGTTTCATGCTTAAAACTTTTTACTTTTTAGTTTAATTCTTTAAAATGTTTGTTTAGTGTGTTTTATACTTGTTTTATGTTATTGTTTGGTCAGCTTCATGACTTTATTATTATTTTATTATTTATAACTTCATCTTTATTTAACTTGATGGGTTTTTTAAAATATTTTTTCAGTTTTTAGTTTAGTTCTTTAGACTTTGGGTGCAAACTGACAGCTAAGCAGGTTTATTTTGATGTCTTGGTAAACTGGATCATTTCTGGTGAATCATTAATAAGATGATAATGTTTAAGAAATTAAGGTTAAAATTCTTTATTCTTTATTTGGATCCTCATCAGCCTCCACTATGTGGTCGCTAGTCTTCCTGAAGTCCGCACAACAACAGCAACAATAGAACAAACAGCATTTTAAAATCACATTTATCAAAAAAAAAACCAAGATAAAGCAAAACCAGCCAAATATAAAGATCAGAAAATAAGTGAAATAAATAATTTGAAATGGTCGACAAGACAAACTTACAATAAAAACAATTGAAAAGTTTCCAAAACTGCAACAAATAAAGTACCAAATGTGGATTAATGTGTGTTATATAACATAAATAAACACGGTCTTTAAAAACCCTTCATGGAGAACTTTAAAGGATCAGGCTGCGATTTTCTATATTTTTCTTGCTGTCAACGAATCTCATGTTTCACATTTATTGACTTTGTGTTATACAAATAAAGATATTATCAACAACAACAATAATAATAATCTATATTTAGTCCCTCACCGGTTCTAGCCTGCAGAATTAATGTCCACACTTTCACTTTTTTCAGCCACTTTGTGATTGAAGGTCAAAGTCACGCAGATTATCTTCAGCTTGAGTAATAAAAGGTTCATCCCTTCAACACCAAAGCGACACCTTCAGTTGGATTGTTTGCAAACAGATCTTGAGATTTGGGGAAAAAGGGAAATCCATTAGCAAACAAAACCCCAGCGAGGTCACCAACACCTGACATCCTCAACACTATCTGCCCCCCCCCCCGTCTCTGCAGCTTCACCGTCACTAATCTGCTAAATCTGTTGTCATTTGTCCTCAGCCGCAGAGCGCTTTCAACAGGCCCTCCCTGCTCCTCTGAAGTAATCCATGTCTTCCAGTTGTTTACACATGGACTAAATGGATAAGGAGCAGGAAATAAGCTGCTGAATCAAAACAGAGGAAAACGCCACAATCACATGTTCTTAAAGCCTGAACTGATCTCTTCAAATGTCTTGTTTTGTTCAACCAACAGACAACTCTGTATTTTATGTTTATATACTGCTAAACAACAGTAAATATGTTATGAAGGAAACATTATGCCGCTTTAACAAATACTGTGTTTTTGAAGTCAACACAGATGTGAATATTTGAGAGTTTAAAAATCAGATAATGCAATATATCTGCTATTATTATTATGACAGGAATCCCTTAAATTTGGTTATCAAACTTTCAACAATTTACTCAACATTCAGTGTGTTTCCATCCACCTGTTCTTATGCTCATTTCCAATTTGCTCTTTAAAAACCTGAGTAGAAACTACTGTAATATCACAAAAAACTACACTTGACTGGGGTGGAAAATTTAGCGTGTTGATAAAATACTAAATGCAACAAAGCGAAATGCAAACAGACATGAATCATGTGACTTAAACGTCACTGAGGAGACAAAAACATCAGATCTGTGCGGAGCGATGAGGAGACCGTGACCTTAAACAGAAATGTCATGTATACATCATTTGAGCTTTGAGTGCTGCTCTTTTAATGACTCGTTATGTTTTCTTCTTTTCAGATTCTTTGTAAATAAAGGTATAAAAATAAAATTTCATTTGGATAGAAACCTGAATATTGACATTTAAGTTGATATGTTGAACCGTCACACATCACTGTTAATCAATGACGATGTTTTATGATGTGACAACACTGTGGTTCAGGTCTGGTTAGGTTTAGGGAAAGATGATGGTTTGGGTTTAAAATGATCACTTTGTTAAGGTTAGAGAAACATGTGGTGGGTTAAAGTTACTACTTCCTTATAGGCCACCTTCGTCGTCATAACAGCAATAAACACCACAAGTTTAGGTTAATCCATCCATCCAACCCGCCTCCTCCGAATAAGGAAATTTATAAAGATGTCATCTGAACCAACACACTTCTCCAGGACATAATAACTACTGCCGCTAGATGGAACCTGTCACTCAAACTGACTGTAACTTTAGGTCATTTTTTGGGCATCTGGCATCATGACTATTGTGTTGTTTTTCTTGAAAGAACATGCTAGCAAACAGTTATTTAAATCCACATCCAGTAGTTATGGAGCAACATTATCATTCATTGATAATGTAAACAATAACTTTTGGGGTTCCTCAGGGTTCTATTCTTGGTCCTTTATAGTTTCAATCTGGTTAAAGCTTCTTGAAATTATGTTTTTTTTAGCCACTTGTTTTCAGCAGAACTGTGTAAACACAACTTCTGTCATATTATCAGCTTATAAAGTAGTTGTTGCTAACATGTTAGCAAACAGTTGCTTATTTCCACATCCAGCAGTTACGCAGCAACATTATCATTCATGTGGAGTCGTGTTTCTGTCCACCTGGTGAATATAAGTCCAATATTCACTCTCTTTTAGCTTCTGTTTTTACTCTCTACCAACTCCTGAGGGAAATATCTGGCTCTTTAGCTGCTAAATGTTCTACTATGTTCACCAGCTAGTCTACAGCTAACTGTGTCTGTTTGCCGTTTGGTGCTGAGCAGGTAGTGTACAGCGGCTTTTTACAGCTTTTTCTCTGAAAACGACGCTATGAGACGCTGAGAGTGAACCAGAACAGTAAAGTTGCAGCCGGACAGATAAACAATGAGCTGAAACTCACTATAAAGCTCCGTAAAGCTGAGAGGAGCTGCAGAGTCTCTGATAATTCTCTGTAGGTTCATCACCACGAGCCACGACCAACACATTACACACTGACAGATGATACATTATTATTATTAAAAGTATTGATTATAGTAGCTTTAAAGAGTTGTGACCAGGATATGTAGGGAAGGGCATTTTGCAGCATAAAGATAAACTTCAGACATACAGTATCTTGACATTTCTGCACATATCAGCTGACATATAAGCTGATACATCTGTGATAGGCTCGCATTGGCTGGTCAGTGCTCATCTTCATTTATGTTCATCACCTTCATTAGTTTAACTCTCTGCCCTTGTTTCTCTGCTCCATCCACATGTGAGCAGCACAACTGACCTTCCACCATGACCTTGCTGGCGTTCTTCCCCTCAGTGTATCAGTCACTCGGTGTGTTTTGCAAGTCAACAATTCACATAAAGCAGAAGCACCCCGCCGCCTCTGGACCGAGCATACAAATGGCCGGTTATTCAGTGCCTTAAAAACCAGCGGATTAAGGAATCAGGGATCCTGAAAGGCCACCACACAACCCCAGACTCAGGAGTTAAGCGGCCGTGAATGAGATGTGGTGACTCCAAAACAAAGCTACTGTGTCACTCACGCAGCACAGAGGGGAATGCTGACGTCACATCTCACAAAAGAGGGGACACTGAGGCTGTAAAATATAGAACGCTACTACTGCTAAGTGTTTTTTTTCCTCTGTTTGAGTTCTGTTGGTTCACTCAAATACACAGCAGAGCGGCTGCCAAGTCTTCTCTTTGTATCCAGCACAGAAAACACAGAGAAGCATTTGCACTGTGGCTCAGTGGAGATGGAGATTTTGATCCATATTGGGTAAAATATATGCTCTCTGCTCATGGGTGGGCTGGTTTGGCCAGAGGACACAGGACTGCAGACTCTCGTAGTGGTCTCCATGGGGATGAGCAGGACTTGGGGAGGTATCCGGCTTACTGGAAACGTGGTTTATTGTTGACTTTCAGGAATGGGGAGGGGGCTGCTGCTCTGCTGAAGCGGGGGTGTGGAGGCGGAGGATGGTGTGGCACTTCCTGGTACTGTGAACATTGAATTCATCGTCAATCGAGATCACATCACAGGTCAGGTGCAGCGGTGGAAAGTAACCAAGTACATTTACTCAAGTTCAATTTTGAGGTACTTGTACTTTACTTGAGTATTTCCATGTGATGCTACTTTCTACATTTCAGAGGGAAATATTGTACTTTCTACTCCACTACATTTATTTGACAGCTTTAGTTACTTTTCAGATGAAGATTTGACACAATGGATAATATAACAAGCTTTTAAAATACAACACATTGTTAAAGATGAAACCAGTGGTTTCCAACCTTTTTGGCTTTTGACGTCTTACAAAAAGCAGTGTGTAGTCGGGGTCACATTTCACATGTCTATGAGTTGTTAACAGCTCCACCAAATAGTGATTTTTCCCTCTAAACTTCTCACATGCTTTCATTTCAATAAATGTTCAAATGATCCAATATTTCAGCAAAAATCAAAGATTAGAGAAAAAGTCCAAAAACTGAAAACAGATTTGTGTATCAGAACTTTGTTTTTTCTTCTTTCCTCTCCCATTAATCATCTCACCACCCCTCAGATTTATCTGCTGACCCTTTGGAGGGGCCCGACCCCTAGGTTGGGAACCACTGGACTAAACTAGCTAACTGTATATAAAGTAGTGTAAACTAGCTCCACCTCCAGCAGCTACAACAGTAACATGCTGCTCTAACACTGATGCTTCACTATTAATAATCTAATGATGTCATATATAATAATATATCAGTCAGAGGGACCAAACCACTACTTTTACTGCAATACTTTAACTACATCAAGCTCATAATACTTATGTACTTTTACTGCAATACTTTAACTACATCAAGCTCATAATACTTATGTACTTTTACTGCAATACTTTAACTACATCAAGCTCATAATACTTATGTACTTTTACTGCAATACTTTAACTACGTCAAGCTCATAATACTTATGTACTTTTACTGCTTTTGAGCATAAAATGCAGTTGGAGCTGCAGAGTGTTCAGTAGATCAGTAGTAGATTCAGTAGATCCTCGATGACGGCAGGACAGACACTCTGTTTTCAATAATACAGAACTAAAGCAGCATTATTAACAATAGAGTCATTTTAGTCGTGATTTATATTTAAACATTTTAACATTTTAACATTTACTTACTTATTATTTAACATTTTAATTGATATTTATCATGGTGCAAGAATAAATCTGGTATTGATTTGATATACAGTCACTTTCTGATCATCATCATTGTCTTCACTAAATTGTCCTCATTATATGATGTCTCTGACGTACCTCGTCTACCAGCAGCAGGATTTTGTTTCCATTTCAGACAATTTCCTGTTATTTCATCCCTATTTATATATTATATATACATGAGATTGTTGTTAATTCCAAATGTTAGTTATTCATGGAGATTTAAAGATGTCACACAAATATAATTAACTTTAATTGTGTTTTTTGCAAAGACTTTTATGATACTAATCATAGTTCTAGTTATAAACATATGTATGTGAGACTGCACAATGTTGCTGGATTTGTTTGTTATTGATGAGAGTAAAAGAACGAACATTTCAGGTACTTATGGAACAATGATCCAAACAGTTTAGAAGAAAAGTCAAATGAGGTTTTGGTTTATAGGTGAGAGTCAAATATGGTGTTTTAGCTCCCTCTACTGGCCATGTGTGGAAGCGCCTTAGATTACAGAACCTGACAGGCATCAGGACCCAGAGGAGAGGAGAGGCAGGAGAGACTGCGGATGTAGATCAACCTGCTTCAATGCAGCTTCTACAGATACAGAAACTATTGTATATATATATATATATATATATATATATATATATATATATATATATATATATATATATATATATATATATATAAAGCAAACATCATGCAGAAATTAGGTTAAAGCATTTTTGAGAGGGGAGATATTTATTTAAAAAGTGAGGACATTTTAAGAAAATGAGGACAATTTTGGAAAGAGTTGACAGTTTTAAAGTCAGTACCTTTTTTGAAAAGTTTGGACAGTATTGGAATTTTTTTGGAAGTTTTTTTTGACATTTTTGGAAGGTGGGGACATATATTAAGTTCAGGGACATATTTGGCAGTTGGGGACTTTTTTGTTAAACGAGGACATTCTTGTAAGTTTTTTTTAAAAAGTGGGGAGATTTTTAGAAAGTGGGGACTTTTTTTCTTTTTGAAAATTAGGACATTTTTGGAAAGTGAGGACATTTTTTTGGGTGGAACTTGAAAAAACTGACATTTTAAAAATGTCTTCACGTTGACATTTTGAATTAAGGATTTTTACTTGTAATTGAGTATTTTTACAGTAGTGTAATTGTACTTGTATTTAAATGAAGGTTCTGAATACTTTCCCCTCCGCTGGATTCACTGTTTACAGTTTGAACTGCAGATTTGTCTTTTATGTTTTGATCAGCTGACCTGCAGCTCCTCCGTCACATGACTGCATCCGTTTCCTCTGTTTCTACTGGTTTCTACAGACTCTGCTGGACTCTGCTGGGCAAGTACCGACAATAATAAACCACATTAACACAGCAAAGCGCTGGTTTGGATAGTTTCGGCCTGTTAAAAACAAACTAGCTGAACGCATTTGGAGCCAATAATGTTCATCCGCAGAACTCGCTTAAAAAATCTGATAGTTTTTATTTGCTGTTCTGTTATTTTGCTGGAAGAGGAGCGTCGTGGTGACAGTTTAACACGTTTAAATTTTACTGAAATAAGCATTTTACTGTGTATTAAATGTATGCCGAGTTGACAAGTGGATTCCACTCATTCTCAGACTAATTACAGTTTCCTGTTTGAAGCTGCGTTAATCAGGTCAGAGGTCAGGACGCCTTAAATTTAAGGATTTCTGAATGGAGTCTTGAGTCCGCGAGACAAACGTAAACAGTTTCCCAAAGACAGTCAGGTGACAGATCTGTGTGGACAGAAGTTGAAAGACGACGACTAAATAGTTTAATTTGCAGATTTTGTTCATTTCTACGTCATAAAAACGCCATGACAGTGAAAAGATGATCCGGGGTCAAAGTCAGCTGCTGCACCCAATGAGATAAGAGATGATTTAATGCATCTGTGGGAGGACACTTCATATCCAGAATAACTGTCAGCTGGCCAAACTAACACCAGTTTAAACTAAAATCAAGACTTTTAAATGAGACGTTTTTATTTTAATTTTTATTTTCTATCCAAGTTTAAACATGAGTGGCATCAAGGTACCAAGAATAATAATTTGTATTTTTTGCTCCTGGAGGCTTGTATAAGTTACATACTGGACCATGATTGGCTCCAAACTAGTTGTGATGTCATAAGTCCTGCAGGTTCGTCCAGGTGTTAAACTGAGACACTTCCATCGTCTCCATGTGGCTGTAAACTGAATCTCTTTGGGTTTTGGAGTTTTATTCATAAAGTAATACATGCTTTAATGTAACCAGGGCTGCAACTAACAGTGGTTTTCATTATCAATTCATCTACCAATTATTTTATTGATCAATCGTTCTGTCTATAAAATGTCAGAAAATAGTGAAAAATGCCCGTTAGCTCTTCAAACGTCTTGTTTTGTCTGATCAACAGATAAATGGTTTATTATCACAGAGGAAAATATTCACATTTGAGAAGCTGGAACCAATTAATTTTTGCTCAAAAGATGTATTTAAACAATAATTCTGTAACACTTTATTTTACATTTCCTATAATTTTACACTCATTTCTTTGACATTTTCTGAGTAATTTGCAGATATTTAACAATAAACTTTAAGACATTTTACAGAAAGGTTGGTTCAATTTGTCACAAATGATAAAAATAAATGTAAAAAAGTCTTCAATTGATTTAGTTAGTAAGTACTCATTATGTTTGGGTTGTTGTAATTTGCAAAAATTCGTATTAAATTACACTCAACAATTCTTTAGCAGAGAAAATACTTAGTTGTCACTGTGTAGTTTTATGTGCCAAACATTATATTCGCATATTAGATTATTTCTAAAAAACTTATTATATTAAACTACAAAACTCTTAAAAGAAATGTCTGAAGAATCAAAACAGCAGCTACTTTTAGGAAATTATTGAAAAAATGTCCTATTTCTATGAATGTAATTTATTAGGAAGCAACTACATATGAACCCAAATATACAGTAATGATCAACTGAACCAACGCAACAGTTTTGTCAGTTTTTTCTCAAAATTTGTACCAGATGCTGTAAAACGTCCTAATAATTAGCCGTCTAATACCTGGAAATTGCTCCAAATGTTAGAAATTAGTATAAAATTAATTCAGTTATCAGAATTGTTGCAGATGAATTTTGAGAGGAGAGTTTGATTTGTTCGTCTTTGTGTCTCAGTCGTGTGAAGCCGGGTGGGAACATGCCGTCCAACAGATCGGTGTCAGACGCTCCCATAACTCAGTTCATCAACTGCAGGATACTGAGAGACCACCGGCTGCAGAGGTACGAGCACAGCCGATACATATATATCCACAGGACACGCTGCCATGGAAACACAGATTAAGGTTGAGTGTGTGTGTGTGTGTGTGTGTGTGTGTGTGTGTGTGTGTGTGTGTGTGTGTGTGTGTGTGTGTGTGTGCGTGTGTGTGTGTGCGTGTGTGTGTGTGTGTGTGTGTGTGTGTGTGTGTGTGTGCGTCGGCAGGGAGGACCTGTGGGTGCGTGAAGGAAAGATTTTAGATCCAGAGAAGTTGTTCTTTGATGAGCAGGGTTATGCTGACCAGCGAGTGAACTGTGAAGGCTGCATCATCGCCCCGGGATTCATAGACGTCCAGATCAACGGTACACACACACACACACACACACACATACACACACACACAAACAAACACAGAGGGATGAATGATGGACAGTATCTAAGTTTAAATTCCACTAAACTGTATCTCAGTGAAAATGTATCCTCAGTATTGGAACATAAAGGACGATGAGGATGTTCAGACTGTCTGCTTCAATTAGTTTAGTTATCAGGGTTTATTAGTCTGAGTCACCAGTGAACGCTGAAATTAGATTCTTTTAAATAAACATACAAGTCTGTAGTTTGTTGATAGTAAAGGAAATTAAAAGTTTAAGCTCAAATCCGGTGACAGTAAACTGGATTTTTGAGTTTAAGACTGACTGTTGGACAAAACAAGAACATTTGAACAACATGAGCTCTGCTGTTCTTTCTGTTATAAACATGAACAGTTGAACCATTAAATGAGGTGATTTCACAGCTGTACAGCAGGTTGTTAATAAAATTCAAACACGTCTTAAAGGACAGATTCACAATTTTGATTTGACAGTGAAAGAGGTTTTTCCTCGCTGTAATCATTCCTCCTGTTCATACTGGATATTAAAAGATCCTTCAAATGTGCTTTCAATGGAAGTGATGGAGGATAAAATCCACAGTGTGTCCACACAGTCGTTTAAAAGTCTGTGTGAAGCTTCTATTCAGCTTCAGCAGTCTGAGTTAGTCATATCAAGTGGATATCTGACACATTTACTGTCTTTTTAGCATCAAATTCCCTCTTTGTGTTTCCTCGGACAGTGTTTCCCTGTTGAGCTGCAGGTGGAAGTATAGTAACAAAAAGAGGAACTTTGGCACTAAAAAGACTGTAACGTTGAAAGATATCTACTTGATTTGACTCATTTGGACGCTGAAGCTTCATATTAGCTTCAGACTGTGGATTTTGTCCTCCATCACTTCCATTGTAAGGTCATTATGAAGGGATCTTCTAATGGTCAGTATGAACAGGAGGAATGATTACAGCAAGAAAAACAGCTTTAATGTTCATTTGGGCTCCTGACTGTTGTTTTAAGAGAAGGACTTGTGAACCTGTCACTGTGTTTTTGGATCGTGATGGTTTATCTCCCTGCAGGAGGATATGGCATCGACTTCTCTCAGGCCTCTGATGACATCAGCGCTGGAGTTTCCATCGTGGCCAAAAAGATCCTGGAACATGGCGTCACGTCTTTCTGTCCCACTCTGGTCACGTCTCCGCCTGCCGTCTACCACAAGGTAACAAGACTGCTTCTGCTTTATTTATAATTAGATTAAATGATGTTTATGTGGATATAAATGATCCTCAGGAGGATTTTGACCTTTCATGTAGTGCCATCTTCTCATGGTTGATAGTGGCTCTGAAGCCAACGTTGAAATCACATTCATGTCCTGAAGCAGGAGTCGACTCCCCCTTCAGACAAAGCTGAGACAGCTCCAACACCCTGCGTCTCATCTATGATCTACAACTTGAGCTCCATGTTTTTGTAGCCTATAAAAGGCAAGAAACACAACCTCAAATATCTTGTTTTGTCCGCAATGTAAAGATATTCAGTTTACTGTCATAGAGACTAAAGAAACCAGAAAATATTCACATTTAACAAGCTGGAACCAGAGAATTTGGACATTTTTTTTTACTTCAAAAATGGCTCAAAACGATTAATCAATAATCAAAATAGTCGGGGATTAACTTTCTGTTGATTGAATAATCGAATCGAATAGTAATGATAATTAATCGACTAATTGTTGCAGCTGTTTAATTAATATTGCAATACACGTGCAAATGTGTCTTTAACTGAATAAACACCAGGTGCAGCCACTCGCATCAGAATTAAAACTCCAAATTCAGATAAGAATAGAATTAATCAGCCTGAACAAACACAAATAGTAAAATAAACATAGCACAAAAAGTAAGGAAATTTGTGTTTGGTAGATTATTTCATTGTTGTAACAATGCTTCTTGGCAATAAATATTATGAGGGTTGAAGAAGGGGATGCCATCCCACAGCAGTGTGTGACCAGGCTGGTGACCAGCATGAGGAGGAGGTGCCAGGCTGTTGTGGCTGTGTATGGTTCTTCCCCATGCTACTGAGGCTCCTGTTTGTTAAATGAATAAATTGTTAAATTTCCAATATGTCTTATTTCTTCAAACTTCAATCATCCAATCCACCAAACACAAAACAAGAGTCAATGTTAGAATAAGCTGTTTGGCATTGGCAGAGAAGATTTGGCAAATTTTTCATGGGCGCAACCCACATACTGAACTCTACTGCTCATCCCACAAATGCATGTTCCTCACAAATGTGGCTCCATTTAAAAGGGTATAAGATTTATTGCTAAGAAGCATTGTTACAACAAAGAAATAATCTACCAAACACACATTTCCTTACTTTTTGTGCTATGTTTAGTTATTTATCTTCATACACAGTATGTAGCTTGATTCTGACGTGATTTCAGCCATTATGGATCTATTATAATTGATGAAGTATTGATAGACGGAAAAGTCTCACGACATGAATCCAAAAGACTCCAAAAGGTTTTGTCTTAAGTTTAGTATTTGTGAGGTGAAGCTGCTTCACATAAAATATATTGGTGATATTCTTCTTTTTCTAATTATCAGATCTCACTGTAATCAAACGTGTTTTTCAGGTTCTGCCTCAGATCAAAGTTCACAATGGAGGACAGCACGGAGCTGGAGTTCTCGGTAAGATGTTGCTGATGTGTGTCTACGCTCTGTTTCCACTCTGTAACCACTGAACCTACTGTAAAGTATAAATCCTTCTCTAAACCAAATGAACTTTTAGAGTTCGTCCACACTGAAGGTGTCTGTGTGTGGAAAACGTGTCGTTCCACATCTGAAGGTAAATGTGGCGCAAATTTTAAAAGAACTAAAATGTTGTGAATGATTGTTTCCATCCTACTACGACTACAGCTGATTCTAGTTCAAGTTCAACTTTGTCATTTGTGCATGAAATGCTGGAGATGAGGCTCAAGATACTAACGCAGGCAAAAGTAATTATACACAAGATAAACAATAAAGATATAGTATAAACAATAAAGATATGATATAAACAATAAAGATATAAGGTAAAAGACAAGACAAGAAAACGACTGAATATAAGGAATTTACAGTAGGTGAGAGAACCAGTATATGAATAAATAAACTACGACTCCCAAGGTGCATTTCAGCCAGAAACATCCAATCAAAGATCTTAAAACTCTGTAACGTACTAAAGACTACAATCTGCAGTTTAAAATGGATTATTGGTCACTTTTTGATCATTTAAATTCACTAACGCTCTGATTTATGTCTCTGGCTGGCTTTGTCTCCATAGCAACAGCAGCCGAGGCTCATGGGTATCGTAGTATTTAGAGCAGTTTGTCAAACTGACGGAAAAAAACTAAGAAACTATAGAAATAATTAAAACTGATGTCCATTATGTAAACCTATAAAATCATTACATTATGTAGGAAAGTCCTGTTACAAGTTACGATAGTCAAGTTTCCATCTGAATGTAGAGAAAACGCTTGTTTCCATCTGCTGCTGTTGTTTGAATATTAGCAGATAAACTAATTCTCCAGTCGGCGCCATTAAAACGTTGCAGAAGAAGAAGACACAACAAGATGATGTCATTAAAAGAGCAGCAGTCAAAACTCAAACAATGGAAAACCATGTGGATTTAAAATATGAATTAAATATTGAAATATTTGCTGCTGTTTCCTGGTGGTGACGGGTGAAGTCTGATCTCCTCTCTGTTTCTCTCTGCAGGTGTTCATCTGGAGGGTCCGTTCATCAGTTTTGAGAAGAAAGGAGCCCACCCGGAGCAGTATCTCCGCACCTTCCAGTCTGGAGGGATAAAGGACGTGCTGGAGGCCTACGGCAGCATGGACAATGTTGCCATGGTGACACTGGCTCCTGAGCTGCCCAGCAGCCAATCAGTGGTGAGGGAGCTCTGCCAGAGGGGCATCACTGTGTCGCTAGGTGAGCATCATCCACTTTCGCATCCAAGATCTTGGGAACACTTAGCTTAGCATAAAGACTTGAAGCGGGGGGAACAGCTAGCCTAAAGAAAACACACTACAGCTCTGCTAGGTCTGTTTATGTGTTAACTCTGACTCGTCTTCCTCGTGAAGGTCACTCTGTGGCCAACCTGTCCCAAGCTGAGGAGGCTGTTCAGCACGGAGCGTCCTTCATCACTCACCTCTTCAACGCCATGCTGCCTGTGAGTCCCACCTGCCCTCTGCGGCTTATTTAAAGACAGCAAAATGAGAAGTACATGTGCCCACTTCTGACCATGTGTCCCTGTGTTACATGCTAAATATGTGTTTTAAAAAAACTAATGTGACTTGGGGTGAACAGCTAACTGCACTCATCATCAGTAGTGGAAGAAGAAACTGATCGTTTACTTCAGTAAAAGTACCAATACAGCAAAGTAAAAATACTCCATTACAAGTAAAAGTCCTGTATGAAACATCCTACTACAGTAAAAGTACATTTATAGTATATATAAAGTACAAGTATTATGAGCTTGATGTAGTTAAAGTATTGCAGTAAAAGTACATAAGTATTATGAGCTTGATATAGTTAAAGTATTGCAGTAAAAGTAGTGGTTTGGTCCCTCTGATTGATATATTATTATATATGACATCATTAGATTATTAATAGTGAAGCATCAGTGTTAGAGCAGCATGTTACTGTTGTAGCTGCTGGAGGTGGAGCTAGTTTACACTACTTTATATACAGTTAGCTAGTTTAGTCCAGTGGTTCCCAACCTAGGGGTCGGGCCCCTCCAAAGGGTCAGCGTGGGTGAATTCATTGAGTTATGGATTTGTGGATTAATACAGTTATGGAAAGTTATTGAAATGATGATAATAACTCTGTTACACAGACATGAAGCAACATTGTCATTAGTTTGAAGTTGTGTCTCTTCTTTCCTCTTTTGTCTTTGCTGTGTTGTGGTCCAGTTCCACCATCGGGACCCTGGTATAGTGGGTCTGCTGACCAGTGACCAGGTTCCTGCAGGCAGGACCGTCTACTATGGGATGATCGCTGACGGGATCCACACTAACCCCGCCGCCCTGCGTATCGCTCACAGAGCTCACTCCTCAGGTCACTGCAGCCTCCTTTTTCTCTCATCAGATATTTTGCCTTGAAGGTGCAGCGAGGAAGATTTAGGTTCATTATTGTTGAACTAAAGGTGTTTTTAGGGGAGTTTCTACATCTTAATGGAGGGTTTAAGGCAATGACATCACCTGGTCATCAGACATGTGACATGTGTGTTTGTGTTTTCAGGTTTGGTGTTGGTGACGGACGCCATCACGGCGATGGGTCTTCCTCCCGGTCGCCACACTCTGGGCCAGCAGGTCATCGAGATCCAGGGTCTCCACGCTTACGTGGCAGGTCTTTCTTTTAAGTTTTAGAAAAAATTTCAGAAAAGAAAATTATTTGTTAGCATTAAAAATGAGCTATGATTGACCTGCAGAATGAGAGTCACATAAATGCAACACTTGGAGTTGATATATCTGTGTTTTGAGCTCCAATATGATTTCACCGTTTTTGTCTTGTAGGCACTAAAACCCTCAGCGGCAGCATAGCCACGATGGACATGTGTGTGCGGCACTTCAAACAGGCTTCAGGTGAGTTTGTGTCATTTGGTTTCTTGTTCAGAAAACATCACACCAGTGTAGTTTTTATCCTGACAGTCAACACCAGTACTGAAGAAAAAGAAAGATGTTTTCCTGCCAGATGTGACAGTTATACATGTCCAATACAGATTTGTGTTGTAAAATGTCAGATAAACAGAAGGTTCCCACTGTGGATTTTAAAATGATTACGACACAGGTGATGTGTGACTTAAAAAACAAACTGCAGATAATTAATCACAAAATGAAGTTATGTTTGGAGAAAACATCTTTATTGCCGTGTATAAAATATTCACACACAAACACAATAGAAATCCCCGGACACTCCCCGGATAGACGAATCTATCTTTCCTGAAATGTTTTTTGATGTGTGTGTGTGTGTGTGTGTGTGTGTGTGTGTGTGTGTGTGTGTGTGTGTGTGTGTGTGTGTGTGTGTGTGTGTGTGTGTGTGTGTGTGTGTGTGCTGACAGGCTGTAGTGTAGAGGAAGCTCTGGAAGCTGCTTCCCTCCATCCTGCTCAGCTTCTGGGTCTCAGCCACAAGAAGGGGAACCTGGACTACGGCTCAGACGCAGGTCAGAATTTATTTCATCAGAACGGCCAGAAAATCCTTAATGTGCATCTCTGCCGTCTCAAGTTCAGCAGTGTAATATAGTGACAGCTGTTACCGAGTCCATCTACTACAGCAACGTGTCTGCTCTGCAAATCACTTGTGAGAGAAAAAATCTGAAACCTAAAGAGATATTTATATTTTAAATGATTTAATTTCATGATGACACGAAGCTGGAGTCCTTATTTCCATACAGCAGATCAAATCTTGAATAAAATGATTGTGGCGTTGTCTCATCGGCAGAGCAGACGGTCACACTGAGCCTGATAGCATCCTGCTACACAACACAAGAACCACAGACTCTGAACAACAACCCACATTAGCTTTCCTGCTAAAGTCTCCTTCTTATCTAACTTACAAACATGAACACACGTCTTGTCCTGCCGCTGAGCGTGTTGAATGAGCCAACAAACAAACATTCACTGGGGAAAAGTGCACCGCTAACATCAGTTAGCAGCTAGATAGCTAATTAGCTGCTCATATGCAGCACATTAAACAAACACCAACACGCCCCCCAGCTGCTGTCAATCAAACACAGACACGCCCCCAGCTGCTGTCAATCAAACACAGACACCGACACGCCCCCAGCTGCTGTCAATCAAACACAGACACTGACACGCCCCCCAGCTGCTGTCAATCAAACACAGACCCCGACACGCCCCCAGCTGCTGTCAATCAAACACAGACACGCCCCCAGCTGCTGTCAATCAAACACAGACACGCCCCCAGCTGCTGTCAATCAAACACAGACACGCCCCCAGCTGCTGTCAATCAAACACAGACACCGACACGCCCCCAGCTGCTGTCAATCAAACACAGACACCGACACGCCCTCCAGCTGCTGCCAATCAAACAAAGATATGACATGCCCCTTCCGGCTGCTGTCAATCAAACACAGACACCGACACGCCCCTTCCGGCTGCTGTCAATCAAACACAGACACGCCCCCAGCTGCTGTCAGTCAAACACAGACACCGACATGCCCCGTCCTCTCGGCTGAGACAAAAAGGAACATTTCTGGTTTTTCCCCAAAGACCTTTTTGCTTCATTCTAATAAAACAAAACTATTAACAACACATTTAAAAACATGTTGACATTATTTTTGATTGCAAAAAAAAAGGAAGAGTAAATGTGATTTCAGTTAAATATGTTTGTTGTATATGTGTGTTTTTTGCACCTGACAGACCTCGTTTTGCTCGATGATGCCCTCAATGTGAAAACCACCTATATTTCTGGAGAGGAGGTTTGGAGGAGAGAACAGTAGAAGAAGAAGCCTGCAGATGGAAACTGGACCAACAGCTGGGACCTTCGGTGCCTTCAGGGGGACTCTGTTTCCCACAGAACCACAAATCTGTTGAATGTTTTAATTCACCAGAGTTTATCTGCAGTTGTTCTACATCCTTTTAAAACATTTCAGTTTTTTAAGACTGCAGTTTAGGTATTTATATCAATGCTGGCAGTGTGGCTCTACTGTGGCTCTAATGCCGGCCTGGTTGGTCTGTCTCTCAGTGTGTTGGTCCAACAACTACTGGGTGGATTACTATTCAAATTAAGTACAGAAATAGGATTGTTAAGTGGGAGGAGCTGCTGGTTTTTTCCCCTATTCTTTATTCCCATTTCAATTTTCCTTCAATAATATCCTCAGTGTTACTTTACAAACTGTAAGGTGTACTTTCATCCACCTGTTTTATGCACATTTTCAATTTGGGCATTAAAGAAGTCAAGTGGAAACTGAAAAAAAATGAATCATGTGACTTAAATGTCACTGAAGAGCTGAACAATCAGATCTTTGTGGAGCGATGATGAGACTGTAACCTTCCTCACATCAGTTCATGAAACTAACAGAAATGTCATATTTCCATCATTTGAGGTTTGACCGTCGCTGTTTTAATGACGTCATCTCGTTGTGTCGTCCTCTTCGGTTTAACGGCACCGACTGGAGAATTACTTTAACCGCAGATATTCACACGACAGCAGTTGATGGAAACAAGCGTTTATTTGCATTTTCTTTTGCAGATTTTCTGGAAATTCGGTTAAAATTTGCTCTACATTTGGATTAAAACCTGATTACTGTAATTTAGCAAAGAAACACAGGACTCTCTACATAATGTTATGTATCTTATAGTTTAACATAATGGACACAGTTTTAATTATTTCTCTAGTTTCTTAGTTTTTTTTCCACCAGTTTGGCAAACTGCTGTAAATACCACAGTACCCACGAGTCACAGCTGCTGTTGCTCGCTGAATCAGAGCCAATTAAAATTATTCAAAACTGACCAAAAATCCATTTTAAGCTGCAGATTGTAAAAATTTTTTTTTTTTTAATTCAGCAGTGTAGTCTTTAGCTTCTGCCTGCTGTTAGAGGCCCACAGTACAGAATTTTAAGATCTTTGATTGCATGTTTCTGGCTGAAATGCATCTTGGGAGTCGGAGTTAATCTGTACAGACTTTTCCTTTTGACTTTTAAAAAAAATAAGTGCATCTTTTGTTCTGATCATTTAACTCAGAGTTTGTTGTCCGTCAAGACTGAAGCACTTCAACTGTCGGTCACTTAACATCGACTATTACTTCTGGAACCAGTTTGCGTCTCTATTCATGATCCCCAGAGGACGACATCTAGCGACTCTTGTCAAACACTTCAGTGAAATCTGAGCCAAAAATAGCTAAATTATCTCTTCATGTCTTATCATTCCAAACATTTTATTTCCTGGAGTCTAAGGAGCATTAAGGCCTCACAGACGTTTGGAGTGACACCACTGATGCAAATACTTTGATTTTCAATCTCTTTAAATGCAGTATCATCTGAATCTGAGTCACTGTACTTAATGTGAGTATATTTGAGGTTTATTCTGAGTGTCTTTTTTATTGCATAGATGAGATATTAAGGGTTTTTATGAATGATTATGCACTTAATGTTAGAGACCTGTTTACAGTTCATTTCAATTGCAAAGATGTGATTTAAAGGGAAACATTTTGGTATTAAACCATTTAAATCAACTTTGACTGAATGTTGCTGTAACATGATTGTGCCTCTTCTAAGCAATAACATTTACTGTTATTATATGTTGTGTTTGAATAGATTTCTGTTCATATAGAGGAGTGTTCACACTAGATAGCTACATAACTACATATTGTTATAATTATATAACTGTGTATGTAGTAAAGTTTAAACATTAGTGGGCTGCAGGATGAGAAACTCCAATCTTATCTGGAATAGAGCAGGAAACTATGTTTTAAAGTATCATACCAGTGTTTTTGCATGATTTAGCCTGTTCATATATTCTACTAGCCATGTTTAAGGGAAATCACTCTTTAGTTGAACTGCTAACAGCTCATAGTTATCTGAAACGTGCTCCAGACGCTGCTTTGCAACAGTTTTACGAGCCAATAAGGGTTGGGAGCCACTGGTTTAATGTTTAACAATGCATTACATATCATATTTATCATTATATTTATTTCATTTTTTTATTTTCATGTCAGTTCTTAACCATAAAAAGTACAATATTTCCCTTTAAAAGTTTAAAAGAAGCATAAAATGGAAATACTGACATAAAATACATAAAAAGTACCTCAAAATTGAGTAAATGTACTTAAATGTTCCTTTCCACCAATGTTCTTGGTCCTGATAACTTTACTGTTTATGTTGTTCAGTTAGTAAACAGAGTGTTGAATCGGCCACAAAATGGACGAAAATGGACACTAGTTTAATTTTAAATACTGTGTTTTGTTATGTTCTTAAATGTTTTTTTAAATCTAAAACCTTAATCTAATAACTAGTTGTCAAATAAATGTAGTGCAATATGTAGCAATAAGTAGGCTGATATAATATTTTCCTCTGAAATGTTGTAGAAGTAGAAAGTTGCATAAAAGTATCTCAAAACTGCATTTCATGTACAGTTCTTTAGTAAATAGCGTAACTTTCTACCACTGAAAAGGAAACATCTTCACATTGATGATATCACATTTTGTAATAAGCATTCAAAAATCTTATTAAAAATTACATGTCAATCAGGTGTGATTGATTCGGCACGATTGAAGGATTAACTGCAAGTAGCAACATCTCGTGTTCAGTCTCCAAAATAACCATGAACACCATCAACTGACGGCCAAGATACAGTTTTATTGCTGACTAATAACAGGCTAAAGGCTTAAAACCAGTGGTGGAAAGTAACTAAGTACATTTACTCCAGTATTGTAGTTAAGTACAATTTTGAGGTACTTGTACTTTACTTGAGTATTTCCATGTGATGCTACTTTCTACATTTCAGAGGGAAATATTGTACTTTCTACTCCACTACATTTATTTGACAGCTTTAGTTACTTTTCAGATGAAGATTTGACACAATGGATAATATAACAAGCTTTTAAAATACAACACATTGTTAAAGATGAAACCAGTGGTTTCCAACCTTTTTGTCTTTTGACGTCTTACAAAAAGCAGTGTGTAGTCGGGGTCACATTTCACATGTCTATGAGTTGTTAACAGCTCCACCAAATAGTGATTTTTCCCTCTAAACTTCTCACATGCTTTCATTTCAATAAATGTTCAAATGATCCAATATTTCAGCAAAAATCAAAGATTAGAGAAAAAGTCCAAAAACTGAAAACAGATTTGTGTATCAGAACTTTGTTTTTTCTTCTTTCCTCTCCCATTAATCATCTCACCACCCCTCAGATTTATCTGCTGACCCTTTGGAGGGGCCCGACCCCTAGGTTGGGAACCACTGGACTAAACTAACTAACTGTATATAAAGTATATATATTATGGAGTATTTTTACGTCGCTCTATTGGTATATACCGGTAAGGAAGGTCACAGAAGATTATAAAACCTGAAGATATTCAATTTACTGTCATCAATGACAAAGAAAAATATAAAATCTTTACATTTGAGAAGCTGGAATCTGAGAATATTTGCCTTTTTTAATGATTGAAACCATCAATTATCAAAATGTTTGCCAATTAATTTTCCGTCAATAGACTAATTGATTAATCAGCTCATCGTTTCAGCTTGAGATGCTTCTACACGCAGAAAGTGAAATATATTTTTCTTACATTTTTATTAATCAGATTTTGTTTAACTCAAAACAAGAAGTAGCAACTCATGTTAGTCAACAGGGATTTTATATTGAATTTTGTGACAGGAAGTGGTTTATACTCCCTGCAGCTTGACAGTGATGAGGAGGAGCAGTGATGAGGAGGGACCAGTGGTGACTGTGCATATCGGGGCTTAAACTAAAGAGGAGTCATGGAGATTTCACGCAGCAGGCAGGAATATTCATCCCTCTCCTCCTCCGGTGCCGGTCCCGTCTGCAGTCAGGTGAGTCAGATGATCACAGCTGCCGTGTGTTTTATTGTCCTCGTGCTGCGCTGCAGTTTCTCACTCAGCCACCAGCTGTACTGCAGGTGCACCAGGTTACCTAAAGTCTATGTGAACTTCAGTATCAGCAGGGAAACATCTGCATTGAGGTACAGAGGAATTCACTTGCATGCATGTTATTCTGAATGCAAACCACACAAACATTATTTTATTATAATTGTTAAGATTATAATTATTAATGTTTCAATTGGTATTTTTTTCATTTAGAGACAGAAAAAGACAAACCAGACAAAGAAGGAGAAAAATGCTGTGAGATGTTGAGGTTGTAAGAATGAGTTTGTCTTTATCTGGAGCGTCTGAAGCTCCGGAGGTCAGAGAGACTTTAAGTCCTTGTTCAAGGACAAAACTGTAGTGAGAGCGGAGAGCGAGCTGAAGCCAGCAGACGGAAAAATAAGCAATACATCACATCTTTATACACCCACTCTGACAACAGTCTGAACAATGTCACTGATGCTTTGAACGCTGTTGGTTCGACTGTAAATGTGCATTTTTTTTAACTGAAGCAGAAAACAAGCCTTTAGTTTGAAGCCAGCAGTCAAAATATGTTTATATTTGTCCAAAATATCAGTTTTACATCATGAGTGTTGTGTTACAATAAATTATTTATGATCCATTTTATGACAGATGTAACAATACCACAAAATATACTGTAAAAATATAAAAATACAATCAGTCCTGCATTCATAGTTTTACAAAAGTCATCATCAAAATATACTTACAGCAGTGGTTCTCAACATGGGGTTTGGGGACCCCCAGGGGTCGTTGATAGGGTTCAAGGGGGTCCATCCATCAGTAACACAGTGACAGACTGTTTGACTGTTTTGGTTTCATAAACTTTCTGTAATAAAACATCTAAAAGCAAAAATCTTATCAGATTTGGTTCTGTGGTCTAATTTGTGTCACTTAAAGTATCAAAAGTTCTATTATTGGATTATTATTACTGGCGTATTAGTGTGTAATGAGTATTTTTAATGTTAACTGGCTCATTTTAAATCATTTTTATAGCGTTTGGCAGTTTAATCTATAAAATAATTTAATACATTACAAGTTAATCATATTTTTTATATGTTGAATCTTATCCAGTAAAGAAAAGCTGTCAGACAAATGAAAAAAGTAAAATATTTCCTTTTATAAATGTCGTTAAATAGAAGCATGAAACAGCATAGAATGGAAATACATGCACCTTAGAATTGTACTTTAGTAAAGTACTTGTGTAAATGTATTTAGTTATTTACAGTATATGAAAATACTAAAAGCCTTGTTTTTGTCACTGCATAAGAGAATGTGAAGACTGAATAGACGAGGACTTTTTAACAACACAATTTTGACCCAAACTTGAGGTTAAACTAAACTAAAGTAACTTTAACCAAATAAATATTTTAACCTGAATAATTCTGCCCATAAATGGAGTCAAAAATGAACTAAGATATTGAAGATATTGTGGTAATTTTGCCACAAAAAGAAAAGAAAACTTGGACACATCGATGCTGCTTGTGAACATGTTTAATAAGCTTCATGTTCTAATACTGATGTGTATTATTTTAATGATAATAAAATCCTGCAGGGCTCCTGATTCAGCAGCATCATGGGGAGTTCCACTTCCTCTCTCGTTGACGAGGCCGAGGGGGACGCGGCCCCCCGGGGTGCAGCGCTGCCCCCCTCCCCCATCATGGGATGTCTGAGGAGCAGCCACAGCACCTTCATCCCTCGGCAACTTCCCAGACCCAGCAGGCACCGGGAGCGCAGGTAAGACGAGACGAGTCTGTCACACTTTTTTAACACAACGTGAGTGTGAACAGTCAGATGTTTCTGATTCTCCTCTGAGGAAACAGAGATGTTGTGACACGCTGCTCTCACTAATTACTGCAAAACAAACGTACATCATTGATCAGTCCATCCAACAGATTCTGACGCATCGAAGCTCGTTACAAGAAATGAATAATGGCCTCCTTCATTAAACGTGTGGCCTTTGCTGTGAGATGCTCGTTTTTCCATTAAGCCTAATATTATATTTCATAAAATTGTAATAATTTATTCTGATAGATAGATTGTCACAGCAGCCACTTGACATAAATCAAAATACAAAAACAGTGAGGTAGGTAAAAGCAACAAATATAATTAAATAACTAAATCCACTGACTCATATATAATAACATATTGAATGAGAGTCAGTTGTAGCTTCTAAAAGCCGTCGGCAGCATTTTAAGACGTGAAGCTGCTGGTTGCTTCAGACATACAAACATCCCAAAAAGCTTCAAACTCATCAAACTGGCACAAAGCTGTGTAACTACGTCATGATGCAGTTTAGTCATCCAGGTTCATAACAGCAGCAGCAGATCTGGTGACAGAAATACTGTTGTTTCAAGACAGACATGGAAAATTGTGAATTTGTCCTTTAATCTGGATGCTGCTGAGAAAATATAAATGGAGTTTTTTGACTCTGGTTTCGAATGTATGATCGAAACAACTCCACCAATAAAGCCGACATGTTACTGTTGATCCGCTTTCTTTATTATTAATAAAACATATTTGAATCTCTAAGCATCAAAGCAGGATGTCAGATGGTCTGCAGGTCTGACTTCCCAGTGGAAAGCTCACGTGTGTGTGCGTTTCTAGACCGCCGTCTACAGTTCAACCACCAGGGATTTCCCCGCCAGCGTTACATTTCCTGTCAGTGAGTAACTCGACTCCTGGCTGGCGCCAAATCTGATGAAGGTTGGGACAATGTGGCAGCAGAGACGAATCACACTGGACACAATATAGACAGTATATCAGACAGAGATACAGTAATAATTAATAAGAGGAGGTTCGCTTTATATCGACCACATATCAGAGTCCGAGACGTCCACACAACCGTAGAATCAATGAAACATCCAGTCTGCTCATATTAAAGGTGCAATTATAACATTTATAGATCATCATAATCAATCATTTTTATACATATTGTAATCAAACAAACAAGAACATTTCAGGGTTCAGACTTTAGTGGCCTTTAAGCTGTATTTATTATAAACTATAGAAGTGGATTGTTTGACAAGTAAAATCAGGAAAAGGCTCCAAGAAACATGTTTACTGAGTTATCTGGATAAAACTGCAGTAAAACCCAGAACCCTCATTAAACCAGCAGTCAGGTGTCCATAGTAACAGTGAAAGAGGTTTTCCTCGCTGTAATCATTCCTCCTGTTCATACTGGATATTAAAAGATCCTTCAAATGTGCTTTCAATGGAAGTGATGGAGGATAAAATCCACAGTGTGTCTACACAGTCATTTAAAAGTCTGTGTGAAGCTTCTATTCAGCTTCATCAGTCTGAGTTAGTCATATCAAGTGGATATCTGACACATTTACAGTCTTTTTAGCATCAAATTCCCTCTTTGTGTTTCCTCGGACAGTGTTTCCCTGTTGAGCTGCAGGTGGAAGTATAGTAACAAAAAGAGGAACTTTGGCACTAAAAAGACTGTAACGTTGAAAGATATCTACTTGATTTGACTCATTTGGACGCTGAAGCTTCATATTAGCTTCAGATTAACTTTAAATACATTTTGTCCTCCATCACTTCCATTGTAAGGTCATTATGAAGGGATCTTCTAATGGTCAGTATGAACAGGAGGAATGATTACAGCAAGAAGAACAGGTTTCAGTGACTGTTGGTTTAAGACACACTTGATAAACTGTGAACTCGTCCTTTAACTAAAATATTTGAATACTTCTTGCTTTTCCATCACACTGACTTTGTACTTCGGTCACTGTAATTATAAACAGCTTTCTACGTGGTATTAAAGGTCTGTAAGTGTGTTAAATTTAACTTGAACCCTGTTTATAAATAAAGTTGAGTTTAGTGAAGCGATCATGTACAAAAAAGGATTTTGTTTTCAGGACGAGGTCAGGAAATGACTTCAAATGTTTGTGAAACCTGCCATAAACATTTGATGTGTAACAAAACAAACAGAACTATTTTAAATAAGGTTTTACAAAAAACATCATGGTCATTCTCAGGTAGGTGAAATCAAGGGGGCAAAAACAGGAGGGGCTGCTGCATTCAGACAGGATCAAAAAGGTCAAATCAGCAGGGGTCAAAGGCAGGAAAGATGCATAGTTGTTCCCAGAAATCCCAACCTGCCTCCTGTCAACAGTCCAGACTGCTGCTGGAATGTGGGGACAGTTTTCTTGACACACTTTGAGCCCCTTAATACCAGTCGATCATGTTTTGAGTTTATCTGAATATTACTGCTGACTGTTTTCATCCCTTTATGGCCACAGTTTAGCATCTTCTAATAGCTGCTCCCAGCAGGTTAATGCATCATGTCACAAAGCAAAGCTCATCTCAGACCGGTTTCATAAACATGACAGTGAGTTCAGTCATCAGATCTGAATCCAGTAGAACAGCTTTGGGATAAAAACAGGAGCATCAATGTGCAGCTGACAAATCTGCAGAAATTATGTGATGCAATCATGTCACATGGACGATGAATTCAGTCCTTTAGGGCTGAAACTAACAATTATTTTCATTATCAAATATTCTTCTGATTATTTTTTTGATATTTTGTCTATAACATGTCAGATAACAACTATTTAAGTACAGTAGTGAGGTGTTTCATTCATTTAGACCACAGATTAAAAGAAAAAATCATAGTACTTGAGATAATCCAGGAATGTCAGATGTGTCCAGTAGCTCAGGTAACAGGAACACCTGCGTCTCAGAGACAGTTTGCACTGAATTAATCCGCCCAGGTTGGACTGTGCCGGAGGCTTCAGGCTCGATGCCAAGCTACTTAGAGGGAGCAGCTAGAAAATGTGGGCCAGCCTCCACACAGACGTCCCGCTGCTGGCTCCTCAAATCTAAATTTCTCCCTGGATGCCACAGCAGATAATCCGGCCTGATTTACAGTCCGAGCCTCCGAACACAACGAGGAAACACGAATCTTAGATGTAGAACAGTGAGACAAAGGACTGAAACAGCTGGAAGGTAAGAAACCATCAGTGGTGGAAGAAGAACTCAGATCCTTTAGTAGAAATATCACAGTGCAAAAATACTCCATTACAAGTAAAAGTCCTGCATTTAAAATCCTACTTAAGTAAAAGTACAGCAGGTAAGTATTAGCAGGTAAATTTACTATAAGTGTTAAAAGTAATATACTAATAAAGTACATTATTAATACTGACGAGTCAGTGCATAAGCAGCATTTTATTGTAATTATTTGATCTTCAGGACTTTATAAGAGTCACAATATAAATCTGAATGACTGTGAGATGAAACTTCTGATACATTAATTTGTATTTATTTTGTGAAATATTGCAATTTTACCTCTAATTTTACCTTTAGATTTTATTTATTTGAAATGAAAACCACTCACAGACACAGAAACATGATGACAAGGAGACACAACAACACACTGATGTTATGTGAAGTTTGGGAACTGCTGCTTTAATCTTAAATAATGCAGAAGTGTAACGGAGTAGAAGAAAATTTAAATACTCAAGTAAAGTACAAGTACCTCAAAATGAATACAGTACTTGAATCCACTGCTGGAGATGGTGGATGTTTGCAGTCTAACAGTCTGTGTTTGGACCAGTTGAAGAGCAGTTTATGTTACTGCAGTGCTGCTTCTTCTATCATTTCCATATTCATGCATTTTAATTTTCTCCCCGCAGCCACAGAAACACGCAAGAACCGTCGATGCACCCGTTTATATTTGGATTTTTTTCCCTCGTCTTCATCTTCAGAGGCCTTTTTCTCCTTCAGGGATTTTACACTTGAAACCAGAGTTCAGCTGAAGACGTCGCTGATATTATTCTGCATTAAATTTACTATCAACACATATATGTGGTGATAATTATTTCAGTAAATGTGACCGTTGTTAAGCCAAAATGACAGAAAATAACCCAAACAAGAGCATTTTCTAAGAAACTATCTCAAAGAATGCCAAAACTCTTCCAAGGTCATAAAAATAATAATTTACTGCTCTGTTCTGTAATCAAATCATCAGATAATAAGATTTTATTATTTATTATAATAAGTATTTATTGATCCCTGGGAGGAAATTCACATGTTACAGCAGCACAGAGACAAGCAAAGAGAACTATCGAATGAAATAAATACAAATGAAATAATAAATAAATGAAAGATGTGACATTAAAGAAGCTACAATATATGCATGACAATAAATTAGACCAGCAGAATGTTCTTCATGCAGGTTTATATCTGTTAAAATTCAGATTTGAAGCTTCGGGCAAAAGTCGTGACTTTAGAAAATGTTCTTCCTTCTATAATCACTTGTGATCAGACTGGTTTTATATGAGGGAGGTTTTTTCTTTGCATAATGTAAGAAGATTAACGTGTCATTCAGCAGTCTTCAGCTCCAGGGTCTCGCTTGTTCCTCTTTGATCGGCTGGAATGGCCTCGTCTCTTTCCCACGCTTCATTAATTTGGATTTGGGGAGGATTTTATTAAATGGAGTGTATACTTCACCTCTCTGGGCTGTAATTACTAATGAGCTCAGGTCCAGTAATTTTAGTATTGAACAGAGTATTAGACAAGGCAGAAATGTACCTGAATATTAAACAAAATTAACTGTATATTTATTATATGTGTATAATAAATGAATACTTTACACAATATCTTACTATCTGTAACTTTAGGATTGGAAGGTGAATCAGTAATATAAGATGTGCTGAATGAGTCCAGGATGATGATTTGAGGTCAAACATGTTGTGTGTTTTCTGTCCAGTTTCTCTTCTGGTTCGATGCCCATGCAGAGGAGCCAGTGGGCATGCGGCTGCTGCACCTTCCTCAACGCCGCCGGGGCCCCCCGCTGCTCCATCTGTGAAGCCCCTCGGCGGAGATCTGACACCCGCTGGATGTGTCAGGGGACCAGTAGGGAGGGCTGGTCCTGCCCACGCTGCACGCTGGCCAACCCCCGCGACAGTGTGTCCTGCTCCCTCTGCGGCTACTCTGGAACGCCGGATTCCTCTGAAGAGCAGCCTCGGCCTCAGCGCTCCAGCAGCTGCTCCGGGCCCCTGAGGCCCTCCCAGACACTGTCGACAGAACAGTGCAGGCAGCAGAACAGAAAACAGGGGGGAGATGCAGACAGCAGCAGCCTGGTTTGGGATTGTTTGAGGTGCACTCTGCAGAACACTCCTACCTCCATGTCCTGCTCGGCTTGTGGCGGACCACGTAAACTGTCTCTCCCTCAGATCCCTGCTGAGGCCTTGCTCATGCCTGAAGTCTGCAGACAGACGGCAGCACAGCAGCCAGAAGCCGCAGCGGGGGCTCTATCACTCTCCATATCAACCCGAGGAGAGTGTTTACCGAAGGAAGCCTCACATCCGCAAACACACTCCTCAGCGCTCAGTCATAACAATCCCGTCCCCTGCAGTCGCAGAGAGGTGCCGCCTCCAGACGTCTGCCTCAACCAGACACATAACATCAGTCCTTCTCCCTCATCACTCTCTGTTTCACATCTGTCTGCACAGCCAGAGCTGCTGCCCAGCAGGCGGCTCAGCATCCTGAAGGAGGAGATGTCTCCGCTGTCACCTGCATCAGGCGCCTCCGTGTCGTTCCCACCCTGCGTGGTTAACAGGACGGAGGAGTGGTCGTGTCCTGCTTGCACTCTCATTAACAAGGTCAAAGCCAAACACTGCCTGGCCTGTCACACTCCTCAGCAACACGCCACCCAGCTGCGACCAGCGCTGTCCCCGAAGAGGAAGGAGAGCATGCTGGTGGAGGCGCTGCGACAGAGTGATGAAGGAGAGGCCAAAGAACTGTGGGAGAACATCGTCAGCTTCTGCAGACAGGTTCGTATACGGCTCAGACTGACTATCTGCTGAGAAATGAGCTGCAACCATTAGTTATTATTTTTAAACAAAAAAAGCCCAAATTTTCTGATTATGGGTTCACAGTTTTTCATGTCTGTCTTAAAAAAACAGTCAAGTGTCCATATGAATAGTGAAAGAGGTTTTCCTGCTGTAATCATTCCTCCTCTTCATACTGACTATTAAAAGATCTCCTTCAAATGTGCTTTCAATATAAGTGATAGAGGCCAAAATCCACAGTCCTCCTTCTGTGTAAAAAGACTGTAAATGTGTCAGATATCCACTTGATATGACTTAGTCAGACTGCTGAAGCCTCATATAAGCTTCACATCAACTTTTAAATGACTGTGAGGACACACTGTGGATTTTGGCCTCCATCACTTACATTGAAAGCACATTTGAAGGATCTTTTAATATCCAGTATGAACAGGAGGAATGATTACAGCGAGAAAAACCTCTTTCACTGTTCATATAGACACCTGACTGTTGGTTTAAGACACACATATTGTGAACCCGTCCTTTAAATGTGAATATTTTCTGGTTTCTTTAGTCCTCTGACAGTAAACTGAATATCTTTGGGCTGTGGACAAAACAAGACATCGTCATCTTGGACTTTGGGAAAAAGTGATTGAAAATTTTCACCATTTTCTTACATTTTATGGATCGAACAACTAATCGATGAATGGAGAAAAATGAAAATTATCGGTATTGCCACCACTAATATATATATAATAATATATATAGATATACAAAAAATGGATGGTAGCATTAGTTCAGGTGGAGGCTTGAAGCTGCGTCTGGATTCATGCCTCATCATTAGTGGCTCATCAGCCGTTTGGCCACCAGCTAACAGAAACATCCAGTAATATTCACACACAGCAGCAGCAAGGCATTTATAACCTTTATAACCATTACAACCTTTACAACCTTTATAACCTTTATAACCTTTACAACCTTTACAACCTTTATAACCTTTATAACCTTTATAACCTTTACAACCTTTATAACCTTTACAACCTTTATAACCTTTACAACCTTTACAACCTTTATAACCTTTACAACCTTTATAACCTTTACAACCTTTATAACCTTTATAACCTTTACAACCTTTACAACCTTTATAACCTTTACAACCTTTATAACCTTTACAACCTTTACAACCTTTATAACCTTTATAACCTTTACAACCTTTATAACCTTTACAACCTTTATAACCTTTATAACCTTTATAACCTTTACTACCTTTACAACCTTTATAACCTTTACAACCTTTATAACCTTTACAACCTTTACAACCTTTATAACCTTTATAACCTTTACAATCTTTACAACCTTTATAACCTTTACAACCTTTACAACCTTTATAACCTTTATAACCTTTACAATCTTTACAACCTTTATAACCTTTATAACCTTTACAACCTTTACAACCTTTATAACCTTTATAACCTTTACAACCTTTATAACCTTTACAACCTTTATAACCTTTACAACCTTTATAACCTTTACAACCTTTACAACCTTTATAACCTTTATAACCTTTATAACCTTTACAACCTTTACAACCTTTATAACCTTTATAACCTTTACAATCTTTACAACCTTTATAACCTTTACAACCTTTACAACCTTTATAACCTTTATAACCTTTACAATCTTTACAACCTTTATAACCTTTATAACCTTTACAACCTTTACAACCTTTATAACCTTTATAACCTTTACAACCTTTATAACCTTTACAACCGTTATAACCTTTACAACCTTTATAACCTTTATAACCTTTATAACCTTTACAACCTTTATAACCTTTACAACCTTTACAACCTTTATAACCTTTATAACCTTTACAATCTTTACAACCTTTACAACCTTTATAACCTTTACAACCTTTACAACCTTTATAACCTTTATAACCTTTACAATCTTTACAACCTTTACAACCTTTATAACCTTTACAACCTTTACAACCTTTATAACCTTTATAACCTTTACAACCTTTATAACCTTTACAACCTTTACTACCTTTATAACCTTTATAACCTTTATAACCTTTACAATCTTTATAACCTTTACAACCATTACAACCTTTATAACCTTTATAACCTTTACAACCTTTACAATCTTTATAACCTTTACAACCATTACAACCTTTACAACCTTTACAACCTTTATAACCTTTATAACCTTTACAACCTTTATAACCTTTACAACCTTTACTACCTTTATAACCTTTATAACCTCTACAATCTTTATAACCTTTACAACCATTACAACCTTTATAACCTTTATAACCTTTACAACCTTTACTACCTTTATAACCTTTATAACCTCTACAATCTTTATAACCTTTACAACCATTACAACCTTTACAACCTTTACAACCTTTATAACCTTTATAACCTTTACAACCTTTATAACCTTTAAAACCTTTATAACCTTTATAACCTTTATAACCGTTACAATCTTTACAATCTTTACAACCTTTATAACCTTTACAATCTTTACAATCTTTATAACCTTTATAACTTTTACAATCTTTACAATCTTTATAACCTTTACAATCTTTATAACCTTTACAACCTTTATAACCTTTATAACCTTTACGACCTTTATAACCTTTATAATCTGACACTTCTGATCAACTTTAAGTAGAACCAGAACTTTGTAAGGAGGTAAATTGGGATTTAATCGATTTAACTTTGATATTATTGCTTGTTTTTTCTACATTTTTTATGAATTTTTTATTTTCATGTTGTTTTCACGGATGGTTCATTTGTGGTAATTTATTTACTGCATTTCAGTAATCAGCGTTGGTTGATTAGGACGGGAGCGCTGTACTTTTCTTATGGATCAATAAATTGAACCATTGAACTAAGATCAAATGTCATATATGTGTTTGGTAGCTAACTGAATCAGAAGTTTCTGGTCTTTAAGGAACTCTGAAAGAATAAAAGATCCCTAAAAGAGCAAAATCTAACCATTCACTATAAACAATTAATTTCTTGGTCTTAGAGTCTCTGAAAGTGGATCATGGATTTGAAGCAGCCTGTGGAATTAAATTGTAAAAGAAAGTTGAACTTGATGTCCTGCTGTTTTCTATCAACTTTTCAACCCGTCTCCCAGAACGCAGTGACGTTTGTGGATGACAGCTTCCCTCCAGGTCCAAAGTCCGTTGGCTTCCCAGCGGACGACAGCGTCCAACAACGGGTCAAAAAGTGGCTTCGCCCTCAAGAAATCAACTGCTGCAACTTCAGAGAGCGTGGGGTTAAGTGGTCTGTTTTCCGCACACTGCGCCCATCAGACATCCTGCAGGGACTTCTGGGTAACTGCTGGTGAGCCAACTCAAAATATATATACATGTGATGTTCTTACATTTGAACCCTGCAGCTGTAGAGTTTCTGGCTCCTTTGCAGAGGACAGCAGCTGTATTCTTTTAAACCCCAGATGGATTCATGTTTTGGGGGATCAGGTTCCTGAGTGCCTTGGCTGTTCTGGCTGAACGTCCTGAGCTGGTGGAGAAAGTGATGGTGACCCGGTCGATGTGTCCTGAGGGAGCCTATCAGGTGCGACTTTGCAAAGACGGCTCGTGGACCACAGTGCTCGTGGACGACATGCTGCCATGTGACGAGAACAGCCACCTCCTCTTCTCTCAGGTCAAACATACAACTCTAAACACTAAATCTGCAGTAAATATGTCGCCTAATTACACCAAAAATGACTTTGTGCTTCAAAACAATGTATAGAATGAAACTTGAAGGCAAAAAGGTGCTTTTTTAACACTTAACTACTACTGCTTTTTCATATGTTGATACAAGATGAACCTAGAGTGGTGACAGTAAATGCAAAATACAGTGATACAGGAAAAAATACACTGTACTTAATAGTGCAGCTACCTACGATGTGTCATCATAGTGTAACATAAATAAAGAGGAAACACTTTGACATGAAGTTAGATGCTAAAAAAACATCTTTCTAAAGCAAAGCGCTCTGACTCATATGAGAGGCATCATGTGACGTCACACAGATATTAGAGGAGAGACTATTACAGCCTACAGTAGCTGATGTTACACTGTCAGTTGCAACACAACATGATGCTGGACAGGGAGACACTGAGCAGCTGTAAAAAAAAATAAACAGTAAATTGGCAGCTATAATGATGATATTCAAGATTCAAGATTCAAGATTTAGTTTATTGTCATTTTCTTGTTTATTTGCAAACAAAAAACAAAATGCTGTTCCTCCCACAGCAGTGCAACAACAACAGAAAGGATAAATATGTACTGTATATCTAAACATTCCCTCATAAAAAAAGATAAAAACATATAAATCCCAAGAGAAAAAACAAAACAAAACAAAAAAAGAACGAGCAGTTAGCAGCACAGTGTATAAAAGTACATTTAGAGAGAAAAGTATGTCTCAGTTCTTGCATGTCAGCGAGTGAGCAGCACTGATGGAAGTTTATAATCCAATTTGCTGTCCAGAGAACATCAGGCAACATGGTTGTTGAAACTGCTGGTTTATACGGGTTAGCAGTTAGCCTAGCTTACAGTCTCTGGTGAATTAATTTGTGCATTAAGTTTTGTCTTATTAAAATGTTTTATTTTAGTTAATCATATTTAAACTAGAAATGTGTTTAGATTCAACAACGAGTTCACTATTTTTCAAGTCAGTCTTGAAACAACAGTCAGTCGTCCAAATGAGTCAAATCAAGTAGACATCTTTCAATGTTACAGTCTTTTTAAAGCCAAAGTCCCTCTTTTTGTTACTATACTTCCACCTGCAGCTCAACAGATCAACTTCACATCAACTTTTAAATGACTGTGTGGACACACTGTGGATTTTGGCCTCCATTACTTCCATTGAAAGCACATTTGAAGGATCTTTTAATATCCAGTATGAACAGGAGGAATGATTACAGCGAGGAAAACCTCTTTCACTGTTACTATGGACACCTGACTGCTGTTTATAGACTCACTTGAATAATTGTGAACATGTCCTTTAATGCACTATGATTTCAGGTGAAATGAGTGACTGCTGTATCTGTTAATGACTCGTATTACAGGTTGGAACCGCTCTTGAATTTTGTTTGTACCTCAGATTAAGAGTACAGATCTCGTTCGTATGAGTGTTTCTTGTCTGAGGCTTTTTCTCTTGATCCTTTTTCTTGTCATTTTCCGTCACCAGGCGCAGCGGAAGCAGCTTTGGGTGGCTCTGATTGAAAAAGCGCTGGCCAAGCTCCACGGCTCCTACTTTGCTCTGCAGGCGGGCCGCGCTATCGAGGGCCTCTCCACGCTGACCGGGGCCCCCTGCGAGTCGCTGGCCCTCCAGGTCAGCACCACCAACCCCAAGGAGGACCCCATTGACACAGATCTCATCTGGGCCAAAATGCTGAGCTCTAAAGAAGCAGGGTGAGCATCAGGGAAGAGAACCGATCCGACGGGAGATAACAGGTCTATACTAATCCTAACTCTCTTTGGTGCTGCTAGTTTCCTCATGGGTGCATCTTGCGGAGGAGGTAACATGAAGGTGGACGACACGGAGTACGAGTCTCTGGGTTTACGTCCTCGACACGCCTACTCTGTCCTCGATGTGCGTGATGTGGACAGTCACAGGTGAGCGTTCACGGCTTTTTTGTCGCCTATTTTGTGATTGAAGATTCAGCTTTTCTGCAGTGCAAAGTGTACATGTAGGTTGAATAGTCATCATTGCTTTCTTCCTCCGCTAATGGAAGCAGAAAACAGCCCAAACATGCCTTGAAGTGCTGCCACACACCAAATCCTTTTAGTGTCACCATCCATACGCTCTTCCACATCATCGTGTCATCATTTCACCAAAATACACCCAGAGACACTGCTTCTGAGGTTTTAAGAGGGTGATAGTGTGACATACAGTATGTTTAATCACATATTTTTTAGGGCAGCTGGTTTGACAGCAGAGATGGATTATGCTGCAGGAGGTCTGAGAACTTTCTGTGCGTCTTTTGATCCTTTTTTCCACAGACAGTTGATGAAAATCAATGCAAAAACTGGCGCCTACATTACCCATAATGCAACTCAACTCAATTACTGAACAGTGGAGATTGGTGACATCACTTGAGGTTATTTTTCAGATTTTCACAGAGCTCCTTCTAGAGACACAGAAGGTTTTATACGACGTTTTACACATCTGTAAAAACACGCTGAGGAGGAAAATCTGACCAATCTGACTTTTTCTCCCTCAATACAGATCCTAAAACTCCTCTTCTGATACCAGCGTTCTATTTTTCCTAAATTTAAAATCTCTATAATGTTACCTCACACATAGCCAGTGGTGGAAAGTAACTCCTCAAGTACTGTACTTAAGTACAATTTTGAGGTATTTGTATTTCACCAAATATTTCAGCAAAAATCAAAGATTAGAGAAAAAGTCCAAAAACTGAAAACAGATTTGTGTATCAGAACTTTGTTTTTTCTTCTTTCCTCTCCCATTAATCATCTCACCACCCCTCAGATTTATCTGCTGACCCTTTGGAGGGGCCCGACCCCTAGGTTGGGAACCACTGGACTAAACTAGCTAACTGTATATAAAGTAGTGTAAACTAGCTCCACCTCCAGCAGCTACAACAGTAACATGCTGCTCTAACACTGATGCTTCACTATTAATAATCTAATGATGTCATATATAATAATATATCAGTCAGAGGGACCAAACCACTACTTTTACTGCAATACTTTAACTACATCAAGCTCATAATACTTATGTACTTTTACTGCAATACTTTAACTACATCAAGCTCATAATACTTATGTACTTTTACTGTTGTAGGATTTTTCATGCAGGACTTTTACTTGTATTGGAGTATTTTTACATCATTGTATTAGTACTTTTACTGAAGTAAAGGCTCTGAGTTCTTCTTTCACTGCTGCATATAACTTCTTAACTATAAGTTGAATCATTCATACTGTATTTTGAGAAGTATTTGTTATAATGCATACAGTATATTGCAGTATCTACCATCTTGTTTCAGGTTAGTGCAGCTGAGGAACCCGTGGGGTCGGTTCTCCTGGACCGGACCGTGGGCGGACGACTGGCCGAACTGGCCTCCACACCTAAAGAAGGAGCTCTGCGCCCAGCGAGCCGAGGACGGCCTGTTCTGGATGGACTTCTGGGATTTCATCAGGTTGGTGGATCAGGAGTCACAAAACTACAACAAGCGTTTATTGATTGAAGCTGCTGAAATTCTGTTTATTTTACATTCGCAGTCCAAACTATGTGATATACTCAGATCGCTCACTTTAGTCACATTCAAAGCGTTTTATTAGCTTGACCATAATAATAATGACACACAGCACTTTATGAATACTGACAATTTATTTATTATAATTTTGAATATTTTATTTGTTTAGACATTTAAAAACTACATTTTTTAATTTAGAAAAACAAATGGTTTGATTTGTACGAAAGGAACATCCCTATATTGTAAAAACACACTTTTACCTCCATACACTCCACTAATACATGAATTCAAAGGAAACAAACACTTGTGCACAGCCGCATTGTGTGTGTTTATGCATTCATACATGTCTGTGAGTGTGTGTTTGACTCTGGCAGGTACTTTGACTCAGTGGATATCTGTAAGATTCATTCAGACTGGCAGGAGGTTCGGGTCCCGGGTGTTTTCCCCCGCGGAGCCGACGTCCCGCTGACAGTGGTGTCGATGACGGTGCTGGAGAGAACGGCCATGGAGCTGGCTTTATTCCAGCAGGGCAGCAGGTACAACACACACACACACACACACACACACACACACACACAGACACACACAAAAGCCAAGAAATCAACATACTGTATTAGTGTTAAAGGATATTTATAGATGTGCTGTAGGCTGCTGGAGTTATGTTCTGTCTGCATGGAGATTATTGATAAAGTTAAATAAACACTTGCAGTATAAAGATAGCAGGGAACCACAAAAGGACGCGTTCACAGTTATTCAAGTGTGTCTTTGTCAACATGCAGGAGCCCAAATGAACATTGAACACTGGAAAAATTGTGAACTTGTCCTTTAAGAGGAAGAAAATACACATATAGCCAGACATCAATTCGTACCAAAGAAATGTCTAACGTCAAAATCTAAAAGTCATTTACTAAGTGCATTCATGCTCCGCAGAGGATGAAACGTTTGTATACGTCACAGAGCATGAATGTAAAGAGGATGAACAGTGCTGCTCTCAGGACAAACTTCACACTTTTAACCGTTTTACAGAAAAAGTTCTAAGAGTACTTAAATCATCAATATGCTGTATGTTCTTTTCTTGAGTGTAATGAACACTAGAGAAGTTTTAGACTTTGAGTCTTGTTAAATAATGTCACTAAAATCATATTTGTTGTCACAAACAAGGTCAAAAAGTGACTCTTAAAGGAGACATGTTCTGCTTTTTGTGGTTTTCTGTTATTTATTTCCTGTTCTGATGTTGGATGTTAAACAAAGTTCCAAAAATGCAGTAGAAATGCTGCCTGCAAGACAAAACTCAGGGCTTCAACCTGAACGCTTCGTTTGGGACGTTTTTTTTTCTACCTTGCTGATGAGATGACATTGGCTCGTCACTCATGTCCATAAACAGCTGTCCGTTCTGTAACCTTGGTTGCTAAGGTGTTTCCATGTGTTGTTCACTCTCATATTTCAGAAGTGATTCAGCTCCAACATGTACGGATGGATTTGAGAAGTTGACATTTGGAGTAAAGACGGAGAAAAAGAAGTGAAATCCTGCTATTGTAGTTTGTTTACGTAGCCTCCGGAGCCGGAGGAAGCTTCCTGAAGCTGACCAATCAGAACAGAGTGGGCTCATCAGGAGGCGGGGTCTTAAAGAGACAGGAGCTAAAACGGCCTGTTTCAGACAGAGGCTGAACTGAGGGGCTGCATAAAGGACCAGTACAAGATAAATAAGGAGTTTTTAACCGGAAAAGATTCCAGTAGAGACCCAGAATATAAATATAGAGCTGGAAATGTGCAGAATATGTGTCCTTTTTAAATAGTCATTTCTGTTTAGTCAGCTGCCTCCGAGATACATGAAGAAACCAAAGAATGAGTGAAAGTGACTTCAGACTGATTCATGTTTAAACTAAACATCCTGAATGTGTTTCTCTCTCTGGTGGCGTCAGGCGGTGGGACACAGCAGAGAGCCACCTGCTGGATTTGTGTGTGTTGGTGTTTCGAGTGGCGTACGACAGCTGCGGCACTCTGACGCTGGGCCGCCTGCTGGCCCACAGCCGGCGCTCGGTGAGGAGGTTCGTGGGCTGCGACGTGATGCTGGAACCGGGCGAATACGCTGTGCTCTGCTGCGCTTTCAACCACTGGCACAGCGCCGTCACAGAGGGCACCAGTAAGAACCCCAGAATCAGGCTGCTTATTTTATCATAATAATAATAATAATAATAATAATAAACTTTATTTATATAGAACTTTTGTCAACAAAGTTACAAAGTGTTTTACAGAAAGAAAAAATAAAAAACAGCAATTAAAAACAAAAAGGAAAGCAAACAGAGGAATAAAATGAAGATACACAAAATATAAAGTGCCAGAAGTTGGATAATAAAACACAGCAACATATTAAACATTCATAAAAGATTTCCGATCAAAGGATTTTTTAAGAAGAGATTTAAAAGACATTAAAGATGCAGAAATATATACTGAGGAACATCACTTAATAATAGTAATAACAGTATTTCTGTAGCACTTTTCCAAACAGTTTAAGGTAGAGATGCTAAAAACACAACACAGAATGAAACAGTAAAACAATGAGAGTCATAGATAATAAGACTAGAACTGGATAAAGAACAATAGCTACAATTTAAGAAAAGTCTTTTTTATAAAAGTGAGTTTTAGCAAGTGATGACTCCAATATTCACTCTCTTTTAGCTCTGTTTTTACTCTCCACCAACTCCTGAGGGAAATATCTGGCTCTTTAGCTGCTAAATGCTCCACTATGTTCACCAGCTAGTCTACAGCTAACTGTGTCTGTTTGCCGTTTGGTGCTGAGCAGGTAGTGTACAGTGTCTTTTTACAGCTTTTTCTCTGAAAACGACGCTATGAGATGCTGAGAGTGAACCAGAACAGTAAAGTTACAGCCGGATAGATAAACAATGAGCTGAAACTCACTATAAAGCTCCGTAAAGCTGCAGAGTCTCTGATAATTCTCTGTAGGTTCATCACTACGAGCCACAACCAACACATTACTCACTGACTGATCAGACTGTAGAGTTATAAAAATAATTATTATTTTACTTTAAATTATAAAGACATCTTTTTCTTTCTCTTGCACCACATAAAACTCTAACATACATATAAATATTCTGCACACAAACCCAGAAAAACTATAATGACGTCATTTCTTAACGTTTTACTGGGTCAAATTTTCCTTAATTGGTTTGATAACTGGGGTCCGTCATCCATAAGCCGACCTGTTTAAAGTCTTTCCTTCTACTGTCTGATCATTGCAGTTTTTTTTAGATCTGTTGTTTTGTCTTTTCAGTGAGCGGTGTGAGATCGGAGGCGTCTGGTTACATGCTGGCCGTCTACAGCTCCAGACTGCTGATGGTGGAACAAGTGACGGCCGTTAACACGACCATCGCCGACGCCATCATCCAGCTGACGGAGACCAGAGGAGAGAGACACGAGGTAACAACGCATTAAACTTCATTAGATCACTGCTGGGTCCGTTTTATATCCAATCAGTCTCTGAGCTCACTAATTGTTTTCTTAACTCGTTAACACTCGATCTCTTGCCGAGTTTACAACTGAAATTTACAACTTTATGTTTTTCAAGGGCAAAATCCTGCCGGTAAAAGTGTTTACGAGAAGCTCCTGAACGCATCATAAGAGTCTTTTTGTTTGGTTTATTCTCTGCTTATTTTACTCATAAATATTTAATTGCAAATGTATTTGAATTTGTCAGGATTCATCTTATTAGATTAAAAACTGATATTTAAAATAATGTTTCACTGCTGATTGCATAATGAGATGTTCTTGTGGGTGTAAAAAGCAAGAAAATTTCAGGTCATTTTGATAAAAGATTTTGGCACTTCAGACCCTCTTATAGCTGTAAAATGAGAACATTTGTTCCTATAAAAAGATTATTTTATATTCAGTTTGCAATTATTTGTTTTTGATGCTACAATCGCGCCACCGATTTTCTACATTTTCTCTGTAAAACTTTAAAGAATCAAGTTTCCTGTATCTTGTTTTAGTGTTGAAAATAACTTCTCTACTGGAATATGTGAAATACAACAAGTTTAAATTTATCAGAGTTTAACAGAGTTAACGAGAACAGTATAATTATTTTAGAAAAAATAAAAGCCATTTTTGCGAGATCACAATCTCAAGATATTAAAATAAAATAATTACAGTCATTTACTCTTCTGAGCTTCCGTATTCTTCAAATAGCGACATTTATCTTGCACTCTATCAATATTTACCATTAACATAGACAATATTCAGTGTACATATGTTGTACACAACATAATTAATGTTATCTATATTATATAATATGTCTGACTCATTCTACTGTATGTACTGTTTTGTTCATCTTATTTATCTACTTATATCTGGTTTCTAGCTACTGTTAATGGATGCTAACTGCATTTTGTTGTGCTGTTACCTTCTGCATGCAATAACAACGCTGAATCTAATTGAATCTAAATCTAATTTATGTGTAATATTGTACAAAGTCCATTAGAAATACATAAAATAAATAACACAGTCATGTATCAGCTGCAGCTCAGGAAGTGAAAACATCCCTGATGAGGATGTTTTAAATGTTTGTGGTTGAGATTAACACGTGTCGTCTCCGTCAGGGTCGAGAGGGGATGACCTGTTACTACCTGACGCACGGCTGGGCAGGACTCATCGTCATGGTGGAAAACAGACACCCGAGACATCACCTGCACGTGTCCTGCGACTGCAGCGACAGCTTCAACGTGGTGTCGACACGCAGCAGCCTCAAAACCATCGACAGCATCCCTCCTCTGCACAGGTTCGCTTTAAACATCTTTGTACTTTCCTCCTTTCTCTACTCCGAGCCCGTCGGTTCTTACTGAAGGGCTTTAAAAACAGCTGATGCATATATAGTTTCATTTTTAAAAAAGGTTCAGTAATTTCCTAAAACAGCAAACAGCAGCTGGATATTTTATCAAACAAACTGGAGACTGAATAATTTTTTCAGGCGTCTTTCAAGCAAAAAGTCAAATTCATTTATAGAGCACATTTAAAAACAAAGAGCTTTACAGAAACATGTAAAATACTCAGTTAATACAAAGTTAACAATTTTATCATGCTGTTAAAAATTGAAGAGACTCAACAGTGATTCTCTGAAGGTTTTTTTTTTGTTATCAATTGTTTTTATTTCCAAAGAAAAAACATAACAGAATTTGTTACAATAACAAGACAAAATAACAAAGTATAATAACATAATAATATATCCCACCATAACGTGAGGGGGGCAACAGATTTAAAACGTTCCGTAAAAGCTGATACTAATATTGATCTGTCAAAACATAATTGACAACAGGGCAGATGATTATTAGGGATTCTTCAAGCAATTAAGATCAAATAAAGTTGTGTTCATTTTCTCAAATGAGCAGATTGAATACATATCTTCATGATAATAAACTGTTTGACGATACCGATACCTTTCAACTTAACAGATAGGAGACTGTTTGAACATTTACTGTGGTGATACTTATTCAATTAGTTTGCTGAAAAATCCATTATTGGACTGGATGTTTGAGATACTGATCACCCTGTAGCTAACAAAGGTTCCCTCCCCTCCCGACCCACAATAGTGGGTTAGGGTTAGTTTTCATTCTGAACCACATCCAGACCAGAGAGGGATGACTGACTGACTCCCACATGAAGGGAGATGCAGAAGTCGAGACGTGAGGTAATAAAAGCAGTAAAACTGTCTCCAGATCACCGTCGACCTGTGAAAAAAACTACAGCTGATGACTGAATGCAGGGTCAAAGGTGACACCTGGATTTCTTGTTTTGCATGTGTGCTGAGATGTGAGGACAGAGATCGCAGAGACTCGGCTCTATCAGAAACAACTTGTTCAGGACCAATAATGAACTTTCATTTAGCAAAAAAAGCCAAATATTGTCAAGTTTCAGCTTCCTCACAAGAAAACATGAGGATTTACTTTGTCATATGTGACAGTAAATTAAATATCTGTAGCTTTTGGACAGAAAAAGCTAATTGAAGACGTCACTGTGGAGGCCTACAGACTGTGACACTTTTTGCAGCAAACATTACTCAAACAGGAGGAAATAAATGTGAACACGGGAGAAAGATCTAGACTATCAGCAGACTTATCCTTTAAAGTGAGGTGGATGTGATGCAGGTGTGTTTCTCTCTCAGACAGGTACTGGTGGTTCTGTCCCAGCTGGAGGGAAACGCCGGATTCTCCATCACACACAGACTGGCTCACCGTAAAGCCGTCCAGGCTTCTCTGGGAAACTGGAGTCCCTCCAAAGCGACACACAGTCCAGCTCTGAGTCCAGAGACAGCAGGTCTGCATCAGCCTCGACCCCTCTGACTGCTGGGGTCCCGGGAGGAGCTCGACCGGTCGGAGGAACCCCGCTGGTTGTCTGGGATCAGGATCTCAACACGGAGGCAGCTTCTTTAAAGGAACAGTCCAACACTTCGGCTTGTTTGTTGAGCTCATTTGACTTTGTTGGAAAGTTTCCTTTGGATTTAGTGAGCAGGCAGAGCTCCTCCGAGACAGAAATAATCTCACTGGTTGAATTAAGCTTTAATAAGCCGTACAAAACAGCAGTGCAGATTTTATGGCTTAATGTGGCTATAATAGATCTTTTCAGCTCTACTGTGCTTTATGGAGCTTTATAGAGAGTTTCAGCCAATGTGGAAGAACCTTAACGTGTCGCCAACGGCCGCTAGCTGCTCCAACTGGCTCCCCTTCAATAGGCATCAACTTCTCTCCAGAAATACAGAGTCAATCTGTAACTTGAGGCCCTCTAATAAGTCTGCTGGTGGTCATTTTGGAAATTATTGCTCCATTAATAAGATTTGAAGACTTATAGTAGCTTTGATGTCTGCTGTGTGGCCGCTGATTGACACTCACACTGAGTTTAATATTACTTGATTACGTCCAGTAGCAGCAGGTTCACAGTCAGGTGCAAAAAAAACACGTTTCACTGTTCGTTCGGGCTCCTGGCTGTTGTTTTGAGACACATTTGAGAAACTGTGAACACGTCCTTTAATTGAAGTGTCTTCCAACAAGTGAGATCGTTCATTTCTGTCTCCAGAGCAGCTCCGACTCCAAGAAAAGTCTCAGTCACAAAGAAGAAGCTGCTCGTCCCTTCACAAAGAAACACATGATGCACTTTAATATTTTACATGTCAGATCACAGGATGGTCTTCAGGTCCAAACTGTCTTAATTGCACTGGTGATAGATGACTAGAAGTAATGATGTTAGTTAGATGTGTCTCAGCTGGCTGCCAAGACAAGAATATTTATTCTCCTCAGTATTACTCAGTCATACTGCAGTTTTAGGATGTTTAAATAAAGTATTTTAGATTGAAATAGTGTTTTAGATTTAGAAACGCAGCAGAGACTCGCTGTGAGGTTGCATTAGCACTTTATAAACTTCAAACTATGCTGGATTCTTGTGGTGTTTCACTTTTAAGATTCGCACAGAGGACAAAAACTGTTTTATGTGCGTTCATCCAAAATCACCAGAATATTGTTAGAGATCATAAAAAAACTATGCAAATGTTTGAAAACTGTTATGATGCTTCATCAATTAAAACATGTACAGCTCTTCATCGCTTCAGCTCGTCTGTTATATCAGAGGGGTTATAAAGTAAGTTTTACTGACTTCTGTAGATTTAACCAGGTTTCTTAATAACTAAGTACATTTACTCCAGTATTGTAGTTAAGTGCAGTTTTGAGGTACTTGTACTTTACTTGAGTATTTCCATGTGATGCTACTTTCTACATTTCAGAGGGAAATATTGTACTTTCTACTCCACTACATTTATTTGACAGCTTTAGTTACTTTTCAGATGAAGATTTAACACAATGGATAATATAACAAGCTTTTAAAATACAACACATTGTTAAAGATGAAACCAGTGGTTTCCAACCTTTTTGGCTTTTGACGTCTTACAAAAAGCAGTGTGTAGTCGGGGTCACATTTCACATGTCTATGAGTTGTTAACAGCTCCACCAAATAGTGATTTTTCCCTCTAAACTTCTCACATGCTTTCATTTCAATAAATGTTCAAATGATCCAATATTTCAGCAAAAATCAAAGATTAGAGAAAAAGTCCAAAAACTGAAAACAGATTTGTGTATCAGAACTTTGTTTTTTCTTCTTTCCTCTCCCATTAATCATCTCACCACCCCTCAGATTTATCTGCTGACATTCTTCATTCCTGCACATGCTCAGTAGCGTCTGTCTTACACAGAACTACTCTCCAGAGACTGAAATCATGATGCTGTTATTAGTCTTTGGAGCCGTTTCTAAACAAACTGACGTGACCAAACTCTTCATGATGAAGCAACATGTCACCCAGTGCAGCGCTGTGACTCACTGATGTGTTTTTAATAGTTTTTGAACAACAACAGAGGAATAAGATACATCAGGCTTTGATACACAGGCAGTACTGGTTAGTAGATCAGTTCATTGTTTGTTTGGATCCAAACATGAGATTTGTTGACAAGAAGAAAAATATAGAAAATTGCCAGAATTATCCTTTAATATCTTGTGTTGGTTTATTTTTTGTTTTCTGCTCTAAAATTTGAGAAAAGTAAAGGTTATATCTCAAAAATCTCTAACTTGGTGCGATAAGGTTGCAACCTCAAAGCACCAATCAGTTCTCAGAATGTAGACAGGAGGACCAATCAGCTGCCACGTCTTTGCTGCGTCACCTCACAGCTCTGTGACCAGCGGAGGGCAGCGAACACTCACGACTCAACTGTAACTCAGTTGAGTTTTTATGTATTATTTTATATTATGTTATACTTCTATTGCATTAAATTTCAGATGCAAATATTCTGCTTTTATATTTTACATAATTTAAGTAAAGTGATTTTTGCTGATAACTCAATATTGATCAGATTCATTAAAAACAGCAAACATCAACACACTCAGTCTCTCACTCGTCTGTTAAAACGTGTTCATGATGGACTTTTAATGTTCATTTCATTCATTAGTTTTCAGACTTTTTCACCTTTTCCATGTTAAAGAGGATCTTCTTCATTCTCTCTTCTTACATTAAACACTTTGTCAAAGCTCCTGTTTATGATTTTTACATCAAAACGTCTTTTCTCTGGTTTTATCTGCAGTAAACAGAATCTCACCAGCGTCAGTGTCTCTTTTTCTTCGGCTCCAGTTGAAGGTTTAAGTTTCTCCATCTGGTCTTTGTATCCAGCGTCAGCGTTTGTCCGTCTGACGCTGCGAGCAGCTGTCACTCCAGTTCATTCAGCCGTCAGTTTGAAAAGTCGGCGGCGTTGAGCTCGGACGTCCTGCGGACAGGCGGAGGGCCCCTCTACAGATCAGTGTGAACCAGTAGAGCTGGAGGGGCCACAGCAGAGCGGCCCCCAGGTTACACTGCCACGGGGCCACCAGGGGCACCTCGTAGACGGGGATGGAGGCGTACCTGCAACACAAGCCAGAGAGCGCTGTTGTTAAACCAAACTAACTGAGACACATTATTCTAACTTTAAATTTAGGCTTAGAGCTTATTTGTATGGAGGACGACAAGTGTCATGTAAATAGTTATAAAGCATTTAATTAATTTATATGTAATTTGACAATAAAAACAGGAATTAATAAATATTTTTATTCATTCATTTGTAAAATAATGTATTAATTCCTGTTTTTATGATTATATTATATTATTATAATCATGCATTATATATTAATTATATTGTATTGTTACTTTTTTGTCCAATTAAATATCAATTAATTAAATGCTTTATAACTATTGACACTTGTGGTCCTCTATAAATTTGATGACACAATCTACTAATTTTGTACATTATAGATTTATTTGTTTCTCCCATAATATTTTCTAGCAGCTGTATAGTAAACTCTACTTGTTATTAGCAGCTGACACGTGTTTATATCTTTATCTTATTTACAACTTTTAAAACAAAACTCAAAACTCATTTTTTTTATAGATTGCTTTTAGCTAGAAACATTTACTCTATTTTGACCTCACCTACAGTATTAATTATAATTTAATTCATACAATTTTTTTGTTCCTTTTCCTCTCTTAGATTTATCCATTTTCAAAAAATTCTGTTGTTTTTAATGTTCCTATTTTTTTTAATCTGTGTTTTTATGGGGTTTTCCCCTACTTTTCCACTTTTGTATGAAATGTGTGATATAAATAAAGTTTTACTATTATTGGCACATGTAATTATTGGTTATTGTCATTTTTTCCCTAATGTCCTTCTTTTCTATTGTCTTCTTTATGTTGTGCTAATATATGTATATATATATATTTCTTCTTTGATAAACCTTCATTTTAGATGTTATTGTTTTTTTTCTATATTTGGTGAGCTGATGTCTCTATAAGTCCTTTTAGGGTTTTTTTGGGGTCTTATTTTTATATGAAATATCTATAAGGAAATGTGAATGTCTTCTTTAAAAAGGAGGATTAGTTCACAAAATTACTGCTAATTGAATTCCAGATTCTTGGACGTCTGTTAGAAATTTTAAATTGGGTGTTTGAAGTCCTTGAAAATGCAGCCGAAGGTTTCATAGCTGTGAAAAGTGTTAAATAAACCGAAATAATCATTAAAGACAAAAAACAGAGTATTACTGAAATAACAATAAATACACTTAATTTATTAATTTGGGAAATATGGGGAAAAAACACTGCCGAGCTTGAGTTGATGATGTATCTGTGAGCGCAGCAGAGAATGAATCAGACACCTGGATCAGGTGTTTACATGTGCAACATATAACCAGGATGCTCTAAAAACCAGATACTAGTGCACATGTAAACACACTCATTTTTACAGAAAGTAGTGACCTCAGAGTTTTAATACCAGTATAAAAAATGTCTTAAAAGTATGTTTAAGTATGTCAGACAGTTACCTGCTGTAGGCGTAATACAGGTAAGGAAAGAGCAGAACCCGACAGCTGAAGAAGGTGAGCAGCATGAGCACGCCGTTCACTTTGTGCAGGAGAGTGTGCTGCTTCTTGTACTGACGAGACCAAACATCAGAGACGCAGAAGAAGAAAAGTCCAGAATGAGTGACGATCGAACACAGAAACAAAAAAAAGCTTCAACAACAACTGAAATGTCCGTTAATGTCAGTTATTGTCCGTTAATGTTGGTTATTGTCGGTTATTGTCGGTTATTGTCGGTCGATGTCGGTCGATGTCGGTTATTGTCGGTCGATGTCGGTTATCGTCAGTTATTGTCGGTTATTGTCGGTCAATGTCGATCAATGTCGATCAATGTCGGTTATTGTCGTTATTGTCGGTCGATGTCGGTTATTGTCGGTCAATGTCGGTTATTGTCGGTTAATGTCGGTTATTGTCGGTTAATGTCGGTTAATGTCGGTTAATGTCGGTTAATGTCGGTTAATGTCGGTTATTGTCGTTATTGTCGGTCAATGTCGGTTATTGTCGGTTAATGTCGGTTAATGTCGGTTATTGTCAGTTACCGTCAGTTACCATCAGTTAATGTCAGTCAATGTCAGTTATTGTCAGTTATTGTCAGTTATTGTCAGTTAATGTCAGTTATTGTGAGGTAGGTAAACTGTTATAGTTTATACAGAGCAATAGAAAATAAAAAATAATACACAAATAAATAACTCAAAAAGAAAAGAAGAAACAATTCATGTCTATTCTAATGTCTGTCTGCCATCTTCTATTTTCTTCTTCTTGTTTGGTTTGATTGATTTATTTGTTTTATTTTATTTTCATTTAATTATTAATTTTCTTCAGTTAAGACCCTCGTATTCCTTAAACTGTTTGTTTGTAACGTGTCAGTCAGTTATCAGGAATTTAAGTAACAGCAGCATCAACAGGATGTCCAGACGCACTGATCAGATCCACACGCCTTTATCTCAGAGGTGTGTGTGTGTGTGTGTGTTTATGTGTGTGTGTGTGTGTGTGGAGGAGGGGGATTACCTGGATCAGGACTTTCCCCAGACAGACGGATGGTGTGCTGAGTTCAGCCAGAAACAAAACACCCTGGAAGTAATCACCTTTACCCTGCCGCCACAGCTGACACACACACAAACACACACACACACACACACACACACACACACAGCAGAAAGGAAGGAGAAACACTCGTTTGACTGCAACAACACGGCACATGTGTGGGTTTTGAATATTACAGTCGCCTGGTCGTCATGTGTTAGTCCTGCTCAGCCTGTGAAAACAGTTTTATAATGTCGTCTGTGTCTCTGGAGGATCATTATCAAGTCTGAGAAAACTGTCATAGTGATGTCAACCTTCAATTCATGTTAGTCACCATATTGTTGCCATAGTTACCAGCGAGGCGGGGAAGCAGAAGGCCACCATGAAGACATGATGCAGCACCATGAGAGGCTCTCTGCGCAGGTAACCGGCTACAGCAGCGCTCATCGACATGACACCGTCCTCCTCATGACCTTTGACCTGCAGCTTGTGCCAGTAACACAGGAACATGGCGTAGATGTCGTAGGCAAAGTAAGGCGTGGCAAAGAGGATGTAGGCATTGGTCAGCCAGTGCCTGACGAGAAAAGATGAGAGAGAGATGAAGAGAGAGAAACAAAAAATGTAGTGAATACTTGATTCCATCACCTGCTGTTGTGTGAATATCAGGAGATAAACTAATTCTCCAGTTGGTGCCGCTAAATCATTGCAGAAGAAGAGGACGAGATTATTAAAAGAGAGGCAGTCAAAGCTCAAACGATGGAAAACTACCTGCTCAGCACCAAATGGCAAACAGACACAGTTAGCTGTAGACTAGCTGGTGAACATAGTGGAGCATTTAGCAGCTAAAGAGCCAGATATTTCCCTCAGGAGTTGGTGGAGACCAAAAACAGAGCTAAAAGAGAGTGAATATTGGACTTAAATTCACCAGGTGGACAGAAACACGACTCCAAATGAATGATAATGTTGCTCTGTAACTGCTGGATGTGGAAGTAACATGTGTAACTACTTAATAAGCTGATAATTTGACAGATGTTAAGTTTACAGCTTGTTTCTGCTGCTCCCAAGTGGATAAAAAAATAATTTAATGCAGCTTTCACTAAGTAGTTGTAGTTGCCTAAATTTAACCAAATCCTTACCACTGAGCTGTCAAATCAGGAAAAACTCATTAATCATTCCTGTGACATTTGAGCTGCATTGATAAACCTAAATAAACAGCATGTGAACTGAAAATATAAAGGACCTAGAATTGAACCCTGAGGAACCCCACGAGTCATTATTGACACTCCTAATGTAGTAATCATGATGTCTGCTGGATGTGAAAATATGCAGCTGCTTGCTAACATTTTTAACCATTGCTACTGATATGTCAGATGTGTTTACAGCTTGTCCTGTGTGGCCAAAACAAGCAGTTAATCGGTGGTGGAAGAAGTATTCAGATCCTTAAGTGAAGTAAAAGTACCAATACAGCAATGTAAAAATACTCCATTACAAGAAAAAGTCCTGCATGAAAAATCCTACTACAGTAAAAGTACATAAGTATTATGAGCTTGATGTAGTTAAAGTATTGCAGTAAAAGTATTGGTTTGGTCCCTCTGACTGATATATTATTATATATGACATCATTAGATTATTAATAGTGAAGCATCAGTGTTAGAGCAGCATGTTACTGTTGTAGCTGCTGGAGGTGGAGCTAGTTTACACTACTTTATATACAGTTAGCTAGTTTAGTCCAGTGGTTCCCAACCTAGGGGTCGGGCCCCTCCAAAGGGTCAGCAGATAAATCTGAGGGGTGGTGAGATGATTAATGGGAGAGGAAAGAAGAAAAAACAAAGTTCTGATACACAAATCTGTTTTCAGTTTTTGGACTTTTTCTCTAATCTTTGATTTTTGCTGAAATATTGGATCATTTGAACATTTATTGAAATGAAAGCATGTGAGAAGTTTAGAGGGAAAAATCACTATTTGGTGGAGCTGTTAACAACTCATAGACATGTGAAATGTGACCCCGACTACACACTGCTTTTTGTAAGACGTCAAAAGCCAAAAAGGTTGGAAACCACTGGTTTCATCTTTAACAATGTGTTGTATTTTAAAAGCTTGTTATATTATCCATTGTGTCAAATCTTCATCTGAAAAGTAACTAAAGCTGTCAAATAAATGTAGTGGAGTAGAAAATACAATATTTCCCTCTGAAATGTAGAAAGTAGCATCACATGGAAATACTCAAGTACCTAAAATTGTACTTAACTACAGTAATTGAGTAAATATACTGTAGAGTAAATATATTTTAACACTGACTGAAACTTAGCAAAATATTTGAAATCTGTATGAAAGCATAAATGCATGAACAAGACAACAAAATGCTTGAATGTAAAGAAATATTGTCAAGATTCCTAAAAAAACAAACAGATTTCAGTGAAACCTTGTGAACAGATTCAGTTCAGAAACAAAACTATATATTTTAATATTTGAACATCACTGTCTGTCTTTGTGTATTTTTTGATGCTTTTTTCTTTCCTTAAAATAACACATTTGGATTATGGTTTAATAGTTATGAAGTTTTTCTGTAGCATTAACAACAACTGCTCCCAGAGTTCCTGGCTGCTCGTTCACTGTGTCTGTGGCGTGATTTGATAAACAAATGTGGCGCTCAGACCATAAACTCCTCCCTGCTTTGACTGGGAAATGAAGGAGCTGACAGAGGAAACCTGGGATTTACTCAAACACCCCCCCCCCCGTCATCATTCACTCTTCATCATTTCACTTCCCATCATCCTCAGCGAGCAGGATTAGTGATCTCTGCGACCGTCTTATAGAGACTGAAATAGCTCCTCTGCTGCTGTGAGGCTCAGATTGTTAATTAGATTACAGACTCAAACAGAAGTCTGGTTTAAACACAGACCAGTGTGTATGAACATCACTTTTTCTTGTTTTCAGGGCTCATACTTATAAATATTCTCCAAAAGATGCCACCAAGAACACTGATATTAACTTAAATTTGGTTATTTTTCTCCAACTTTGACTTTTAGTTGTATTATCCCAAAAAGATTTAAGTGTCAAGTCAGGAAAAAGATTTCAGTTGTTTATCTACCTCAGAGTCTCTTTATATTGTCTGTTTTTATGTGTAATTTGGCTGCTTTTAGGGTGTTAGGATGAAGCTCTGGATCTATATATCTACCTATTTGCAGGTATTTTGAAGGCCTGAGCAGCAAACATGATCACATATTTTATTATTTAAAAAATGAACTCTCTCCAGTTTTGCTGATTTTTATGCTTTTATATCATTTGAAGGCCTCTGACTCACAACTTTCTTAAAAGCCTCGGGATAAATAAAGCCATTGTTTTCAGCTACAACAGTGACATTTCTCTAACGCTGCAGTTTTGGAGATGAAGACAACAATGGTCACAATAAGCCAAAAAGAAAACAAAAGGAGAAAGAGAAGAAAAACAGGGAGACGGGATGAAAGAAGAAGGGATGTCAGGAAACATTAGAAAAGAAGGAGCAGATGTAAGAAGACGTTATTTAGTTCTCACTTGTCCTCTATGACGTCCCTGCAAGACGAGGCGATGACACATCCGGCTGACGAGGCCATGACAGCCTGGACCGACGACACCAGACTGAGGGGACGGAAAGTATGATGGTCAACAAAACTCTCTGACATATTTAGTGACAAAAAAATATTGTTTTTATAGTTTTCGGCCAACAGCATGGCTCTGAGGATGGAAATGTCACTGTGGTCCAGACTGAAACATCTTTAAAACTGTTTGATGAATTAACATGAAATTTTCTCCTCAGGATAAACTGTAATAACTTAAGTGATCCTGACTTTTAATCTAATGCCACCATCAAGACAAAATTTAAAATTGTCCAACACCAAACATGTCAAATTATACAGCTGTTTGATTACAGAGTCGGTCGTGTAAAGATTAAAACACTTTGCACTGACAATACAACACCATATTCATTCAATTTGGGTTTAATTAGACAGAACGTTGGTCTTTAGCTGATATGAGGAATCCATGTTTTCTGGTTTTCAGACACTTCCTGACGTATTATTAAGTGCTGAGTCAGATATATCAGAGATTTAAGAAAAATCTGACTTTCCTCGTCTTCCATAAGAACGACTTTGTGAGAAAGTGAGAAGATGTTTTATATCAGGATAAACCTTTTTTCGAGGTAGTCCCAAACGAATAAACACAAAACAAATGAAAACAACACAACAATAAAAAGACAAACAAAAGAAACATCAAACTTTCTTATGGAAAACTGACATTTTTGCTCTGTGTGAGTATTTGGACACCTGCTCATTATAGATAGTTTTATTTTGGTTTTTCTTCTTTGTAAAACAGTTTTTCCTCAAACTACATACAGCAGGAGTCAGCAAGTAGGTTCAACCATGGGCCTGTACTGGTACTTTTGACAGTACCAGTAGAACGTTTGGACCTTCTCATTCAAAGGTTTTTCTTTATTTTTACTAGTTTCTACATTGTAGAACAAAACTGAAGACATCAAAACTATAAAATAACACACATGGAACCATGTAGTAAACAAAAAAGTGGCCTTATTCCACTACTGCAGTAATTCATATTATGACAAGAACCGCTCAGCTAAGAGAAACAACAACATCATAACTTCAGGGGGGGCGGCTGCGGCTCAGGAGGTAGAGCGGGTCGTCCACTAATCGGAAGATTGGCGGTTCAATTCCTGGCTACTCCAGTCCACATGCCAATGTGTCCTTGGGCAAGATACTTAACCCCAAATGTGTATGTGTATGAATGTGTGTTAATGGTTAGTTTCCTCTGATGGGCAGGTTGGGACCTTGCATGGTAGCCCCTGTACCCATTCAGCGTATGAATGTGTGTGAATGGATGAATGTGATTCGTAGTGTAAAAGCGGTTTGAGTGGTCGGAAGACTAGAAAGGCGCTATACAAGTACAGTCCATTTACCATTTAAGACATGAAGGTCAGTCAATCCAGAACATTCCAAGAACTTTGAAGGTTTCTTCAAGCGCTGGCGCAAAAACTGATGGTTCTGATGAGGACCAATCAGGACAGGAAGGCCAAGAGTTCCTCTGCTGCAGAGGACAAGTTCATTACAGCAGCTCAGATCAATGTTTCCCAGAGTTCAAGCAGCAGAGAACATCAACATCAGCTGTTCAGAGGAGACTGTGTGAATCAGCCTTCATGGTCGAACTGCTGCAGAGAAACTACAACTGAAGGAGACCAGTAAGAAGTAGAGAAACAGCAGGAGTAGACATCAGGTCATCATCAAGTTCATCCTGCAACGACACGCCATCCCATCAGGACAGAGACCCAAACACACCTGCAGGCTCTTTAAGGTCTGACCAGGAAGCAGAGTGATGGAGCGCTGCATCACATGACCTCCACAGTCACCTGACCTAAACCCAGCTAAGATGGTTCGTGATGAAGGAAAAGCAGCCAACAAGTGCTCAGCATGTGTGAGAACTGCTTCAACACTGTTGGAAAACTATTAAATGAAGCTGGTTCAGAAATCGCTGACAGTGAGCAGAACTGCCAGAGCAACCAGTTAGTTTAGTTTACGACATGATTCCATGTGTGTTATTTTATAGTTTTGATGTTTTCGGTTAACAGAAAAACCCCTGAATGAGAAGCTGTGTTCAGACTTTTGACTGGTGCAGTTATGTGTTTTATTTATTTATTTAAATTAATTTAAGAGTAAAATAGAGTTATAACTGTTTAGACTGTATCTGAGGGCAGATGTCATGTTTCACTTTAGTAAGTTACAACTTACTAAACTTCTTTATTGACACACGATGGTTGATTCAAAGTTCTGTTGTTGTTTCAAAAAAAAAAAAAGAAAAGAACAACACACAAATTCTGTTCGACTTCCACATATTTGTGATAAATAAATCTGTTCTGGTCCAACAGGCTGATGGAATTAAAACAGTGTTAGAATTCACTCATTAAAATGTATTTTCATGCACTGTCTTCACTGGGTTTTACATGAGGTGGTAATTGGTGTCTGCTGTGGATTTGTGACGTAAGATATGAAAATCAAACTTCAGCTGTCGTCAGGAGGCCAAATATTTTTAGAAGAGGGCCGGATTTGGCACGCGGGCCGCTATTTGCCTACCACTGACATTAATGTCTGTGGTTTGCTGCAGTGATTTGTTTTTCTCTGTAACATGAACGTCAATCGCTGGAAGTTATTTACATGTCGTATTATTGTGTGTCACGACTGGAACATTTAAAATGTGTTAGTTTCTCTCAGTTGGTGCAAACCTCAAATGAAAATCTCAAAACATTGAAAAATCTAGTTTTAAGTTTTAGTGAATAATCTTTCTGTAATTATAACAGTAAAAATCTGTTGTCATTTCATCTGAATGTTTAATTGACCCGGAGTCAGCAGGCTGTAATATTCCACATTAACTTTATTATTATTATTATCACCCCAGAGGGAAATCAGTTTGCAGAGTGTGCAGAAAACTCTACATGCACAATAAATACACACATATACAATTATGTTTATGCAGATTGTGTTTCTCATCATAAAAACCTGCTCAAACATGCATATTCTGGGAATAAAAGCAGGTCTCTTCAAGTTAAATAATGATATTTTATGAGGCTTTTTCATTACAGTTTTGTTAAGTCTCTCATTAAATGTAAGTGTGAGTCTTACCGTGCAGACACGGTGGCAGCGTCTCCTTCCCTCCATCCCATCATGTGTTTCAGAGCCTGTTTGGACATCAGGAAGAGTCCCGGGAAGAAGACGGAGCCGGCAGCCAGGAGGGCCAACATGGCTCCTGGTTCCTGTTGGTTTGTTTGTGATGTGTTTGTTTTTGCTCTTTGTGAATGTGAGTGTTAACTGAGGACAGGTGTCCAGGAGCTCAGAGAGGAGGATCAGCTGGGCGGAGCGTCCTGCTGCCACCTGTCAGAGGAGGCGTGGTCAGCAGAGGTGGAAGATCCTTCATTTTAATCCCCCCTCTACTCAGAAAACATCTTCTTCTTCTTGGATAGTTGTTCTCTGTGCAAAGCGATCATGAAGTAAAAGTAGAAATACCACAAAAACTCCTGCATTTAAAATACTACTTAGATAAGTTCTGGTAATTTTCTATATTTTTCTTCATGTTTGGATCCAAACCAACAATGAACTGATCTACTAACAAGTATTGTGTGCGTATCAAAGCTGATAAACACGTCAGCGTGTCACAGCGCTGCACTGGGTGACGTGTTCCTTCATCATGAAGAGTTTGGTCACGTTAGTTTGTTTAGAAACGGCGAAATTTGTCAAAATCAGAAAGTATTCAGACGTCACTTTTTGCACACTTTATGTAGTAGATTTAATTTTAAATTGATAAAATTGCTATTTTTGTCCAACAATCTACACTTAATAACCCATAATGACAAACTGAAAACATGTTTTTAGAATTTTTTTTGCAAATGTATAAAAAAAAAATAAAATCAATAATCTGAATCCTTTCTGACTCAAGTTTAAATCTGTTTTCAGTTTTTGGACTTTTTCTCTAATCTTTAATTTTTGGTGAAATATTGAATCATTCGAACATTTATTAAAATGAAAGCATGTGAGAAGTTTAGAGGGAAAATGTCTCACCTTATGACATATACAGTGTTTTCCTAATAATTTACTATTAATTTCGAGGAAGGTTCCTTTAAAAGGCATTTAGTTTAAAAGTAATTACAGGACGGTTTTAATTGGAGCAAATAACCCAGAGGGTCAGTGCACATCAGCTGAACAAGCAAAAATGTAAAATTTATGTAAATTTAACAAAATTTACAATAAAAAATAAAAGAAAGAAAAATGTATGACTGAGTTTAAGTAATTCCAAATAAGTTAAAATTTTATCTGTAATAAGAAAATTTCATAGTTCTTTCCATATAATTAACAGAAAATTACAGACTCGTAAACCAAATTACTAAAAGAAAGCAAATACGATGAAGAGTTGTATCATCAAATCACTTCATTATAATATTAAAATGTATTTTCAACAATTCAGTCACTTTTTTCAACTACAAATTTGTTTTTAAATCCTTTTATAATCATAAAGTTGCATATTTTATTCATTAATTTCTACATTTCTTAAGTTTTATTACTGGATTACAGATTTATCAATTGATAAATTGATTAAAACTTGTATTTTTGTTAATTGTTCAACTACTTTGAGTGACACAAATCAGCTGCAAATAAAGTTTAAAATCTAAATGTTCAAGCAGCAAAAAATGTGAATTTTCAAGTAAAACAGGTAAGAAAAGAACTGAGTGATGATGAATATTATCCAGTGTCCATTTATTTATTTATCATTCACTACTTTAACTCTAAACATTTTTTTTTTAAGAAATTCAAGTATTTGTTGGGAACACAAGTCAAAAAACAAACAAAACTTTTTGCTAAAACGAAGACAAAACATCAGTTTAAAACATTAGTTTCATATTTATAATAATAATAATAAACACATCAAGTTTCTTTTCATATAAGAAAACGAGTCTAATCTCTATAGATGACCAGCCGTCTGTCTGTCTGCTCCACACAGACTCCACTTCAACGTCTATTGGCAAAAAACGGAACAGACGAGAGCTCTAAACGCACTCATCAGCTCTTCTCTGAGCGGAGCGCCGGGGAGGGAAGGACCGAACACAGGCCATCGAGTTTAAAAACTGTTCCTAACCTGGAAGGACCTCTACTAAACACAACAACAGAAACAAAAAGAAAGAAAAGAAGAAAGTCCAGAGGGGAGAAGCTGTGATAAATTGTTCCCTAAATTAGTAAATTTGTGCCTCAAATTAAACATTTTTCTGGTTTTAGCTTCTTCAATGTGATGATTTTCTGCTTTTCTTTGTTTTATATCATCGTAAACTGAATATATTTGCATTTTGAACTGTTGGTTAAACAAAATAAGACCTTAGAAAACATCAACTTGGACTCTGGAAAACTCATTTTTCATGATTTTCTGATTAAAAATATTAATCGGTTTTGAAAATATTTAGTTGCTGGGTCCTAGTTTCACATTTCAGACCCTCAAATTAATAATTTCTGCAGGTTAACGATGCACTTTCATCCTGCGATGTGAAAAAAATATTACATAACGTTGTGTTGATTAAATGTGCCAAAAAATCTCCAAGATCAAAACTTTAAATCCAGGAACTATAGTGGGAATGTGAGGTCAATGTACGAGGGAACTAATTAAATAATTAATCTTTTTTTTTTGTAATTTGAGGACACAAATTACACCAGTAAGTTTATCTCAAGTAACAACATTTCATTTATATTTAAAAAAAAACAAAACATTGCCACTTTAAAACCTCCATAAATGTAACATATAAACTGATCAGTGCAGGAATTCGTTTCCTTCTGTCGGCTTCTCAGTTTTTGTACTTTCAGGGAACAATTTATCAAAATCAGAGCTGCAACGGTTAGTCGATTAATTAATTAGTCGACTGGCAGAAAATTAAATCAGCAACAATTTTGATACGTTTTAATTCTCTTAAGCAAAAAATGGCAAAAATGTGTGTATATTTCCTAGTTTTCTACGACATTATACTGAATATCTTTGGACTGTTATCTGGACAAAACAAGACATTTGTAGACATCAGCTTGGACTCTGAGAACACGTCAGAACAATTTTCTGACATTTTATAGACCAAACGATTAATCGACAGTGAAGATGCTCGTTTAGTTGCAGCTCTAATTGAATCGTTTTCCCGCCGCTGGGGCTTTGTAAAAAATCTAATTAGATCACAACAAACAAAAACAAAACTCTAATAAAATCACTTCCTAAGATGAATTAAATAAAATTACCACAAAATGTACGTTTGTGTCATTGTTGACAAACTCAACCATTGCACAGCATTCAAACTCAAATGCTCTCCATGGGATAATAAATATACACATGCAGATATACAAGTCAGGTACTCCGACAGTCTCCGTGCTCACAGAGACTCGCTGTGTGTTCCTGTAGAAGAGGAGCTGAGGTTTCAGGGGTTAAGAATCAGGAAACTGTGAGGAGGGACCAGCGAGGAGGGACGGCCCCTCGTGACGCCCGGCGGCTCCGCAGCCCCGCCTGCTGGAGGTTCAGGTGATGCACAAAAAAAACAAACAAACAAACAAAAAAAAAAAACCAAAACAAAAAACAAAACTTTGACCACAGCTTCTCAACCTTTCAAACACGTGATCCAGGAACTGAGCAGCCACAGGAACTCAACCAGGAACTACAAGTCCCTTCAGTGTGTTTGAGCTTCCACCAAAACCTCGTTAATATTTTAACTAAATAAACCAAAAGCGGACTAAAAAGCAACAGCGGTTTGGTGGTTAGAGGCAGATTTTAGCACATGATGAGAAACTTTTCTTGATGTTTGAGTGTTTCTGTGGCCAGTGTCCGGCACCGTCGGCTCTGGTCGACTCTTACTGTAAAAGTTCCTGAGATCCTAAAAAGGTTCCTGGCAAAGTTCCTGCAGTCAAAAAGGGCCAAAAGGGGGGATCTGCTAAACAAACTCAGTTTAAAAAAAAAGGACCAAGCTGACAGTTTCACATGTTTCACTGCATTAACTACACATCTGTATGTGTAACAATCTGTAAGTCATCAGCTTCAAGTTATTTTGAAGATGATCTCCTGCGTCCTCGTTGGCTGCTGTTCATTTCTAAGAACATTAGAGCTGCAGAAAATTAATTGGAGAATCTTTTCTTAGTATTTCTTAAGCAGAAATAATTTAGCTGGTTGCAGCAAAAATGTCATGATTTAAATATTTTCGGTGTCAAACATGACATGTTTTAGATGGTTGACCTGACAAAACAAAACCTCTGAAAACACGTCGATGAGCTGGAACACATCGTAACAGACGGTATCGTCAGAGACTGTAAACTTGCTGCAGATGTTTTGTGATTTCAGAAAAAATGCTGAACATTTCTAATAAAAACAAACAAAAGCAAATTCTCACTTCAAATGTTTGTTTTTTTATGCCAAAGAGAGTGAAAGTGACGTCCCAGAGACTGAACACACTGCCTATGATCTGACTGTAATGTTGCATTTTTGATCCGCTTACTGCTGACAGTGTGCAGACTTCTGCATTTTGCATGATTTCATTTTCCTACACACCTGTCTACCAGGTGAGAATTACACAACACATTAATTTAACATCAATGTTCGCCTACTGCTCTGAGTCTTATGTTGATTTTCTAAAAACATAATTGTAGCATTTTTATACAACTTACAATCAGGGACAAATTGAGTGTCCTTGAATGTTTACCATGCGAGGCAGCTGGATTCACAAGAATCCATCTCGTCAGGGTTCAAGTTAACCAACATCGGTTCGGACCAATCAGCGTCCTGTGAGGAACTAACGGCGGTGGTTCAGGTGAGAGATGCTTCATCCAATCACCTGCCTTCCCTTTTCCAAACAGTTTCCATGGACGACTTCTTGGATGGTTCTGTGTAACAAACCATCCGGTGCGTCAGGTTGCTTGAACGCACCATAAAATAAAGATGCTGACAGTGAAGCCGAGACAATTACTCGATGGACAGAAGATTAACAATCATCAATTGTAGCACTTATATGAATTACAATCAGGGACAAATTGAGTGTTCTTGAATGTTTACCAATGCGAAGCAGCTGGATTCACAAGAATCCATCTCTTCAGTTCAAGTTAACCAACAGTAGTTGGGACCTAATGGCGTCCTGTGAGGAACAAACCATCCGGCGCGTCAGGTTGCTTGAACGCACCACAGCCGAGAAAATTTTCCAACAGTTTCTGGCTTTGACAAAATAAAAGACGCTGACAGTGAAGCTGAAACAATTATCAATCAATCATCAATTGTTTTATGGTCATTTTTAAATAAAAAATGGCAAAAATTCTCTGGTTCCAAATGTGTTTATTTGCTGGTCATTAACTGAAGCTCTTTGGGTTTTTAGTCCCACAAAATGAACTATTTTAACCTTCCTGTTGTCCTCGGGTCAAATTTGACCCGTTTTCATATGTTTTTATATCAGAAATATGGATTTCTTTCATCTAATTGCCTGAAAATCACATGGATGGTTCAATACCACGCACTTTGCAAGTAAAAGTAATGATCACTACTTTCATTGAATTTTGAGTTTTATTAAAATTTATAGCATCTGTGGATGTTGTCCACAGACAACAGGAGGCTTACGATTTTAACTTGAGTGTTTTTTTGTTGTTGTTGTTTTTTTAGACAAAATTAGTAAATCAATTATAAAAAATAATGTCTAGTTGCAGCCATAGTTTCTAGTTTAAAGGATCATCAATCTGCAGGAAGTTTCAAGTCTCTTGCTTCCAGGATGGTTAGGTAAACTGTAAAGTTTGTAGTTAAGGCGTAAAACATGCGAAGCCACCAGTGTGGTCACTTAACATTTTACTAAGTGTAAATGATGCTAATTAGCTTGACTACAGCATTAAAATGTTTGACTTTATCTGCCAGTTTGCCGCCACAGAGAGTCGACACTCTTGACGTGTCGATTCGGACTCTGTTGTTTACTGATTTTAGCTGAGTCATCGTCCTGATGATCCAAACCAAGATCAATACTGATGCATCCTTATTTATATATATATGTATGTAGGTTTATACAGTTCATAGTCTACAAATTGGACACCTGAGCCTTAAACTGAACAGGAACCAAAACAACAAACCAAAGAAAAGTAACAGACAAATAAACCAAAAAACAAAAACAAAAAAAAAAACAGCAGCATTTCACCGACAACATCCCGTTCTCTCAAACCCCTCACGCTGATTCTGAGCTGCGGGGGGGTGAGAGACGAGGAGCGAGCACGAGGTAAAAGAAGTCAATGAATCTGGAGGAATGACGTTAAAGTTGCAGTACGTTACGGGAGGGTTTCAGTTTATAGATATGCACATGTCCCGCGTGCACCCCCGGAGTCCTCAGCCTTCAGTTCGGTTTTTTTTTTTTTTTGACCCTCCTCCAGGGTTTGAGGTAACCAAGACCGCCACGGACGCACAGAGGGCTCGCTTTCAACACAAATCATTAGGTGGAGACACACACACACACTCTTCAACAAACACTCAATAAATTAAGAAATTTAAAAAAAAAAAAAAAAAAAAAAACACCGTCACTTCCTCTTTCTCTCTCCGCTGGTGGGACAAAAAAGTCGAGGCCGAGGAGGTCAGCAGGAAAATAAAAACACTCGGGGAATTGTTTTTTGGGGCGAGAACACGAGATGTGTTTGAAACGGGAAGAAAAAGCTGCCAAATATTTGTGGTTTTGGCATCTTTCGCTCTGCTGAACACCATTTCATGACGACTTGAACGCTGACATTTCCTGTCAAATTTCAAAAAAAAAAAAGTTTTGTGAATGACGGCTTTCTTTACTGGTTAAACTGGTCGTGTCTAGATGGTAGTCTGGGAAGACCCGCCTTACTTACTCCCTGCCTCTGGTTGGCTAGTACTCGTTGCCTTCATTGGTTAGGTCGGTTAGGTTTCAGGCATGAGGAGTGAGGTGGTTGACGTCCAAATCTAAAGGTTATCATCTAGACACGACCCATTAAACTCTCTCTCTCTCTTATTTCCCAGCATTCTCTCCTGCTGAATGTGATTTTTCTGAAAAGAGGTTAGAGTGGTCAAAACAACACTGATCCGGGATCTGACATTTTTTAAACTCACTCACCACGAGGTTAAAGAAGCCAGGAGAAGAAAAAAAAAAAACAACAACAACATCAACTGTATATGGAACGTTGAAACCTGCTACATCTGATAAATTGCATTATTGTCGCCACGTTCGGCGTGCGAGACACCGAGCGACGGAAACACAGTGAGTGATGTGTTCAAATGCATCTAAAAACAAAGAGGAAAACCTTGGCGGTGTTTGGCGGTTAATGATGAAGCTGTTGAGAAACCGGTTGGCAAAGAGAGCACGCTCAGTGTGTTGTGTTCCCCCGGTGTGTTCACCGCTTTTTTTTTAAAATTAAACCATATTGCACAGGGCTGGAATGACTTCAAAAATCAACTAAGCAACAATTCTACCAAACAATTAAAACCATTATTCCTTAAATGTCTCTACTAACATAGATGGAAAATCCAATCTAGTACCGAGTTCAGTTCCTCTTCCTAAAGTTTCCTCCTCAAGCACTTCAGCAGCATTTTGTTGGTTTTTTTTGTGGTTTTTTTGTGTTTTTTTTAAATCAGCACCGAAAACGCCTTGAGCATCAGCCGTTTGGGTCTTTTCAAGAGTTAAGCGGTAGTTTTGATATTCGGGAAACTTGTAGGATTTCACTTGTGGAGGAGAGAAAAATAAAAACGATGAGGGTTTTCAGAAGGAGGTCGGATGCGTTGTTTCCCCTCCGCATCTCGCCGGATGATCCAAACAAAAACAAAACAAAAACAAAAATTTAAAAAATGACCTAATCTCTTCGGTATTTTCAGACGGCCGATGAAATCCTTTCTCAAAACTGCTGTTGCTCCTCGAGGCGGAGAGAGGAGAACCGTTCATCTCTCCTCCTTCCTGGACACCTTGGAGGAGTGCCACGCGGTGGACCTGAAGACGCAAACAGACGCAAAGATGATGAAACTCAAGAGGAGTGAAAGTCTCAAGCTGATTGGTTTAAGTAAGAAAAACCTGAGAGAGGAAAGACGTTCAGGGAAAACAGACAAAATGGTGATATTTTTTTCTGTGAGATGAGCTTTGAGTTTTGACCTGCAGGAGGCGCTAGATAATTCTCTGTAGGTTCATCACTACGAGCCACAACCAACACATAACGTATTATAAAAACATACAGATTAAAGCTGCTTTGGGTAACAGACTGAAACAGCCTGATTATCAGCTCAGACTCTTCCTCTCTTACCTGATGAAGGTCTTGAAGGCAGCACTCTGAGGGTTGATGCACAGCGGCACTCGTTTGCCCTGCTGGTGCTCCGTGATGAAGCGATGGATTAACTCTGATGTCGGGACAGAAAAGGAAAAGACGTCAGACACCAGTATACCAGTAGACATACATACAGAAACCAGCAGGAACTGAGGCCCACATCTATTTTGATCATTGATTCATCGTTTCAGTCTCTTTTTTTCCAAGAAAAATAAATAAATCTTTTGATTGTTTTCGGTTCTGAAATGTGAAACTTGGCTGCTTTTTTCAGTTTAGTTTGAGACGGTTTGTCAAACAACAAATTAAGTTTTATGACATCGACTTGTTCGTGTACTTTGTTTTTTTTTTTTTTACTGTTTTTTGATATTTTCTTGACTAAATGATTAAGAAAATAATCAGCAGATAATGAAAATAATTGTTAGCAGCAGCCCTAAAAATATATATTTATCACAGCATCAACATGCAGGTGATGTCTGATGTCACATAAAACCAACTTGACAAGTCAGTTTAGTTCTAAAACATTAAGGCTGCATCAGTCGATAAAGAATCTACTTTCATTCTGTCAGTCGAGTCGCTGCCTTGTTTTCACTCCGTCACTACACAGTAACGCAGCGAGACAGGCCATAAACTGTTACAGATTCTTGTCTCTAAATGACTTAAACAGAGACGGAGGACAGCGAGACACAGAGCGACTGTTTCCTGCTCTGACTCTGACGCTCTCGGCTCTGAGAGTTAAATTCAGACGCGTTCCAGCGTCTCCACCGACCGGCGCCGTCAGCAGCCAATCAGCAGAGACGCTCTGTGGTGCGTTTGGATTTTATAACTGAAGTCTTATGACGGAGTATAAACTGAGTCTTACAGGTTAAACATGTAGCTGTTCTCTGCAGGTGCGCTTGATTTGACTGTAACTGTGGTAACCGGGTGGAGACATGAATGATATTTGTCATTGTGTTGAAGAAAGAAGCAAATTAATAATGTAAAGTCGTTTAGTATGTTAGCAGATAAGAAGGTATTATATGTAGGTCATCAGTCTGAGGTGTCGACTGAGACACTAAAATATTATATATTTATATAATCAATCAGTTACAGCTTGTTGTAAACTAGTGAACATCTCTTTAATCTGATATCTGTGCATCATGTGCTGCTGTCGGGTCACATGACCTCCTCATAAATATTCCCACCTGTGAGTGTGCAGCAGGCTGGGTCAACCCATCAGGACTGAGACTTTTTAAGTGTATCAACTACAGACGGTGATATCAACAGGAAATTAAAAAACAGGTGATCAATATGGAGGTAGCGTCCCTCCATCAGACGGCGTCCTACCTTTCCCCTGCCACACAGACAGCAGGCTGTTCTCGTAGCTGTGGCTGAACGGCCGCTCGGCTACCGGCTCAAAGTCCCGGGTGTAAACTCGGCCGCTGGGAACGGAGTAGCAGCACTGACACATGCAGGTGTGGTAGCGCAGACGCCCTTCATCCAGGTATGGGTGGGAGAGAGCGTCGCTGCCGGAGATCCTCTTCGCCTGCACGTGAAACACACCGAGCTGTTAGTACGTACGTATTTACACCCTCGTCAGACATCGACAGAACTTGATTCACACCGACAGAAACGCAGCATCTGTTTGTTTGTGTCGTCCGGACTCACCGGATCAAAGACCAGCATCCGACAGAGCAGGTGCACCGCCTCGTGTGTGGCTCCGTCAGACAGCATGTAGAGCACCGACAGCGACGGCTGACGACCAGAAAACACGAGCAGCAGGTTAATGCAACACATCTTACAGAGGTTAGTCAGCAGTAAACAACAACAACAACAACAACACACATCCTGTATTTGTTTTTATTTATAGTTATGACTTATGATGATTATTTTCCTGTGAAGTTTAAAATGTACATTCATGTTTAAACACACAATATGTAATTTCAGCCGCTAGGGGTCTCAATCAAAACAATAACAAAAGACGGAGTGTGATGACGGTGTGAAGTAGCAAAGGATCATGGGAGTTGTTGTCTTCGTTGTTAAATAACCAGCTTCACCGGGATAGGATTACTCCAGTGTTCATCATTCAGGATGTTTTGTCCCCTTAGAGGGAAGATTCACTGCTAATCAATACAAAGTTGTTGTGAGTGATCAGCTTCATCCTATGATGAAACATGTCTGTCCTGATGGGAGTGGTCTCTTCCAGGACGGTTTGATGAGTATTAAAAGATGTGAATCTTATGTTATGACCTTCACAGTCACCAGATCTCATCATCATCATCATCATCATCACATGAGGAAGATCTTTTTAAAGAATGATGTTCGTCCCTCCAGAAGAGTCCAGAGACTGTAGGATCAATAACAAGGCTGAGACACAGATATGACCAGAGCTCGTCCTAAAGTTTGCCCCGAAAAATGTGTCTTTCTCCTTCCTGGAAATGTCGTGCAGGTATTCAGAGCTTTATGTTTGTTTTTTTTATATAAAAGTCATGATTTCTTAGAGATATGTTTGACTTATTAGAAGTTGTGAATAAATTAAACAGCAACAGACTGAAAGCATGATGGAAGGCTGAAGGTGCGTTTTTCAATATTTCGCTATGTCCACGTGTTGATATTTAACTACTGCAGGTTCTGTCGACACCCTCCTTGATCTGTTATTCGATCACCTTGGGGAAGGGCCTGATCAATATCAGGAACTGCTGATGCAGACGACGGCGCCAGAAGACCTGTGTGTGTTTTCCAGACTGAATAAAAGGAGGCAGCAGAAAGACTTCAAACCGACACACGTCACTGCATTCTGTTTCCTCCACTTATAGGTTAAAAAAGCTGATTATAATCTCATTTGGTCTGTTTAGTGTCAGCATCCATGTTTACATCACAGCATATAAAGCTTAAACTAATTGCATCCTTTGTTTTGTTGTATGTGTGCTTTTGGTTTTTAGTGTTAAACGGAGGACTTCCTGTTCTGTAAGCAGCAAAATGTCAGTGGTTTGTAATTACCATTTAATATCCCTTTAATACCCCCCCCCCCTCGGCCCCCGCCCACTGTAACCTCAGTGTGTTTCCAGCTGTTCCATGTGTAAATAGTATAAAACCTTAAAAAAAAAGCCATAAAAAGATGATATTTCTGGTTCTGCTGCATCGATTTTGATCCTTTTTTTCTTTAAACAGTCAATCATGAGTCCAACAACCTGCAAAACACGCGAAAAGTTATTCGGCGATTAAACGCCGACATATGTGAATCATGTGACTGAAGAGCTGAAAACATCAGATCTGTGTGGAGCGATGATGATGATGATGAGGAGACTGTAACCTTCCTCACATCAATACATGAAACTAACAGAAACGTCATATTTCCATCACGTTTTCCATCGTTTGAGCTTTGACTGTCTCTCTTTTAATGATCTCGTTTCTTCTTCTGCGACGGTTTAACGGCACCAACTGGAGTTTATCTGCTGATGTTCACACGACGGGAAACAAGCGATGATTTGAATTTTCTTAAACAATTTTCTGGAAATTCGGTTAAAATTTGCTCTAAATCCAGTTGGAAACCTGACTAATGTTACAGCAGCAGAGAGTTAGGACTCTGTGGGAGAATGTTTCAGAAGATAAACCAGTGTGTTGTTGGAGGAGTCAGTGTGGACGGACCACACAGTCACGTACTGGTTTGTGCGGCCCCCTCAGGATGTGGGCTCTGGCTCCTTCGCAGGCCGACGACAGCGCCGACAGAGGAGGAGTTCCCAGCAGGTCTGTGATCAGATCCAGCTGGAACCAGAAGAAGAGAAGAAGAAGCATGTTTAGAGAAGGAGCTGCTGTACGGAGGCTATATCCTGGTAAAACAGACAACGATCAGTCCATTAATCTGCGACTGTTTTGATAATGGGTTAATTGTTTAGTCATTTAACTTACAGCTTCTCAAATGTGAGTATTTGATGCTTTTGTTTGTTTTATATGACAATAAACTGAATATTTGTTTTGATTATTTTCATTATCGATTAGTTGTTTGATCCAGAAAATGGTGAAAATTGTCCACGACTGTTTCCCAAAGCTCAGGATGACGTCTTCAAATGTCTCGTTTTGTCTCCACCAACAATCTACAACCCAAAGACGTTCAGTTTGCTGTCAGAGAGACTAAAGAAACCAGAAAACATTCACACTTGAGAAGCTGGAATCAGAGAATTCTGACTTTTTTTCTTTATAAATGACTCAAAGTGATGAATAGATTATCAGAATAGTTGGAGATTAATTTAATAGTTGGCAACTATTTAGCATTGCTCACCATTTTCTGACATTTTATAGACAAAATGATTAAATTTATCAATAGAAATAGAAAAATAATCAGCAGATTAATCAATAATGACAATAACTGTACACAAACCTGCATATTCCAAACATTACATGGTGCTTTATACAGTAAACTTTAATTATAAAGGGTACGTCGCTGAGCTGTTCTCCACAGCAACACGTTGCTCAGACAGTCAGATAATAAACGGACGGATGTTCAGGACTTCCTGTTCAGGACTTCCTGTCCGGTAAAGCGTCGCCTGCTCTCACCTGCTGAATGGGGCTCTGAGCCTGGAAGAGGATGCGTCGTCCCAGCAGCTCTGCGAAGATGCAGCCTACTGACCAGACGTCGATGGCTGAGCCGTAGTGCCGGCAGCCCATCAGCACCTCGGGCGCTCGGTAGTACTGCGTCACCACCTCCTGGGTCATGTGACGCGACGGGTCCGGCTCCTCCACTCGCGCCAAGCCGAAATCACAAATCTAACCAGAGAGGAGCAGGAGGAGGGGAAACAATGTTGAAGGCATTTTTCAAACCCACTGTTGGTTTCTCTTGGTGCAAATTAAAGAAACATACTCTCTTTTCTGATTTTTTTAAAATTTATTTATATCCTGTTCTGATGTCGGATGTTAAACGTGGTCAAAGTTCCAAAACTTGAGGTGAACATATGTAGAAACGCTGCCTGCAAGTCAAAACTCAGGGCTTTAACCTGCTCTGAACGCTTCGTTTGGGACTGTTTTTTTCTACCTTGCACACATGCTCATAAACAGCTGTCTGTTCTGTAGCCTTGGTTGCTAAGGTGGTTGCTAAGGTGTTTCCATGTGTTGTTCAGCTCCAACATGTACGGATGGATTTGAGAAGTTGACATTTGGAGTAAAGAAGGAGAAAAAGAAGTGAAATCCTGCTACTATAGTTTGTTTACGTAGCCTCCGGAGCCGGAGGAAGCTTCCTGAAGCTGACCAATCAGAACAGACTGGGCTCATCAGGAGGCGGGCCTTAAAGAGACAGGAGCTAAAACGGCCTGTTTCAGACAGAGGCTGAACTGAGGGGCTGCATAAAGGACCAGTAGAAGATAAATAAGGAGTTTTTAACTGGAAATATATAAATATATATAAATACAGAGCTGGAAATGTGCAGAATATGTGTCCTTAAAGGGAATAATTGTTGCTTTGAGCATTTTAAGACTTCAGAAGGGGAAGCCTTTACTGGGAAAATGACAATAATCCTTCTGAACCACCACGACACTGTACAGCTGCTACTAACTGATGAGTCGATCAAAAGAAAATCAAACAACTATATTGATATTCGATTGATTGTATTGTATAATTGTATAAGCAAGTTTCCAAAGCAAAAATGTCCTAAATCTTGTAGTTGGAGCCTCCACAACCAGATGATTTGCTGTTATTGTCTTTCATATCATAATAAACTGAATATCTTTGTGTTCTGGACTGTTGGTCAGACAAAACAAAACATCTGATGATGTAAACAAGGACTCTAAAAAGGTCTAAAAAATGTCAAAATTATAAAAATGTTCACGTTTTCTCCAAGTGATAAATGCAGATTGACCTGCAGATTAATATTTGCTGCAGTGCATCACATCTGTGAACGAGTCGTGTGCAGATATTCTTCTTCACTTGATTTAATTAACAGACTCTTTTGGGGTTAAAACACGTCCTTAACCTAAATATCTGACAGCTCGTTACTTTATGCATCTGATAATCATCTCTGCCAGCAAAGCTTCAGGGCTGGAAACATACCGGGAGGCATTTCTCTCAGTATGATCTCAGTTTCTGAAGAGACCGTTGTTTGTTTAAAACACAGCAGACATGTCGGAGGTTTACCTTCAGCAGGCAGTTGCTGTTGACCAGCAGGTTTCCAGGTTTGATGTCTCTGTGCAGAATCCCAGCAGAGTGCAGGTACTTCAAACCTGAGCGACAGAAACAACAACAATCACATTTCTCCTCTCTGTCCTGCACATTAACCTCCAGCTGAACATATAAACAGGAAACTGCTGCAGTAATGGATGCAAAATTTAAGCACTTTCCCCTAATCGATTGATGTTGACGATCAATAGTCGAATATGAAGGAGATTTTTCTATGATAAAAACATTTTAACCACACACTCATGTTCACTGCAAAATCAGAGTACGTTATAGGGAAATATAGAAACAGATAAAGCAAGTTACTTGAATTATAAATGATGTAACACAAAACTGCGGCGCTCCCGTCTCTCGCCGTCCAGAAACAATCCTAAACATTTAACACGGCAAGCAAATCTTGCACGATACACATGTTGATGTATATTTCTCAGCCTTAGCAAGAAACTGTAATAACTTCCTTAAATAATTTAACCACAATGGTGTCCAAAAACATATCAGGCTGGAGCTGCGACTGCAATATTATGTATATTATTATTATTATTATTTCAGCTTCGGAGCGACGCCGGAGTATCATGGATATTATTATTATTATTATAAAAAGTTATGAATGATTAATTTAAAATTTGGCCATAACAACAGTCAGACTCCACCAAGCAAACAGCTCTGCACCATGAGGTGAAACCTAAACACAAAGTCTTATAATAAGAATATATTTTAATAACTACAGAAACACAAACGCTGTTCTAGCTCTGCAGCTGTAGAGCGGCGGCGGCGGCGGCGGCGGCTCACCTCGGAGGATCTGATAGAGGAAGACCTTGATGTGGTCGGTGGTGAGAGGCTGAGGAGACACGATCACTTTGTGGAGGTCGCTCTGCATCAGTTCTGTTATCACGTAGCTGCGGGGCGGTTTGCTGTCAAGGAAAACGCTCACACACACACACACACACACACACGGACTGACCTCCGCCTACATCAACACGCTGCTGCAGCGCCGAGCGCAGGGCTCGTTTTTTAGTTGTTGAGAAAAGGACACAGTTGCTTAACAACAAGTGTTATTAAAACATCATCATGTCACTGGATATTCACCAGTGGCCGGTCTCACATCTGCAGTGAGGAGCTGAATTTAGACCAGAGAGGAGCAGCTATATTAAGGGAATAAAAAGGAGGACATAACAGGGACAATTAATGAAGAGAAACTGGGACAGAAGGCGTGAGGAAGTAAATGTATGTGATAAGTGTGGAGGTATGCTGTCTGTACGGTGAGAATATTAAAACAAATGAACATTTTCTTTTTATGGACAAAGGATACATTTCCTCAAAGCAATCGATCTGTGGAGGCTGTAAAATATCCAGAGCTGACAACACCTGCATGAAAGGAGAACAACACCAGAAACAGAGAAGAGAATTAGTCCTCGGTCCTGTTTTGATCCCACATCACATCAAACCCCCCCCCGAACCCCCCCCCCCCTCCCTCCTTCCTCCTGTCTGCTCATTACATTGTCATGTTTGAAGAAGCACAGCATCCTCAGCTCTCTGAAGACCCTCTTACAGGAGACCAGGTTCTGGAAGACATTAGGCATCTTCTTCAAAGCCACCTTTCGACCGTCACGTGGATCCGTAACCGACCTGCCAGGAAACGACAGTCACAGACAGTTTAGTGACACAGATTTAGAAACAGTCGTTTTCCTGTGACGGTACAGGCTAGCAGGCTAACTGTGCATCATTTAGCCCGTTTACTACAACTTATGTATGTTTAATATTATTGGTAATAAGTCTTGAAAGCAGTAAAACTTGTTGTTGAGTTTGTTAATTGATGAGAGCAAACCTCCATTTGGTTGCCGTCATATTTATATGTTTGGTGAAAGTAGAGCTGCAACAATTCAATCAATCAACAGAAAATTAATCTGCTAACTATTTCTATAATCTATTTGCTGGTTTCAGCTTCTCAAATGTGATGATTTGATGTTTGTCCTCATCATACATGATATAAATCTGAATGTCTTTGGGTTTGAGGCTGCTGGTCGAACTAAACAAGACGTTGGACTGTGGGGGAAATATCACAAGATCAACACATTTTCACTATTTCCTGATGTTTTATAAAATAACTAAGAAAATAATGATTAGCGGCGGCCCTTGTTGAAAGTGCAGATTGATTTGAAAAGAACGATAACACAACTTAAAGGACGAGTTCACATGTTTTTAAGTGTCTTAAACGAACAGTCAGGAGTCTTAAATGTCTTTTTGTTACTGTTCTTCCACCGCAGCTCAACAGGGAAACACACAGAGAGGGATCTTCTGATGGTATGAAGAGGAGGAATCATCATGTTTCAGAGTTCATTTGGACACTTGAAAAATTGTGAACAATCCTTTAAGTACGAGCAGACGTGATCTGTGATGGATGACTTGTCTCAAGATGGGTTTTTTTACGTCTCTATGGAAATAAAAAGGAAAAGCTTCGGCTGCCTGGAAGGTGGGAAAACAGCAGACATTCCTCAAAACACTATGTGCTAAAAGATTAGCCGGAACGCACGGTACGTATTATTAATGGCTCAAACACGCAGAGTATGTCGGAGTCCTTAGAATTAGAATCATATTTACGCATAAAAGGAATCTGACTGTTTGTGGCTCTCGACGGAGTCACACGAAACACAACAATCTTCAGAAAGGAACATCTATGTACAGGCGAAACTGTTAACAGAATCATAGGATGAAGATGATCACTCAGAACAACTTTCTATTGATTAGCTGTGATTCTTCCCTCTGAGGGGACAAGTGGACCCAGACCATGCCAGCAAAATGTCCCCAAGAGCATCACAAACCCCCCTCACTGTAGGGGTCAAACATTCAGACCTGGACCAGGTTCTGTTGATGTACGCCACACATGCACTCACCCACTTGTCGAGAATATGGTGAGGGATGACTCATCTGACCATATCACTTTTCCCCCCACCTCTCTACAGACCAGTACCTGTGGGTTTTTGCACCACTGAACTCTCAGATGTGCGTTCATCTTCGTAATGAGGGGTTTATGCGCTGCAGCCCTGCTATAATATCCCTCTCTGTGTAATTGTTGACGGACTGTTCTTGCTGACACAGTCTGATCACGTCCTGCGTTGACATTCTCAGTCACCTGAGGAAGAGTTGCTCCTCTGCTTTTCCTTATATATATTTATATATATATATATATATATATATATATATATATATATATATATATATATATATATATCGCACTAATACATGAGCATCACAATCATCAAATGTGTGCTATCAACCATAATTTCCAACCCTATTCACTGACGTCTTCCCCATAGATCTAAACGCAGATGTCACTTCAGTCACTGTTCCCATTGAGACACAGTTGAGCTGCCATTCGTGCCCCAACAATGAACCCTCTTTCAGACTCACTTAGATATTTTCTTCATGCCGTCTTGATACAAAGTCAGAATCAACTGAGCCTGATCAGTATTTTTATAAAAGCCACAGATTGGATGTTAATTGCTTAATTGAACCATGCAGTGTACCTGTGTGAAAGCATCTGCATTCTTTATGTTTCTCCACTGATTAATTCGGGTTTTTCCTTTAATTTGTCACCTGTCTGTACACAGTAAGTGGTAATATACAGTATATACAGCCTGTTCAAATAGTAATTAATGAACTGTTTTGCACATTTTGTACTTTAAACTAAAATAAATATATATAATTTGCAGGCACAGTGGGTACCTTAGTAATCTTTTCTTACCAGACAACACCAAATGCGCCATAACCGATGGGGCGGTCCGGCTCCATCTCTGCAGGGCTGGGCACCTCGCTGGCCGGGTTGCTGTAAGGCTGAGGCACCGCAGCTCCGCCGCCGGTGCTCCCTCCGAGAGCTGTCGGGTGTCGGGGTGTCCCGGCCGGGGCAGTGGGTCCGGTCAGGCACGGTGTGGCGCTGAGGCCCGTGGAGGGGGCTCCGCAGGAGGAGTTGACACAGAAATACTTGTGGCCCAACTCGGAGCCCGGAAACAAGTCGCCACACACCGTCTGCCGGCCTGCGCCGTGAAATGCCATCCTCCGATCACCAAACCCCGATACAGGCCACTTCGTCTGGGCCGCACCAAGCTGCTGCTGCCCGGCTAGGCGCGGAGGAAACACCGCTCTTCTCTCAGCATGACCCGCTAGTTTCCTGTGCGTGCAAACAGGGGAGACTCTGCTGAGCATGATGTGTGATGTAAACAAGCCAAGATGAAGAAAGGCAAAGCTGCCGTGTTGCCACCGCAGCCAGGCCGAGGCTGGGTTATTATTCAGCCGAGATGTAAACACGGTGCAAGTCTGAAGCAGCTCGGTTAAAGCAGATTAAATCACCAACAGCTCCTGGATGTGTCGCAACAGCTAAAAAACACTTTCACCACCAAACCACATTTTTATTGCTGTCTCTGTTTTACATGTGCAGTTGAAAGTAGAGCAGCAGCGATTAATGGATCAACAGAAAATTAATCTGCAACTATTTTGATAATCGACTAATTGTTTGAGGCATTTTTGAGCCTCTCAAATGTGATGCTTTGATGCTTTTCCTCGCCATACATGACAGAAACTGAACATATTTGGGTTTGGGACTTCAGGTCGAACGAAACAAGACATTAGCTTTAGGAAAATAATCACAGGATCACCATATTTTTCACTATTAACTGATATTTTAATGAAACAATCAGCGAGCTAAGTTACCTTTGTTTGTAGCAGGCTGCACTTAGCTGGTTAGTAAAGCTAACTTCGCTAACAGTATCCGGCTAGCTATAAATAGTCGGTTTAAAGATTATTTAAAAATGTTTAAAAACGAAATGTTTAACCACACAAGCTGCAGAGTGAACATCATCAGCATAAACATGTGCATCAGCGTTATTGTCTTCCCGTTTGCTGCCGTGCTAACCAGCTAGCTATCGTGCTAACCAGCTAGCTATCGTGCTAACCAGCTGATGTCTGACCCACATAACCATCACCGGCCGGATACAGTGACCTACATATTTTAAAAAAGCGAACGTCCCCCTTATAACTTAATTTAAACAACTTACAATCCAAGCTCGGTTAAAGCAAAGATGGCATGGCTCGAAAACGCGTCTTGAAAAGGGCAAAAAAGCCGAGTTATAGATGCTGTTCGCCGGAGCTCCTGGAGCTAGCCTCAGCTAGCTTCTGCCTGCTCGCTAGCTGGCCATTGCGACGTGATATCCAGCGCAGAAGCGTCCTGTGAAGACCGTTTCTTGTGTTTTCTGAGGTGAAGTCTCATCCAGCAGAGCCTTAATGTTCAGTGTTGGAAAAAAAACCAACCGGGTTTCTGGTCGTCTTCACAGCGGCAGCTACAGCTAGCTGGCTAGCTTATCGAGTAGGAGGAGCTGGTGGAGCCGGTGGGGGAGGGTGAAGCTGTAAACAACCATAACTGTAACTTCAGATAAACCAGCAGCGCTGGAAAGTAACTAAGTACTGTACTCAAGTACAATTTTGAGGTACTTGTACTTTACTTGAGTATTTCCATGTGATGCTACTTTATACTTCCACTCCACTACATTTCAGAGGGAAATATTGTACTTTCTACTCCACTACATTTATTTGACAGCTTTAGTTACTTTTCAGATGAAGATTTGACACAATGGATAATATAACAAGCTTTTAAAATACAACACATTGTTAAAGATGAAACCAGTGGTTTCCAACCTTTTTGGCTTTTGACGTCTTACAAAAAGCAGTGTGTAGTCGGGGTCACATTTCACATGTCTATGAGTTGTTAACAGCTCCACCAAATAGTGATTTTTCCCTCTAAACTTCTCACATGCTTTCATTTCAATAAATGTTCAAATGATCCAATATTTCAGCAAAAATCAAAGATTAGAGAAAAAGTCCAAAAACTGAAAACAGATTTGTGTATCAGAACTTTGTTTTTTCTTCTTTCCTCTCCCATTAATCATCTCACCACCCCTCAGATTTATCTGCTGACCCTTTGGAGGGGCCCGACCCCTAGGTTGGGAACCACTGGACTAAACTAGCTAACTGTATATAAAGTAGTGTAAACTAGCTCCACCTCCAGCAGCTACAACAGTAACATGCTGCTCTAACACTGATGCTTCACTATTAATAATCTAATGATGTCATATATAATAATATATCAGTCAGAGGGACCAAACCACTACTTTTACTGCAATACTTTAACTACATCAAGCTCATAATACTTATGTACTTTTACTGCAATACTTTAACTACGTCAAGCTCATAATACTTATGTACTTTTACTGTAGTAGGATTTTTCATGCAGGACTTTTACTTGTAATGGAGTATTTTTACATTGCTGTATTGGTACTTTTACTTCAGTAAAAGCTCTGAATACTTCTTCCACCACTGACAATCAGCAACCATTCAAACACCCATGAAGATCATTTCAACTTGAATCCAGACATGCATTTTACTGCCTTTTAATACAGTAGTAACGAGGCGCTATGTACTATGCATCAAGTACAATCAATATGCACAGCCACAGAAAATGTGTCACCAAGGTAGCTACAAATTACATGGCAATTTACCTTTTCAAGAATTACAAATCAGCATCCAGAGTAAGAACAAAGATCATACGAAGCAGAGAAGTTATGCACATTCAATGTTCATGGGGAATATACACAAACAATTAATAGTTAGCCTTTATCAGCTTTATAAAACTGTATATACATGATGGCCCATCTGAAACTGTTCCCGTGTCCTATGAGGAGGTTTTCCTGCTCTGAAGGATCTGACTGACAAAGGCAAACTGGAGACTGTTCTTTAATAAATTAGGGGACAAACTCAGATAAGCCGTGTTATCGCAGGTCAGCATACATGAGGTCTTTTAGGTCAATTTCCTCTTTATAAACAAACACTGATATCATGGAAAATAAATGATCTGAAAACAACAACGGCTTCACAAATTCATAATTGGCTGTGAAAATCAGTTGAAAATGAAAACAATGAAATGATGGCAAATAGAAATAGCTAACTGCTAAGCCATGTGAATAAAAATACACATTAATTTCCCCCCTTAATTAATGAGCCGAGGTTTCCTCTTTGTCCTTTTCCTCAGCCGTCCCTCGCTTTGACTCTTCTGGCTTGCAAGACGCCGCATGTACAGTACGTAACATGGACAGTTTGTGTCTCAGTGTTGCTGACAGTTTAAAGGACTAGTTCACTATTTTTCCAGTGTGTCTTAAACCAGCAGTCAGGTGTCCATAGTAACAGTGAAAGAGGTTTTTCCTCGCTGTAATCATTCCTCCTGTTCATACTGGATATTAAAAGATCCTTCAAATGTGCTTTCAGTGGAAGTGATGGAGGCCAAAATCCACAGTTTTGTCATTTAAAAGTCTGTGTGAAGCTTCTATTCAGCTTCAGCAGTCTGAGTTAGTCATATCAAGTGGATATCTGACACATTTACAGTCTTTTTAGCATCAAATTCCCTCTTTGTGTTTCCTCGGACAGTGTTTCCCTGTTGAGCTGCAGGTGGAAGTATCGTAACAAAAAGAGGAACTTTGGCACTAAAAAGACTGTAATGTTGAAAGATATCTACTTGATTTGACTCATTTGGACGCTGAAGCTTCATATTAGCTTCAGATAAACTTTGAAATACAGTTTTGCACAGAAGGAGGACTGTGGATTTTGTCCTCCATCACTTCCATTGTAAGGTCATTATGAAGGGATCTTCTAATGGTCAGTATGAACAGGAGGAATGATTACAGCAAGAAGAACAGGTTTCACTGTTCATTTAGACAGCTGACTGTTGGTTTAAGACACACTTGGAAAATTGTGAACCCGTCCTTTAACACCACTGATGGAGTTGGGCTTCACAGAGTAAACGAAGGTCTGAAAGGGACGCCGTCCTCATGAAATGATGAGCAGCACCGAGGAGGAAAGAACGATTTCCACGGCAGATTCTCTCCGTCTGTCTGTTTCCACTGTTGGCAGTTCGTTAAGAAACAATCTGTGAAATCCAAAACAAAAGCAGTTCATGTAAATGTAAAACCGAAACCATCATGCAGACAGTTAAAAGTGGCTTTGTGGGGATTTGTCAGACTCATTTACAAACATATGATAGTTTCCTAAAGCTCTAAATGCTGGTTTTCTCTTCACATGACTGTAATTATTGGGGTAACATTTCTTTTATGCGTTTTCTGGAGAACAGAGAGTGTTAAAATGTAAATATTGTACATTTTAGCAGTGACTTTAGCTTTATTTTGGTGTACTAAACATGTTCCAAAACCTCAAACTACAAACCATCGTCCTGCATGGATATTTTCCCAGAACATGTCAGTCACAGATCCACTCCTGACATTCAGGGAAATCTACTGATAAGCTGTAAAAAAGCGACACAAGTCGGCTGTAAGGCAGCTGAAAGATCTGCTGGTGAACGGAAACTAGATTGAAGCATTTCTAGAGATTAAAACAATCATCTATAATTTTATATATAAATTTCATAGAGCTGTTCAGCAGGCCGTGAACTTGACAAGGATGATAAAATATACTACTGTGTTTTATTTAGTAAGAAAAATGTCCCTAATCTATATTGTTCATTTAAAAAATAAAATCACATTGTTGGCCGAGCAGCCAATAGAATAAAGCGTTACAGGCTAGTTCTGTTTATGTCCAGGAAACCGGAGACTGAAATAAACAATTTCTCTTCCACTGTCGATATGGGATGAAACAGATGTTAAATACAACTGTGAGAAGAAAATCAAATCCTGATCTGCAGTCGGTTGCTGCTTCAGTGGCGTCGTTGCTAATTTTGCGTAAAGTTAAACTCTGCTCGACCTCGCATCACGCTGCTCGCTGCTGCCGAGACGTCTGAAGCCCTTCGTCACCAGCTTTCACTGAACACAAACAACTGCCGGCTGCTTTTGTCACGTATGAATCTTTGGTTGTGAGAGCACAGTAACAGTTTCACCGTCCTGCTGTGGTGTATTTTCATTAAAAGTCATTGGTGTGCTTAAAGACAATATTAAGCTATGCAGATTGATTTTATAAGTTTATAAGCAATAAGGGCTAGTGTGATACAATTTGTATTGGTGTAGTTATAATCTCATGAACCATATTTAATCACACTGTACGTATAGAGGCACGGTAGAAGAATCATAATCATACACTGGAGAAATGTGAGTGTGTTTGTATTACATGTCACTTTGCTTGGGTCTGCTAAAGTCTTCACCTTTCAAAAATACTCTCTGGAGGAGATCAAGAAATAAGGGTGTAAAATGACTAGAATAACTTATAAAAAAAATAAAAGGCCAGAAGACAACTTGGCAATAATGGTGTAAAATGATTCCCAATACTTATATATAAAAAATTGATATAATCAGGTAGAATTGAATATGCCAGTACATATCCTCAAACAGCTCAAAACCTGGTTTGAAGAGTTTTGACCAACAATGAGTGACGGAGATAAAAGTAACATAATAATTGGTCAAAAATTAGGGAGGGTGGATGATGAGGTGTGATAAAAACAATGACCCAAAGAAAAAACCTTCGGAGCGATTTGGTTCGTTGTAAAAGTGCTGATTGCTCCCCTTTTTTGCCGGCATTAAAGAACACTTTGCTGCTTGGACCTCTGACTCCCTTTTTATTTTCAAGAGAGAGTTTTTTTGCTCTGGTACCTTTTTCTGCAACAATTTGATACAAAACTGCCTCCCGCCATCGCTGAGAGGAGCTGAACAGCCATACGTTCCTTCGGGGACAAAAGACTTCCTCAGTCTGAACATGCTCCTCTGCCTGGTGAACGTGCAGAGGATGGCGAGCATCGTCCACTTAGGGGGTAAAAGAATCCCCATGAAACTTAATTTAGACCCTGATTCCTCTGGTGGAAACGCAGCTACAGGATCTGAGCTCCTCTAAAGGTTCTGAAGAAAGTTTCTGCAGTGGAAACGCAGCTTAAATCATCTTTCTGTTACTTTAAAGCCTTTAAAGCCTGACGTTGTTTGCACTGAGTTTCTTGTTCAACATTCTTCCTGTAACACATCTTATGTGCAGATGTGTGACTGAAATGTCAGAGTTTTAAGAAATAACTGTGCAGGACTGCGATGTTTAATACACATATATGGACAGTAGAGGAGTTGGTTCTATTACAGAAGTGTGTTGAGAAGTTTCTTTGAATGTTCAGATTCTTAAAAGATGAATTCAGACTATTTATCCAAGTCTTTGTTAATACAGTTCTGTTAATCAATTCAATTCAATTCAATGGACTTTATTGGCAGGAAAGTTTCAAGAACAATGTTGTCAAAGCATCGAAACACAATTTGTCCAAATATTTGGACAGAACAAAATAACAATAATATGAACATTAACACAACATGAAGATTGATATATATTAATTATATATATACAGTATATCCTATGCATGTATTTATGTGAGTTGATCCTGTGAAGTGACTCTAAAGGCAGATTATGGATATAAACAGTCTGACTGAGCAGCTCAAAGTCTTCATATCTTCAAACTTAACACCTCTTTAGTCTTTATTAGGATGTTTTATGGCCGTTATTTATTTTATTCAAACATTTATTTGATTGTATCCATGTTTTAAAATGTTTTATTCCCTTGTCTTTTGTCTTTTATCCATTTTTTATTTTATTCTAAATCTATTTTATTGGTTATATTGAATTTTCAGCATCATTATCATGTGAATCAGTCTCAGTGTAAAGCACTTTAAATGCACTAACCTGATACAGATAAACTTATTGATAGTAAATCTTACGATAAAATGAAAAAGGTGGAAAGAAGTTTAATGAATGTAATGATTTCATGATCTGTAACTATTTAAAAACAGGAAACAGCTTCACACACCTGGTTCGGCTGCTGTCTTTCTGTCCTCTCCTCCACGTGTCCTCTTTCGCCTTCGCTCCTGATAACCCGACTCCCCCTCCCGCCTCCACATCCAGCCCCACCCGACCCACCCCGGCTCCTCCCTCGCCCTCCCAGCGTGCTAGCTGTGGGGCTGGGGGGCGATACTGGAGCAGTCAGTAACCAACAGTCCCACTGTGCTGGCGCTGGACACGGTGACGGCCACGCTGGTGGTGCCGACGGGGCCCACGCTCGTCTGGTCGGGGTTGGGATCGCTCTGGTTGGCGTGGGTGCCCATGTGACCCTGGAGCTGCGTGGCCGTCTTGCACTGCACCCCGCACAGCTGGCAGAGCAGCACTCCTCCGGCGCCCGTCCCACCGAAGCCCCCCCGCGCCCCGCCGCTCTCCTTCCACTCCTGGCCGTGATGCTTCTGAGCGTGGACGCGCAGGTAGGTGAGGGTGGTGAAGCCTGGAGGACAGACAGCAAGTAAGAAGTAAAACCCGCAGTTCTTCTGGAAGCCACTAGGTGCTGGACCAGTAACTCAGCTGTAACAAACTGGATCTCTGCAGTAGGGATGGACATTTGAAGACATTTCCTTAATCGATCATCGGGAAAATTAACGATCACTTATCGATTAATCTTTTTTTTATATGTATTAAAAATGCCGATGGCAGAAAATACTAAAGAAAGCAGCAGTCCTCTTATACAAGGCAGTTAAACTGTTCATCAGCTCCTTTGTGCTGATGGAGGAGGATTCATTAACCAGCGTCGGGTGAACATTGTTCATCATCGGGGTCGTTGTTGTTGTGTTGTTTACACGGCGTTGAAATGTTTACAATTAGCTTTGTTGTTTTTTTAGCTCGAAATGGTCCCACGCCGAACTTCGCTTCGCTCTCTTCATGTTTACTTTCGTCTGGTTTCTACGGCAACCCGCCCGGCAACTGAGTGTTCATTTTCCCTCTTGAATTGAACTTATTTAAGACACATACATACATAACATACTTTGATACGAACGATAAATCGATTTAATTCCACGTGATCGGAAAAATTCTTAACGATCAATTATCAATCATCGATTAATCACGCCCATCCCTTCAAGTTCAATTAAAGACATTTAATTCAATTTAATACCTTTTTCAAGGTGATGACGTCGTTATCTACTACTGTGTGTAACATTAAGCTCTGCTGATGCTGCTAGAATACAAGTTTCTCGCGGTCCGCCATGTTAATTGTTTGACATTGTGAGACGAGCGGCGCTCCGAGCGGCGCTCCGATCGGCGCTCCGATCGGCGCTCCGATCGGCGCTCCGATCGGCGCTCCGAGCTCAGACATCAGAATTTTCAACTGACAAATTTCCGACCTCCGACTTGCATGGAACACAACACAAGACGAGCAAAAGCAGCAAACTCTCACATTTGAGAACCTTTAACCATCAAATATTTTGCATTTTTGCTTGAAAATGACAAAAAATTCATTTTCTGTCCATCAATTAATTGATAATTGTTGCAGTGGGAATGAACTTATTGACATTTCAATTACATTTTGTCAATATTTCCCAGCTTTATATAACAATAATTCCTACAATTAACATGACCTGATTAGTGGTAGAAGACTGATGGATGAACCAGTTACAAATGAATGAGTGGAAGTTTTCTGGCTGAGCTTCCTGCAGCTGCAGCAGTGATGCTGCTGACTGAAACTCTGCCTGCAGCACAATCTGCTGTCACACCGTCTCACTGTAGTTTATAGATGTAAAAGTCTCCTGACAGCTGCAAACACATAAAAAAACCTCTCAACTAATGTTACAGCAGGAAAGAGACGATATTTAACAACTTTGGACAGGAAATTTAAGACTTTTTAAACCCTCTAAGTACTTTTTTTTTTAAAAGACTTTTTAAGACCTGCAGATTCCCCGATGTAATCTGTTCAAACAGTCGAGACTTTGCACTCAAAATACTTAATAATAATAATAATCATCATAATAATAATGATTTTATTTGTGCTTTCCATAGACGGCATGAAAGACAATCATAAATATAAGAAAGGAAAACACACCAACAGCAAAATACACAATTTAAAGACCGCAAACTTATATATACTTACAAATAAATCAAGTGAAGAAGACGAGTCTATAAAAACGTGTACTGCAGCAGGATTTAAAAGCAGAAACAGTGTCAGCAGACTGAACACTAACTGGAAGACTGTTCCAAAGCCGAGGAGCCGCTACAGCAAAACCTCGATCACCTTTGACCTTAACCTGGACTCTGGAGCAGCCGGCGGATCTCAGAGGCCTTACAGACAGTAAAGAGTTCAGACTGGACGTGTGAAACCCTGCAGGTCACCAACAGGATGTTAAAACTTCTTTTCAGAAGACGTCAGATGATCACGTTACGCGTCTCGGTGGTGATTTTGAGGATCATTGTTTCATTAAAAGGCTGCAGTTACTCTGTTTATTTATTAACTCACTGGTTCCTACTGCAGATCTTTAAAAACAGCTTGACTAACAAACAAACCGGAGGAAATGGGGCATTTTTGGGGACTATTTTCAGCGGCGGATGAATCCACATTTGCTGCTGTAGTGAGTATTTCTGGCAGCAGGACGGTGTCGCCCAGCGCAGCGATGTGGCTCGCTGACGTGTTTTTAATAGTTTTTGAACAACATCGGAGGAAGAAGGTTTATCAGGAAACACACTGGACAACGTCTCGTGTTTGACAGACTCCAGGATGTTCCCGGCGTGTTTGGTGCGACTTACTGCGGTTGCAGAGGTGGCAGGCGTGGTGCTGCGACTGGTTGTGGACCCTCATGTGGTCGGTGATGTAAGCGGCAGACAGCAGCTTCCCACAGATGTGACACGGCACCTTCTCCTCGTGACGGATCAGATGAGCACGGAGACGATCCCGCGTGGCGAACGCGGACGTGCACGTCTGTGGAAGAACAAGAGTCAGACGAAACACACAGAGAGAGAAATATTACAACTAGGAGCGATATTATTATTTAGAGCTGCAAAGATTAATCGATTAATTGACTGAGAGGAAATTATCCGCCAGCTATTTCTGTAATCGATTCATTGTTTTGAGTCATTTTTAATGAAAATATTCCCAAATTATCTCGTCTGAAACGTCGTCTATGACAGTAAACTGAAGAAGTGAATCCTGAGAAGAAAAAAAAAAGCCCCGAAGCTTCTTCTACACAACAAATCAACTTACAACAAAGTAAATATTCACTGTTATTTACCTTAAAGACGCTTTTGTTTGTTAACTTTAATGTTTACAATGTTTATTTTTGTCACCAGCAGATATGACAGCTAGACTGACAGTTTGGCTCCTTTAAGTTATCAAAAACAGACCCATTATTGTTATTTATCATCATCATCATCATCATCACGTTTCATGATCTATATGATTCTCATACTGGTTGAACTCCAGTAAACAGACGGAGACGTTACCGTGCACTTGAAGGGTCTCTCTGTAGAGTGAACCTGTCGGACGTGACTGTTGAGGTGATCCGGTCTGAAAACAGGAAACGCCAAAATCAGTCGTTACAAAATACAAAAAACTTGTAGGATTTGAACATTTTTTGACTCTGGCGCCGCCTCCTGGTTGATTAAAGTTAGAAACCGTATTTCCTCAAATAAAAGATGGCAGTCAGTTAACCCTGTAAAGCCCACGGTTGCAATATTACAACAATCACTTTTAGCTCTCCTAAAAATAAATCTGTAAATGTTTTTTTTATTTACATAGTCAGTGGGTCCTATTGTTTATCCTCTAAATGCTATTGGATGATAAATGTGTTTATAGGTGAACTCACTACCTGCAAACTCTCCGTCAAGCTCATCTTCTTGTTTTATTGAACAGGATTTGTCAAGAATAAAGTAAGAAACATGCCTTACATCATGTTTTTTGTGATAATTACAATGTCTAGAACATGTAAATACTTAGTTACTGTGGAAAACATTCATTAAAATTGATTTGGAGCTTGTTATGTCTGTGTTATTCTGGGTTAGAGTGGTAGTCAAAATAGCATGTGCACCTCACACATGACATGGGGACGCTGCACTCCTCACACGTTCACATATGGAAAAAATACTAATAGAAATATAATTTCTTTTACAGGGTTAAAAGCTGAGTCTCTGGTAACAGCTGGGGGGCGTCGACATGAACGAATAAAGGCCGACCGCAGAAATAAGGATAAACTGCTGGTGTCTGTTATATAATGTTCATGTCAGTTAAGCATAAATAGTTACCTGGATGTAACTCCGGTTCTGTGTACGTCACAGAGAGGGGTTTAAATAATAATAATAATGATGGCAGCGACACTACATGAGCATCGGTAACCACGGTAACCAGGGTAACTTGGTTAAGCCGGCGAGCATACAGTGGATTACCGGTAATGCAATAACAAACATTTAACAGAGCAAACAGAAGCAGATCAAACAAGGAGGCTTCGTACTAAAACATGAGCGAATATACTCATCAAACAGAGGGAATTATTATATATATATATATATATATATATATATATATATATATATATATATATATATATATATATATATATATATATATAGGGATGCACGATATTGGATTTTTTGCCGATATGCCGATATTTCCAACTCGCTGTGGCCGATGCCGATATATGCTGCTGGCTGAGGAGACTATTATGCGTGCAAGCATAGATTGTACTAAGTATGATCAAGAAAGACAATATCTGAAGGAAGAACTCAGGAAGACTGGAGTTCAGGAGCTCAGCATTAAAACTTTAATGAACCTGCCAAGTGGGAGCAGCAGTAGAGTTTATTAGACAGACAGGATTAATGTGAAGGATTTAATCTCTGGTCCACACTCCGGAGCAGAAGGTGGCGGTAATGCACCTAATACGCTGGTTGCCAACCGCCGTTATAAACCAAAAAGATTTTTTTTGGTACATCCTGTCAGTCAAGGTGTTTCCTATCTGTGCAGCCGAACATAGCAGCTCCTCGACGGACTGTTTCACCCTGACGGTCCCGGTGTTTCCTCCTCAGGCTGCACTTCACTCAGCTGCTTCTTCCCACTTTAACCTGAATAACAAATCGGGGCTCAGTGCTCCAGTTGGATCCACATGGAGAGCCGAGGCTAACGTTAGCTGAGAGGCTAGTGGAGCGTTAGCCGCAGCATGGCCAGCTAGCCTCCCAGCTAACGTTAGCCTCAGTTCTGCATGTGGATCCAACTGGAGCACTAAGCCCCGGTTTGTTATTCTGCCTGTGGAGGAAGCACCGGGACTGTCAGGGTGAAACAGTCTGTGGAGGGAAGCACAATCAGGCAGCGGAGGAGACGGCAACTCTCATGATCGGCAGAAATGGCCGATACCGATATTTCATTTTAGAGCTCTCATCGGCCGATACCAATGACATGCCGATAATATCGTGCATCCCTAAATATATATGTTATTAATAAAGGCGTCTCTAATATAAACCTGCTTCCATTACAGGCCTGGTACCTTCTGCAGGTGAGGTCAATAAAGGCCCTGGACACTATTAGAGGAAATACGGTAATATGATCAGTAAAGCTGCTCAGAAGCAGCAGAGGAGACATTATACCGGGAGAAGGCCTTGGCGCAGTGCGGACAGACGTAAGGTTTCTCCACGCCGCCTTGGTGCGAGCGGACGTGGTAGCTCATCCTGTCTTTCCTCTTGAAGCGCTGCTGGCAGATGGGGCAGGAGTAGGGCTTCTCGTCCGAGTGCGACAGCCGGTGGCGGTTGAGGTGATAGACGTCTCTGAAGGCCTTCCCGCAAGCCTCGCAGGCGTGGTTCTTCCTCACCTGGTTGGCGTTGGGATTAGGATTGGGATTAGGGTTCTGTGGAGCGAAAACAGACACGTTATGTGTCTCAGTCGACTGAGATATCTAACTGATAAAAGGCTAAAACAGAACCTAACAAAGCTTTTAAAAGAAATCAACACACTTCTTTCTTTCCTCTTCTGACATAAGAACGAAATCATTTTAAACTTTAAAGAGCCGTTCACACGTGATAAACCGACATTTTTCTCTACCAAAAACCAAACAGCAACCTCCGGGGCTGTAAAATGAAGCCAATGTGGAAGTGCCAAAAACTGCAGTTCCTTGAATGACCACTTGAGGCTCCAAAAGCGAGTCAATCCTCATAGACCCCCATGTTAAAATGCCCAACTTTACAGCAGAAATAAACATGTTTACAGCCTGGTACAAACAACGGTTTTGGTCTCTGTAACTAATTTCCTCTTTCATGACAACTGTACGGAGGGTAAATTTTTTTATAACTCACCCGTTTAGGTTTTATTAAGCCGTAAAGTTATGCATAATGAAGGACATGGCTGCTTTGAGTGACAGGTCCGCCAGCCGCTAGGTGGCTTGTTTCAGCCATTCGGCCCGCCTCTTTACCCATTTTTGATTGGCTGGGAGTTACGCAGCGTCACGCACTGCCAAGATGGCGACGGCCGGAGCGGCTCGCTTTGAGCTTCAAAACCGCTCTTCAGAAACCAACGAAAGGGTGACGTCACGGTAACGACGTCCATATTTTTATACAGTCTATGACAAAAACTGAGCTTTTACAAAATGTTCAGCAGAGAGGATGAATCTGAAGATACACTGACAGCAATAACTGGTCAGCAGGTAAATGATGTATGAAAGAAATGTAAAAATGGACGTTTTAACATTCAAATCAGTATTTAACAATTATTCCATTGTCTGACAACAGAAATAGAAAAACACATCAAAAAAAATTAAATAATTAAACTGCAGATTTGTCTGCACTGAGAGGCAGTTAAAGTGATCACAGAGAGCAGGAGGCAGCAGACGTTGGCTGTGATTCTCCGTTTAGTTGATTTAGCCGACAGATGAACCCGGCGGCTGGTTTATGTGTCGATATCTGATTGTGTGAAGATTATTTCCACTGCCAGCGAATGTTTAGAGACGTGTCGAGATGTTAATCACGGCGGACAGATGAAGGTCGTCCGTTGTGTGAATGTGGAAGTTCTTCGGTCTTAAATCACGAGTGTGAAATTGTGAAAATGTAACATGAACAAACACACGATCAGAGCTGAAACTTAAATTAATCTGCTGATTATTATAATTCCCCAACAGTCCAAAACCCAAATATATTCAACGTCATGTATTTAACGCTTCAAATCCTCACATTTGAGAAGCTGGAATCAGTTTAGCTTGAAAAATAACCTAAATGCTTCATTGATCATCAAAATAGAAGCTGACAGAAATGCTTTTGATGATTTGATTAATCAACTAATCATTACGGCTCTATATGATACTGAAAAAGTGGAATTTTGGCCAAGAAACGTATTGTGATGCTAGCGAGAGATGATGTGATGTGGCTTCTTTAAACGAGTCGATGTCGGCAGATCGCTCCGTCTGTAGCGGCTCCTGTCGGCACGCCGCTCAGAACCAAACATCAGGGTTTAATAGAGATTCATGAAAGTCTGAAGATGTATATATGATGTCAGTTTGTTGTTGGAGCAGCTGCAACTAACGATTATTTTCATTATCGATTAATCTGTTGATTATTTTCTCCATTAATTGATTACTTGTTTGGTCCATAAAATGTCAATCAGTGATTCCTGAAGCCACAAAGATGCTCAGTTCACTGTTATAGAGACTAAATGTTCACATCTAAGAAGATAAAACCAGAGAATCATTGCAGGTCTGTTAAAACTGGAACACATTCAGTTGAAAAGTTTGAATTTAGTAGATTATAACTTTTATTTTAACAGCACAAACGATGCACATTGTGCATTTTTCCCCTTTTGCTTGTCTTGGATAATTTAAACAGAATAAATAGAAACTGATTGATGTGGTTTTGATCCACTTTTTGTGCTTTTAGACTCACATCAGCTGCATGTTCAACATGTTGCTGCTTGTACAGAATCTCCTGAATGATTTTTTGGCAAAGCTCTTTAAAAGTGAAACACTTTACATTCGTTAAGTGTTACTCGCTGGTCATCATGTGAGCTGCCGCCACAGTGATGGAGGCTTGTTTACTTACAGCCCAGATTCATCTGTTTGTTTTGGATCTTTGTCAGAGTCTCAACAGCCAAAATGACAAAGTTATTTCAACGTTTGGGAGACTGGTGGTATTTCTGACACATTACATTCAGATTCTGTCCGCAGTCATAAATAATTAATAAAAACGGAGAAAACAAACAAACCCTGGATCCCCTTTAATCTGCTCTCTGCCCTCGCTGGCGCTCCTCCAGCGAACCCACCTGCTCCATGGAGCCCACAACAACAACAGCTGCCGGGATGGGTTGAGGCGGCGCAGCCATGGTTACAGTTGCCGGGGCGATGGACACAGACACCGACTGGCTCTCTTGGTTGACGTGCTGACCGGGCTGGGGGAGGGTGTCCGGGGCGGTCTGGGCGGCGGGGGGAGGGGGAGGAGGAGGCTGCGGGGGCAGGGTGAGGTGGAGGAGGGAGAGCGGGACCGTCTGCTTCTCCACCCGTCCTCCCTTCCCTCCGTCCTCCTTCTCGCGGGCGGCTCGGTCCTTCATCTTGATGCCCGTGTGCACCGACTGGTGCCGCCGCAGGTTGTAGCTGTTCTTGAACTCCTTGTTGCAGGTGGCGCAGATGTGGGCGGGCCGGCTCGGCTTGCTGAGCGGTTTGACTGGCAGACACAGCGGCGGGAACAACGTCAAACTTACATTCAACAACATCAAACATGTTTTCTTCACCCCGACTCTGTTAGATCAGATCGGCTGAATGCTTTTAAACGACGCCTTTCTACAGACGCCCCCTTCCTGTTCTCATGTCCTGCTTTATTTCTCTCTGTGTCGTGTTTGTCTGTTTTATTAATCTATCTGTGAAGCGCTTTCTAACTGTGTGTTTTACAAAGTGCTACATAAATAAAAGCTTACTTACATTTCAGTGACACTTAAAGTAACAATCAGTGCATTTAAATACAACTTCCTGTTGATTAATAGAACAGAGTTTATGTCTGCAGGGAAAGAACGAGGAAAAAGTTCAAAGAAGAAGAATAAAAAAAACATCATCATTGGTTTCCTCGTGTGTAATCATTTTTTTAAAATTTCGATTTCAAACAACTATAATAAATATTCTGCAGCCCTGAACCTTCAAGGTGAACAGGAGAATAATACTGTAATTATTGTTACAAGCTTGTAAAACTACTGGTTTATAAACTTAAGAGGATTTGAGAAATTAACACTAAAATTTCATTAGTTTCCCACCATGAAAAAATAAAAACACAATATGAACGACTCAAAGCAAGCATTGCTACCATAAAATAATAACAAACTTAAAGAACTTTGCCTAAATAATTTGATATAAAACAAAATTATGATTTATATCAGAAAATATCTAATCAGATCAATATATCCAGCTATTATTAGCTTATCAATCATATACATATATATATATATATATATATATATATATATATATATATATATATATATATATATAATCAGTATTGTTAGCAGATACAGTAAATGTTTTAGAGGCTTCATTTTTTAAATATAATTGATATTATACTTATAATATATAGTTATAATTATTGCTGTTATCATTCTGGTCAGATACGCTGTCTTTCATCTTTGAAGGAACTTTGCCAGAAATGTTGAGAAACATCGGCAGATAAACTGATATCAGTTTATTTAAATCTCTAGTATCTTCATCAGCGTGGCGTCCTGATGGTTAAGATGTTTATTATATAACTGTGACCCGAATCTTTCTTTCAATTATCCAATAAAGGCAAAACAGCCAAAAAGCATCTTTGAATAAATATTTATATCAGTGTGACGTCGACTTTTGGTACATTTTTGATATTCAACACAAGCAGTGTTGTGATGTAAAACTCGGGTGGCCTGTGTGAGCGGCCCCTCCCTCACCGGGTAGCGGTTCCTCGCTCAGGGCGGCGGTGTCGACGGTGGACGGCGGCGTCACGATGTGCTCTGCCGGGGGGCTCTGAGCGGCGCCAGTCAGCTCGGGCAGCAGCTCAGACTGAAGAGGCGTCTCAGGTTGGCTCTGAGTCGGAGGCGTCTGCCAGAGTTAAACAGAAACATGTGTGTTAATACTCCAACAGACACACACACACACACACACACAATCTACATTTTGGTCATTTTCACACACTGTTTAATCAGCTGTGTGTAGTAACGAGGCAGCGGAGACAGAGAGACTCTTTCAAGGAGCACATCATGTTTCTGGCAGGTTGTTCCACATGTTCACTACTAAATTACTAGTCAATCAATCAACGACAATGTGAGGATTTCCTGTTTTTCTCTGTTATATATGATTGTAAACTGAACATCTTTGGGTTTTGGGCTGTTGGTCGTACAAAACGAGACATTTGAAGACGTCACCTTGGCTGAGTGACGGGCATTTATCTCAATTTACCAACCTCTAATAGACTGACTCTACATTAAAGCTCCATTTAATTTCATTATTAATCATTTTAACTGATTTTGTATCCAGCTGCTAACCCACTGAGGTTTTGTGGATGCACAAAACTACTCTGACTTATTACCAGTGGTGGAAAGTAACTAAGTACATTTACTCAAGTACTGTACATAAGTACAGTTTTGAGGTACTTGTACTTTACTTGAGTATTTCCATGTGATGCTACTTTCTACATTTCAGAGGGAAATATTGTACTTTCTACTCCACTACATTTATTTGACAGCTTTAGTTACTTTTCAGATGAAGATTTGACACAATGGATAATATAACAAGCTTTTAAAATACAACACATTGTTAAAGATGAAACCAGTGGTTTCCAACCTTTTTGTCTTTTGACGTCTTACAAAAAGCAGTGTGTAGTCGGGGTCACATTTCACATGTCTATGAGTTGTTAACAGCTCCACCAAATAGCGATTTTTCCCTCTAAACTTCTCACATGCTTTCATTTCAATAAATGTTCAAATGATCCAATATTTCAGCAAAAAAATCAAAGATTAGAGAAAAAGTCCAAAAACTGAAAACAGATTTGTGTATCAGAACTTTGTTTTTTCTTCTTTCCTCTCCCATTAATCATCTCACCACCCCTCAGATTTATCTGCTGACCCTTTGGAGGGGCCCGACCCCTAGGTTGGGAACCACTGGACTAAACTAGCTAACTGTATATAAAGTAGTGTAAACTAGCTCCACCTCCAGCAGCTACAACAGTAACATGCTGCTCTAACACTGATGCTTCACTATTAATAATCTAATGATGTCATATATAATAATATATCAGTCAGAGGGACCAAACCACTACTTTTACTGCAATACTTTAACTACATCAAGCTCATAATACTTATGTACTTTTACTGCAATACTTTAACTACATCAAGCTCATAATACTTATGTACTTTTACTGCAATACTTTAACTACATCAATCTCATAATACTTATGTACTTTTACTGCAATACTTTAACTACATCAAGCTCATAATACTTATGTACTTTTATTGTAGTAGAATTTTTACTTGTAATGGAGTATTTTTATATTACTGTACTGGTACTTTTACTTAAGTATCTACATACTGTGATTAAAGCCTAAACCTGCCAGCCTGATGAGGTCCAGGACAAAATCCAACTTTCCCCCCTGACCCCTCTGTGACCTCCCCCATCTTATTTACTCCCCCCCTCCCTCTTTAACCCCCATGCAGAAATGTCAACCCCTCCTGTTCCCCCCTCCTCTGAAAATAAACCCCAAACTACAAAGCCAGCTTCATCAATGAACACTTACCTGAAAGAGGAAATTACTCCAGGAGGTATCCATCCTGATCCCTGTGAGGACTGAAAGCTAACCGGGCTGGGACCAAAGAGGGGAGGGAGGAGGAGGAAGAAATGCTCCAACTGCTGCTATGAAAACAAGAAATCTGAGGCCTGTATCGCAGCTCTGCTCTACCTGTCCGGGTTAATTAATTAATGGAGCTATGTAATGATATCTAGCTTTAATGATTAGGCTTCTATGACTTAATATGGCAGTCTGTTGGCGATATACAGGCACTGACAAGATGATGATGTAAATGCGACAAGTATCATGCTTGCTTTAATGGTGCGTTTCTTTAATATCATTTGCTTATGTCTACTGTAATAAAAATTGGTGAATTGCATGCAAAATAGAGATTATTTGTATACAGAAGATGAATAGTCGAGACGTGCTAATCATAGTCAGCAGCGGTTCGGGAGTCATTTATTTGCGATAGCTCCGTAAAAAGGCCGCAGCGTCGGGTCCCAAGCCTCGGCGTTGCGTACAGCTCGTCCCCTAACTAGAGGGCTCCTGGTCGGCCGCGGTCCATGGCTCCGCCTCGGTGTTTCAATCGACAGGATGCCATCTTTCTCTTTTTTTTAAAAGCCCTCTCCCTCTCCCTCTCCCTCTCTCTCTCTCTCACCCTCCCTCCCTCTCCGTCTTTCTTCCCTTTCTTTTTTTATCTCGTCTTCACCCCCTCTGTCCCTCTCCGCTTTAAAGGGAAAGTATTTCGTGCGTGCACCCTCCTCGCGGACCCCGTCTCGTCTCGTGCCGTCCCTCGCGCCCCCGCCGCCGCCGCTGCTTCTCTGTAGGCCGACAGATAATCGAATCCGACATTTACAGAATCAGCTCAGCCGTTAATCCCAAACACTCCGCGACAGAGGCAAAAAAAAAAAAATCGCCGGTACTTCCCCCATAAAAAAAAAAAAAAACGACCGTTCATCCGGCGCGCGCTCACCGGACGCAGCAAACTCTTCGCTAAAATGGTGTCGAGTTTAGCTAAAACAAGGCTTTATCCCCTTCGCATCTTAAAGGTAACGATGCGCGCAAGTGCAACAGCTGGATGTAACCTGCAGCACACATGACGTCCAGTGTGTAACGGGCCGGACGCCAAACTACACTCACTAAACCCGAAGCTTCATGTTTGATCGTCTGTTAGTGAAGATAATATATAAGATAATAAGACTTTCATTCGATGTTTCATCTGTTAATAATAAATACTCAAATTCGGCTTGTATCCAAATACACCAACAAGTATTTTATTACCAAAAAAATACCAACTTTTAATGCTTTCCCCTCCTCTGTGGGCAGAATAAAATGAGGTTGAAGTATACTGTAAATACATTATAGTGCTGATAAATAAGCCACTAACTGGACTTCTCATCCGTCGACAATAAGTCAATAATAATTACTCAATATTCGGCTTGCATCCAATTCACCAACAACTATACTGTTACCAAAAAACACCAATTTTTGAATGCTGTCCTGTGGTCAGACTGAGAGATGAGGCTCATCATTTTGAAGTATGTTGTAAATACATTATACTGCTTCTCAATATTCTGCTTGCATCCAATTCACCAACAAGTATTTTATTACCAATAAAATAAAAACACCAGTTTTGAATGCTGCCCCCCTTTCTCTTCCTCTGTGGTCTGAATGAGAGATCATTATACTGCTGATCAATGAGTATTGGCGTATAATATTGGAAAATAGGAATATATGGAAAGCTATATACAGTATGTGTATAAAAACAGGTGCATGTACTGTATGTATATATGTCCATGTGAGTGTCTTTTCTTTCTTTTTTTGCGTATTACATAGTTTTTATGAATTGCTTATTAAATGTATTTTTCCCATTTGTTTATACAGCAAAGTCAGGGACCAAGGCTATTATTTAAAATCAATAAAACAATTGATCGACTGGTTTGAGCAAACATCTTCCAGACAGTCAGACTAAATGTTTCTGAAGAGGAAGTGAGGTCATTTTCAGTTATTAGTTTATTGTAGTGAAAGTGAACTTCAGCTCACAACTAGATGATTTTCACAACCTTGAACCTTGAACATCCGTTGTAAATTTCATCAAAACACAACATAAAACACTTATATTTGACTGATATTTAAGGCTTTAAATATCATTTTAAAGCTTTATAAGATTTCTCAAAGACAAACAAACATTATTCAAAAATCTTGTTTTCATCGTCTTTATTTTGCAGCTGATTTTACAGTAAATTCAAACCACTTTCACTGCAAACAAAATAACCATCAAATATTTTAAACTACTACCAATAATATATATATTTTTTTAAATATAACATGAGACTTGGCTTTGCTGCATCCTGCTGATAAACATCAGTATTTTATAATAATACATTCTAGGAAATAAGTTCCATCAAAAACAAGAGGCGACTGTTTATATTTCAACACTTTCACACATTCTGCATTGAAACTTGGCTTTACAGTAGTCCATCAGCTGCACACACACACACACATGTGGTCAGTGACTTTAAAAAACGTACAACGCAACAACCACAAAACGATAATACTTGGTGCTCTTCACGTGAGGTATAACTTTCTATTTGTTCCTAAATCGACTCTTCTACCACAAAATAAACGTCATATATGTCGAAATAAGCACTAACTGATCCTTCTAAGTGCAACAATTACCGTTTAATCAACATCAAAATATTAGCAGGAATCTCAAGAAATGAACATGTAAGAACAGCAGAGATAGTGGCTCGGACGTCACACACACAGGAATATTTCAACAGAAACACTCTTTGCTTTTGTGTTATCTGCGTGGACTCAGTGAAAGCTTCGGCTCTTTTGGTCAAATCAGAAAATTAAAAGTAAAACAAAAAAACAAACCAAAGTGAGGAATAAAAGGCAGGTTTTGCTTGTGGATCATTATGTTCGATCAGCTGACTGGAGACACTAAAACAGCAGCTGTTGTCCCAGAAAAGTTACAGATAGTTTGTTTGAATGCAGAAGGTGAAGCAGCAGATTCTAATAAAACTCCGTTCAGACTGGATGAAGTCAAATATTATAGAGCTGTGATGATTAATTGATTAGTTGGAAGCTATTTTGATAATTGCTTCATCTGTTTATGAAAGAAATATTCAAACTCTGACTGTAAACTGAATATTTTTGGGTTGGTCGCGACAAAAAAGGATGTTTGAAGACGTCATTTTGGGATTAAAGAAATTAAAGACATTTAGCAAACAGATAATCAAGAAAATATTCAGCAAATAAATCAATAATTAAAATTATCAATAGTTGCAGCCCTGTCGCTGTACTGATACACCGAGATGAACAAGAAAATATCATTGATGAATCTGCTGATTATTTTCTGATATTTTATGGACCAAACAACTAATCGATTAATGGAGAAAATAATCAACAGATTGATCATGAAAATAATCGTTATTGCAGCTCAGACATGTTCACTGTGCTCCTCCGTAGTTGAGCTCACGGAGGCGTTTTAACGGCGGAGAGACGACGGGATCCGACCAGAGGAAACACGAGGCTGCAGAATCAGCACGTCATCAGTTCGTCCGTGTTACGCTGCAAACAGCTGATTCACGACTTTTAGCCAAAACGTAAACAAATATCCGCAGAAAACAAGGCTGATACGTTGCTGTCTGCATGTTTTTTAATCAAAGGAAAAAACTCAGAGACGAGTTCACTGAGCAGTTATAATAATACCATAATAATAATAATAGAAGCTGTAATTATAACTGATCAGCTCTACAGACGTACATCAGTCTGAACGAGGCTTTATAGTCACTTAACTTTTAGAACCAGCTGCTTTATTAAAGGTTAATACATCATTTACTAACGTTTTATGGATCAGTTAGATGTATCAATAAGATATCTGTTCAGTTTGACCTGTAAACGATCTGCAGGACGTCTCAGATTATTATTATTAACATTTATTTATGAATTATTGTAAGAAACTTTTATTATGTTTATAATTTAACAGAACTGTCATTTCTGACTGGAGACAACCAGCCAGAAACTTCAGTTCTTTGAAATATTAACATCTTATAACTGAATTAAAAACATTATTAAATGATCTATTCACCATTAATTAAGTTACAACTCATAAACTCTTTACAATATTCAGATAATTTAAGACATTTGGTTGTATTTTATGTCACACACTGGTTGTGTTGACTGGTCATCAATTTCAGAACATTATTTACTGTAAAAATACTCTTCAATGATTTTCACTTTTACTAATATTTACCAGATATCACCTCTGATTATTTTTTTTTATAAGTTGAAATATAGATTTGATTGTCATGTGTTTCATCTTCAGACATCAGATGAGGAACATCAGGATAAACAAAGTGCTGCTAAAACTAAACTGAGGCTTTAAAATCAAATCATGTCGAAAGATTCAGATTATAAACAAAACATCAGCCTTCGTTGCTCTAGAAATTAATTTTACTCTCATATGGAGAGAATATTTCCCTTCACAAACTCACCATCGTTACTGAATGCTAAATGCTAAATGCTAAATGCTAACAGGACCTGCAGCAGCCGCTGACGTCGAGATATTAAAGAATCATTTCGGATCCTGCGGTCGAGTAACAATCGTCACATTTTTAGCTCCGTCTCCTGTATTGTCATATAATTATTATTATTATTAATACAGAGCTAAGCTTCATTCAAGATCATCAAAACTTTAAGCTGTAACGACTAGTCGATGGACAGAAAACTAATCTGCAACTATCTTAATAATTTAACAATTATTTTAGTCATTTTTTTTACTCAAATATGCCAAAAATCAGCTTTTATGTGACAAACATGACACATGAAGACTGAACAGGAACATGTGCTGAATGATAACCAGCATTTTACAGTCAAAAAGCACATTAATCAATAAAGAAAATAATCGTTACTCGCAGCCCTGCAACAAAAATTAAATAATTAAACCATCTAGACAAAAAGTAAACCGTCTGCTGCACAATAAAAAAAACATTTTTAACTTACTTCCAAAATAGAAACGTCATTATTATGAAAAGATAAAATAATCAAAAACAGGGCTAAAGCTAACGATCATTCTCATTATAGATTAATCAAACAGTTACTTGACTAATCAAGTGAAAAATGTTCCTCACGGTTCCCTTTGACGTCTTCAAATGTTGTTCTGCTTGAATAAATATTCAGTTTATGACATAAAACAGGAAAAAAAAAAACCAAACTGTCACAATGAAGAAGCTGAATCTGATCTGATCGACGGCTGAAAACATTTCACTGATTATAATAAATAGTTTCATTTTCAGTTTTATGTCCATCAACGGACCAAATAAGTGACAAACTGTTTTAGCACTAAAATAACATTAATAATATCTTTATATTAAATGACACTAATATAGAGAAATATAGCTATATGTCAGTTTCTATTGTGATATGGAGATTTCCTGTTTACTGTAGATGAATGAATGTTTACTGGAGACGATCTTCTTCTGATCTGATATTTTGGTCATAAAACTTTCTCTCTGGCTTCGCTGAACAAACACCGTGTTTAAGTCGCTGCAGTTCAAGTCAACAAGTAAATATAAATAAAAAAAAAAAACAGTGGCGTGTTTTCACCGACTCCTCTCTCACTGCTTCTTGGCGGCTTTCTCTCGCTCGGCGGCGTCGAGGGCGGCCATGTTCTGGGAGGCGGTGATGAGGTGCAGGAGGCTGATGCCGGACTTCAACAGGCAGATGGTCCCGCAGAGTCCCTGCAGCCAGTAGATCCAGGCTGCACACACACACACACACACACACACACACACACACACACAGTCAACACACAGAGACGGCCGCTAGCTGCTCCAACTGACTCTCATTCAAAAAGCATCAACTTCTCTCCAGAAACATTGAGTCAATCATTGTTTTCAACGAGTCATTCTGGTCTCAATCTGTAAATTCAGACCCTCTAATAAATGTGCTGCTGGTCATTTTGGAAATTATTGCTCCGTTAATAAGATTTGAAGACTTATAGCAGCTTTGATGTCTGCTGTGTGGGTGTTGATTGACAGCTGTGATTGACAGCTGTGATTGACAGCTGTGATTGACAGCTGTGTCTGCAGAGACAGCGTGTCTTCTGCTACATCTCTCTCAAATATTATTTGTTTTTTTTGTCTTAAGCATCTTTAAATCAGCTTATATTCATCCAGCATTCCCAAAACATCACAGAATATCTCTGAACGCCGTCTCCTAACTGTCGGCCGTGATGAGACATGTTTTCTAAGTTAAGAAAGTTGATAAAATGTTTTTACTTCTAGTCCTAAAAGAAACATTTGTACACTTTGGTCGTGCAGGAGTGACTTCCTACTCTGTTAGGTAATAGAGACATACACACTACCACGTGTAGCATATGTGAACTAATTCCCCAGAACAAGTGTAGACACTTTGCTGCACAACAGAGCCTTGATGTTGTTTTTACTTATTATGTGAGACTTTAGGCTACAACTCTGAGAAGAGGAAATAATTAAAATCCTCATATCATGTGACGTCCCTGCAGCATATATATTTAAATAATGTCAATGACCTGCTTACAATACTGAATTTACACAATTATTTCTATAGTGAGAGACGTGAGGCAGCAGTAAGAAGATAAATATGACTCTGTGTTTCTGTGACTGTGACGGGTTCGTTCCAGCAGATCATGTGAGGAAAAAAAGCTTCTTACCTGCAGGTTCCTCGATGTGATGGAGAAGGTAGAGCAGACAGAAGAAGAGCTCGTTCCCCGCACACATGACGAACAGCACCGGCTGCAGGAGACAAACACGCTTCAGTTTCTGTCTTCAGAGTAACGCTTTATGACATTCAGACACCGCAGGACACGTTACACAAAGATGCTCTGTGATGTTTGTTATCTGGACGACAGCAGCGAGTTAGAAAAGAAAGATATAAAAGAAGAAGAAAGTTCTCGGTTTTCTCAAACGTTCATCTGTTTGCACAATTAAAACCTGAAAATCAATCAGTGAGCTTCGGTCTTTTCTCTCTAACGTCTCATTCAGCTGCACAGAGAAACTCTTTTTACTTGTATTTTAAATATTTTTTTGTGGTTGAAGCTTTAATTAATGTCCAGCGTGTGTTTGTGTGAAAGCTGTTCATCATCAACTACAGAGAGAATTTATCTGCCTGTTTTTTTTTTTTCTAAACGTGCGACGTTGCTCGAGCACTGAACGTTACGTTGAGACTCTCGTTAGATCCTTGTTAGCTCACATGCTGGATATTCATCTATTCAGCCATGCTAAAATTATGATTATTATATATATAGCAAATTTCACATAAAAAGATGCTAAACTATGTGCTTCACAATGGGAACAGTGAAAACATAAAAGGGACAAATCAAAGAGATTTAAAACAAATGAAATATTAAATGAATTACAATTAATACTGTCTGTGAGGTTTAAATATAGTCAAAGTTTCTATGTGAAAGCAAACATCTACAATTTAAACCTGCAGTAACTTTTTGGTCATTTTTAGTGAACACAACACAGACATCAGCTTTAACTTGATATGTTGAACATGTTAGCAAACAGTTGCTTATTTCCACATCCAGCAGTTACGGAGCAACATTATCATTCATTAATGTCAATAATAACTTTTGGGGTTCCTCAGGGTTCTATTCTTGGTCCTTTATAGTTTCAATCTGGTTAAAGCTGCTTGTTTTTTTGTCCACTTGTTTTCAGTAGAAGAGTGTAAACACAACTTCTGTCATATTATCAGCTTATAAAGTAGTTGTGTCTAACATGTTAGCAAACAGTTGCTTATTTCCACATCCAGCAGTTACGGAGCAACATTATCATTCATGTGGAGTCGTGTTTCTGTCCACCTGGTGAATGTGAGTCCAAAAATTCACTCTCTTTTAGCTGTTTTTACTCTCTACCAACTCCTGAGGGAAATATCTGGCTCTTTAGCTGCTAAATGCTCCACTATGTTCACCAGCTAGTCTACAGCTAACTGTGTCTGTTTGCCATTTGGTGCTGAGCAGGTAGTGTACCGCGGCTTTTTACAGCTTTTTCTCTTAAAACGACGCTATGAGACGCTGAGAGTGAACCAGAACAGATAAACAATGAGCTGAAACTCAGACTTGTGATGTGTTGAAAGAAATGTTGCAGGTTTTCTTCAGATTGCCTTTGTTACCTTTAAATAGAAATGATTCAGGCTCTTATTCAGACCGACATGTTAAACTGCACATATAACAACACACATGACTGACGGAGAAGCTCTTCACCTTTGATGTGTAGTAGATTCGGAGGATCGGGTTGCCGGAGAGGTCGATGGTCTTGTGACTGGCTGATCCTTTAATCGTTGAGCTGAGAGAGAAACGATAGAAAAGAGATAAAGCAGCAGATAAAGATTATGACTCACTTAGTAAATCAGGATATTGTATTTGCAGAGTTTTATATCGTCATCATGATCCCACAATCTGTATTTTTAGCCTGCGTTATCTGAAACATGTTGATGCCTTTTTACTGTTTGAGGCAGAAAATATTCTTGTATTCCTTTTCACACATGGAATATGTGACATATTCAGTTTGATCCATCTGTTGAAGTGATGGATTTAAGCAAAGAAACACTAAAGCTCGCTGATATCTGGAGACGGCAGCAGTGAGTTAAACGTGTGATCAGGAGGAAGGAGACAGTTTATTGCTGCATCACTGGTGGATTTTAAAACATGGCTAGCAAAAATTAGCATTAGCATTATCACAGTTAACCACAGATTGTAAATGAGCATGGATGTATAATAAGAGCTGGATGGGGCGCCGCCACTCTGCCTTGCAGCCACTTTTTCCCAGTGGCCACTCGCGGTTTTGCAGCGAAGAATCCCCCTGCGGCCCAAAAAGCATTTCCCCCATAGACCACCACTGTAAAAGAGACGTCTGTTAAACTGTTGACAGGACGCCTCGAACTGCAAACAACAACAACAACAACGTCAATTATGACTCTTTCTACTATGAACTTTTGATTCATGGAGGTTTTATGTTTGTCAAACTTTCCTCGAGCCGAGAAAAGTGATTTAAAAATCTGTGACGTCATCACAATGTAAAGTCTGTGGGCCGAGTGGGAGCTCGTGGGCGGGGCCAGCGGGGGGAAACACTACTGTGCATATTCAGTGGACCACACAACGCGGAAGCTAGAAACTTTTTTTGGTGTATGCGCCAGGCGAGCAATAGGACTGAATGGGCGCCATTTTTAGTCAAGTATCCAGCTCTTATAATACATCCATGTAACCAAGCTAGAAGCTAAAAGCTAGCAGCTAGCAGCTAGCACTATGATCAGCTGCACCCTCTCATCCAAGTATAGTCACTTCTGGCCCTAAAAATCAAAGATGGCGACGGTCAAATCGCAAAACTTGAGGCTTCAAAATGGCAGATCACAAACCAGTGGGTGACATCATGGTGGCCACGTCCATGTTTTTACAGTTTATGGGTAAAAGTGATTTTTCCACTGAGCAAACAGAATTGATTATGTTAGTGAGAAGGGCAGCGGTAGGACGATTCCTCTGGTGTCAGTACTTTGTAATAATTTATTTTTCCACTTACGGCCATAAAAATCTTCTAAAGATATGAGTCACTTCTACTGAGAATATTTATATAAGACTCACCTGTGCAGGTGCAGCCAGTGGCTGGCGATGTCCAGACACATGCTGAGCTGGAACAGGAAGGTGTAGGAGGGGTAGAGCAGCGACAGGTTGACCAGCAGACACATGGTGGCGCAGCGGTCTGTCAGCATGTCCATCATCGCACCGAACTTGGTGGCTTCAAGAAAACACAAGCGGACACAGAGTCAGTTTCCTGTTCAGCAGCTGATCAGCTTCAGTCTTTATCAGCAGGTTTCGAGGCTTTAATGATAAACCGTAGAAGTCGGAGCTTCTTGTGGCAGCGTTGCTCACTGATTTCAACTTCATTAACGACAAAAAAACGCTGCTTCCTGACTTTATGTGTTCATTTAACAAAACATCTAATGTTCAGCAGTGGAAACGGATTTATTTAGACGTCTACAGGACGATTAGCCAATCAGCAGAGACGCTCCGTACTGCGCTTGGATTTCATAACTGAACTAAAACCAGGACGCACACTTTTATTTCTCCAAATGTGTGAAAATCTGATGTTTTCACATCACAAATGATTAACAACAGCATAAGAACACGAGTCTTACAGGTTAAACGCGAGACTCAAGTAGCTGTTATATCAGTTTAGTGATTTTACTGTAGCTGCGGTAACCGGGTGGAGATATGAATCGTATTTCTCATAGGAGGCTGTGTTGAAGAAAGAGACAAATTAATAATGTAAAGTTGTTTAGTGTGTATGAGAATGATATATATGTAACAAGATAAACATAAAGAAATATGCTGTAGATGAGAATACACAAGTACAGCCTCAAGTTTAAGACATTTTATAGACAAAAGAATCGAGAAAATGATCAGTAATGAAAATAATCAGCAGCTGGCCAATGATCTCTCCTTTCAAGCAGCTGTGTGTAAGATTTAGTGGCATCTAGCAGTGAATCCCCCCCCACCGCTCTTCTAAGTGTGTAGGAAAAGCTACGGTGGCCACGAAACTCGCAAAAAGTCCCTGTACAGCCAGTGTTTGGTTTGTCCGTTCTGGGCTACTGTAGCAACATGGCGGCCTCTGTGGAAGAGGACCTACTCCCGTCTGTAGATATAAAGGCTCATTCTAAGGTCTTATTTTCAGGTGATTATACACTAATTAAAACATATTTATGAATATTATATTCCATTTCTGCCAAGTCTTCTCTGCTAGATGCCACTAAACTCTACAAACTGTACCTTTAAATAATAAGTCCAGGTTTTTATTGTTCTATCCCTGAGAATGTCTAATATGTTGTATTATAAAAATATATTAATATGTTCTCAATAAACCTAAAAAACAGGTTTCTGGTTTACAGGATTATTTTTCTGGAGACTGTAACCTGGTTATTTAACAGCATGTAAACACACTGACAGGCGTCATCTATAGTTAATACGTACACTGATTGAGCGCTCGTGCAGCATGGCCGTCGAAAGCGTCGAGCAGCGCGCTGACCAGGTAGCAGAAGACGGCGGGCCACGGACAGCAGGGCATCAGGTAGAACGACAGCAGAGCCAACACGATACGAGCGTAACCTGCAGGAACAAACAGAGAACAGCTGACACGAAGCTCAGCCAGAAAACATCTGCTGGATGGAAAAGTTGGTCCAAAAATGTTCTGATTAGTTTTGGACACTTTGCTTTTATTTGAAAGGCTACAATAAAGAACAGATACTTCTTCTGTATTCCCCACAAGAGTCTATAAAATGACAGAAAATAGTGAAAGATGTCTGTTATAGTGTGTTAAAGCTCAAAGATATTCAGTTTCCTGTCATGTACGACACAGAAAAGCCTCAAATCCTCACATTCAAGGTTCAAATTTTTAGTGTTTCTGCTTAAAAAATGACTGAAATGATTTTCAAAATAGTTACTGATTCATTATCTGTCGATCTTCTAATCGATCACCAGGGCTGCAACAACTTTTCATTATCAATTCATCTTCAGATTCATTTCTGATCAATGGATTTAGAGCTGTAATGATTAGTCGATGGACAGAAAGTGAATTAGTAACTATTTTTGATAATCAAATAATTGTGATGATATAATGTTTTTTAGGTTTTATATCATAATAAACTGAATATCTGTGTTTTAGACTTTTAGACTCGGAAAAAATAACATTCACAGACTTCTGCCTTAATAAAAATAAATAATTCCAAAGTGTTTTTTTCATTCGATTAAAAGTCCCAAACCCCAAAATATTCATTTTACACAAACAATCGTAATATCATAATATCATATATTACGAACGAACACATCTAAATATCACATTTGAGATGTGAAACTTGGGCATTTTTGCTTGAAAAAACAATGAACAATGGATCAATTATCAGTATAGTTACTGATTAATTAACCTCAGTCCAACCAGTGTCGCCTGTGTGACGTCACGCTGGCAGAGACCAGTAAAAACAGGACGCCGCTTCACACAAGTGAGTTGAAAAGCGAGTCTGTTGCGTTAGCGCCGTCTTCTCTCTCTGGTGGATCAACCACTGCTGGATGATGGAAAACACATCACTAACTGGACACCGCCTTTGAATTTTCCTGGGAAAGTCGCCACCGACACCCAGTTCATAATAATCATAATACTGCAAATGCAATTTAACGCCATCGTGTTACCTCATTCAGCAACAGATAGTGACTTTTATTTAATAGACATTTATTTAAATGAAAATCCTTGAGATTATTACTTTAACAGCTCCACCAATTAGTGATTTTTCCCTCTAAACTTCTCACATGCTTTCATTTCAATAAATGTTCAAATGATCCAATATTTCAGCAAAAATCAAAGATTAGAGAAAAAGTCCAAAAACTGAAAACAGATTTGTGTATCAGAACTTTGTTTTTTCTTCTTTCCTCTCCCATTAATCATCTCACCACCCCTCAGATTTATCTGCTGACCCTTTGGAGGGGCCCGACCCCTAGGTTGGGAACCACTGGACTAAACTAGCTAACTGTATATAAAGTAGTGTAAACTAGCTCCACCTCCAGCAGCTACAACAGTAACATGCAGCTCTAACACTGATGCTTCACTATTAATAATCTAATGATGTCATATATAATAATATATCAGTCAGAGGGACCAAACCACTACTTTTACTGCAATACTTTAACTACATCAAGCTCATAATACTTATGTACTTTTACTGCAATACTTTAACTACATCAAGCTCATAATACTTATGTACTTTTACTACAATACTTTAACTACATCAAGCTCATAATACTTATGTACTTTTACTGTAGCAGGATCTTTACTTGTGATGGAGTATTTCTACATTGCTGTATTGGTACTTTTACTGCAGTAAAGGATCTGAATACTTCTTCCATCACTGTTTTTATGTATTTAAATACACATTCAGGGAAGAGCTTTACAGTTATCTCAGGCTATAGATGCTGTTATGTGGCATCGGTTCATAATAAACACTTGTCCCTACACAAATGAATGAAATAAATTCAAATTAAAAAGAAAATAAACTTAATTTGGAATAAGATTCCTGATCCTCATTCCTGTGATGCTCTGGTGACTCTTCAGAAATGGAAAACACTGGATTATCGATTACACTACCATCGATCATTGATGATGACAGGGTAATCAGATATTAAAGTTAAACGTTAGATGATAGTTAGACAGATGGATGACGTTATTTGTTAATAATCGACAGTATTTGGCCCTTTTTAATGGACTCTGATGATTTTCTGTCAGCAGCATCGACTGTAAGGTTGAGCTAACGCTCAGCTAACGCTCAGCTAGCTTCCTGTTGGTTCAGGCGGTAAAAACTCACCGATCAAATTAGGAACGAAGAAGAAGATGTTTTCCTCCGCCATCTTTGATGTTTGGCGCTGTTTTTGTCGTATTTTTATCTTTTAATCCCGCTCGGTAACAACAGTATCGGCAGAGTTTCAGACGAAAACTCACTACAGCGACAGTTGAGTTTTGTTGAACGATGACTTCCTGTCCAGCACCTGTTTGTCACGGGCCGCTTTTTACTCAAAATAACACGAGGACGATTTCCGGCGGGTGTATCTTCAGAATAAAAGCGTCATCTCGACTCATTTAGAATTCTCATCAAATAAACAAAAAACAAAATAAAAACTATCTGAAATACTAAACAATAAATAAAATAGATAAAAACTATGTCAAATACTAAACACAGAAACAAAATAAATAAACACCATCTGAAATATTAAACAACATCAAACAAACAAACAAAAGAAAAAATATCTCAAATACAATCTATGAGAGCAGTTGGAGACAAGAGTTTATTAAATATTTTGAAGAATATTTGAATATTTTTCGTGTGAAAACTCTTCACAGTGTATTTATGTTTGTAAGTACAGTGTACTTATATTGTTATTTTGTTTTCCATATAGTTGTTCATTGTTTCAAGAAAACACTGAGAAACTGACTGAAAACCTTTTTTTGTTTTTTGTTTCATTTTTTTTTGGACGACATATAAACAATTAGTCAACAAATCTGCAGTTCCTCTTTTATTCCCGCTTCAAACTGTATTTTGAAACATTCCTGCAGATTTTATTATTATAATTTGTTTTTTAAACCGTTATTTTTTTTCCTTAATTTTTTCCTGTTATCTCTCATACTACAGCAGCTGGGCAACACACTCTAAACATAAATTAGAGGCTGCGTTTAAAGAGCTGGGGCCAAACACTGATGAATAAATGAAATAAAATAATAAAAGTACTTAAATTTTATAAATTTTATATTTTCTCACATTTCTACAGTGTGTTTTAAATTTTCACTACATACTGTCCACTTGCTTTTATTCTTGAGACACAATCATATTTCCAGCCCGTGTTTCCTCTTTCTTTCCAGCTTGACCATAGGGCAGCTCTGATTGAGACGTGACGTCATGTGACGCAGCCTGTGCGCCTCCCCTTTAATACTGTCCCCCAGAAACAGATTGAAAAGTTATTTTTAGGTTTTTTCATTAAGTCGGCTCCTCTGAGGTTTGTTTCCACCAGGAGAGGAAAAAAATACACGCATGTTAAAAATAGAAATGCTCACACTAAATCAAAATTATGGCATACAGTAATAAGTTTCTTTGGGTATTCTTATTTTTAGACTTAATGATTTTTTTTTCTTTTTTTGGCAGAAGTGAGCTTCCATACACGAACAATTTATAGCCAAAGTCACCTGCAGATTAAAGAACCAATGATTTATTTTTATTTTTGGACAACATACTGTATATTTTATGTAAATGAACATTAAAAAGTTTGAGTTGCAGATGGAAATCTGCATTTCTCCCTGTCTCTATTTGTGATGACAAAATGGAAACTTTAACTGTTGAAGCAGTAAAAAAAAATTTAAAAATTGTGAGATGGAATATTATAAATGCATTAAAAAATCAATTACCAACATTACAAATTATTCAAAAATTTAAAATAAATTTTCCTTTTTAATTTTAAAACTATTTTATCATTTAAAGACAAAACAAAATTATTTTTACTTTTTACTTTGAGTTGTATGAAGTACATTTTTATGTCTATGTAGTTACTTTTCAGATGAAGATTTAACACAATGGATAATATAACAAGCTTTTAAAATACATCACATTGTTAAAGATGAAACCAGTGGTTACAAAAAGCAGTGTGTAGTCAGTAAATGTTCAAATGATCCAATATTTCACCAAAAATCAAAGACTATCCTGTTTGTTCAGTTGATTTCCTGCATGTGGAAAATAAGGTGCAAGTTTAAAAACTGTTGTCTGGTGGAACAGCAACTAATTAACTAATGAACTGGAAATTCAAAGTGGTATAATGTATAGATTTTAGTTACTTTACATTTAGCAGTGAATAAGCAGAGGTGGAAATTCAATCTTAAGGGTGAAGTCTATTTTCTTCTTCAGTGTGTCAGAGCAATGATGAGCTGCATTTACAACCTTCATATAGCAAGAAAAATCCTACACTGGATAATTCACTGTGAACCTCTTAAACAGTTTTTTGTCTTTTATACATGACAATTTTTAACCTGCATCCTCAGGTTCAGGTCTTTGGAGTTTCCATCTTCTAAACTTTAGGGCTGGACACAAAAACAGATTTTTTAAAATCACAATTCTTATTTGAATGATCAATAATCGATTCTTGAAATCCAGAGATTGATCTTTGCTTTTTGCCTTTACTCAGGAAACATATACATGTGCACTGTGTTGTGTGTATGCAGTGGTTAATTGTTGTAAATGGTTCAGTTAGAGCAGCAAGATGTGTAAAATGTCAACTTTGTGGAAATTGAATTATTTCAATGTGCAGAAAAATCTTATTTTAATTTTAAAAGTAACGTAGATGCTGGCTGCTATAATAACTGACTTGAGCCACCACAGTCCTGTAAATTGTGATGTGAATAGTTTCAGTCTGTGGACCTGCTGCAGTTTACCGAACTCAGGATGGTCAGCTGACTCTGGCTGTCTCATAGGGGATCTAGAGATCACATCTACAAGAGGAACAGACTGAAAAAAGACTCCACACACTCGGTTTGTGTTTGTTAACGAGGTATTATCTCTGACTATGAGATGTGAAAGCAGCCAACTGTCTGCAGGCTGTCTGCAGACTGATGTCAACACAAATACAAACAGTGCAGATTAACTAATGAGTAGACTTTCAGTTTCTGCTGTCTGTGCTCAAAGTGATGAAGTTGAAACAGCAGGTAGTGGCAGTCCATGTGTTGCTTCATGGGATAGCATTCATGTTTTTTAAATGTGCATAAGGATGAAGCCCCTGCAAGTGATGCAAGACTTTTATTATTGTTGCTCAACTGTTTTGCACATGTAGGCCTAAAAATGATAGATCTGTCATGTTTTAGTCTTTTTTGCATTTTTACTGGTGATAATATGAGTGTGTATAGATGGAGTCACTGGTGGAGCTGCAGAGTTTAAGATGTGAAGTCACTACATCTTTATTGAAATAGCACCATATTGTCATTAATAATAATGAGAGCTCTTTTTCACTCTTTGTATTTGACAGTTTTTAACTTGCATTTTTTTTAAACTTCTACATTCTAAACCGTCTTCAGCTCTGAACATATTAAACATTGAAAGATTTCAAACATGAACTTTGTCTTCTAAAGTGACATTATTTATTTTTTATTCAGATTGTGGCGCTGCAGCTTGTCAGAGATCAGCTGTGCTTCTCTGGCCTCAGTTCTGAAGTCCAACCCCTCCCATCTGAGAGTGCTGGATATGAGCTACAACAACTTGCAGGATTCAGATGTGAAGCTGCTGTCTGACCTTAAGGAGAGTCCACACTGTAGACTGGAGACTCTGAGGTCAGTAGAGAGTTGGACTCAGTCTGTGCTGGTTTCAGTAGTATTGTGTTAAACACAGTTAGTATCAAAGCAAAGATCCAGTATTTTGGTGAACCTCCAATCTTCTCAGTGGCTGCTTTCCTCAATGAAGTTGTGAGGGGAGAATGGTGACAGGCTTCAGGATTGGACAGAAAGACAGAGAGAAAACAGTCAGCCCATCAGATCAGCCAGAAGCTTGTTGTGATCATGTGTTTGAGTTGATGTGAAGACGACTGTTGTGTTCCTGTTTGCAAGAAATAAAGCTGCATTACAGCAGACAGCCTTACAAGATGTATAGAGACAGTGGTCCTCATCATCAAACTGTCGTACCATCAAATCTGATCTGAAAGCATTTGTTTTCTCATTTTAACACCAAAGAATTGATCAGTTCATCTTTATCTCTTTGTCAGAGATCAGTCTGACTGAAGCCTGCAAATCACTATGAACCATCATTACATTTAGTAGCCGTGTGGTCTTTATACAGGCCAGAACCTCTGCTGAAGTCCAGGCATCACAGATCTTCAAATCCCAGAGATTTTGTAGCTTTTAAACTTTGATAACAGTTGACATTTATCAACAGTAAATACATCAGTAAACTGATGAGTCTGTGTTTCTGTGGTAATGATGTGTTAATGACTCTCAGCAATTTATTTCCTCTGTGTACTTCAGTGAAATCTGCAGAGTGAACAGACTTGATACCAAAAGTCTCTGCAGGTCTACGAGCTTGGGGTTCAGTGTGTTCACTCCAACACATAAACATGAGAGCTGAAAGGAAACTAGCTATGCTGCACAGCATGGCCACTTCTGGTCTGAACAGGACTGAAGCCCCTGCTGCTTTTTATACTGGATGTGCTGCATCACTGACCGACAGCTGATGAAGTGAGTCTTAGTAAACACTGATTTATGACCTCTGTTGTTTCTTCTTCTCTCATCAGATGGTGATGATCTCTGTAAGAGTGTGAGTGAACATCCAGGAGTGTATGTTGAGAGAGGATCAGCTGTATCCTGATCCATCTGGACTGGATTCTGGATCTGGATTTTGTCATCTTCACTTAAGTCTCTTAACTGACTACAAACTGAACAGTTAAATCAGGATTTTGTTGAAATCAGCACTTTACAGATTTGTTATACAATTTTTTTATCTTATCTTAAAAGATGAAAAAAAAAAACAGGTGTTATAAGTCAGACTTTGACCCTGGGCCCATATTTATCAAGAGTCTCAGAATCGCACTGAGAGTTAAGAAGGACTAAAACTAATTTATGAAGCAGAAGAGAATTTACTCTGACTGTTAGCAGGGGAAGGATGACTCCTGGGAGAGAGTGAGACGACGTTGTTTTACCACAGTGAGAGCAGCAGAATAGAAATAATGATGATGTCTTATAGTTTCCTCACCATCTCAGCGGGACATATTAAACAGTGGTAATTTGGTGTATTATGTGTATAGGCAGGTAACCAGGCAGGTAACTTACCAAGGTTATGTAACAAAACTATGATGCCAAAATTCATTATAAGATGATATTCACAAACTGTAAAGAAAGCCCAGTCCTATTTCACCATTAAAACATATTAAAATAACATATATTAAACTAGCACAGAACCCTGGTGCTGTCAGACTTTGAACTAAAACCAGGAAAAGGGATCATATTACTCCATTTCTATCATCACTTCACTGGTTATGTTTGTTTTAGGATTGATTTGAAAGATTTGATTGATTACTTTTAAAGGCTCTTCGTGGCTCCAGATTAAATTTCAGAGTTGCTCTGTGTGTAAATATTAAAGGTATAGGTATCTAGCTTTTATATGCAAAAACATGATGTCAAAATTAATAGTTTATATCTCATAACGATATTTAACAAGTCATTTGCATTAAGCTGTAAGTAAACACTGGTAAGCCAATCTGGTGGCTTTAACAATAACTATTTAATTTAAAGTTGTAGATGAGATAATTTGATTCAACTGCGTAATCCAGCCCTATCCAATCACATCCATTACATCTTGTTTTCAACATTAGTGCAGTAAAAGAAAAAAAGATAAGAGAAAAAGTCCAAAAACTGAAAACAGATTTGTGTATCAGAACTTTGTTTTTTCTTCTTTCCTCTCCCATTAATCATCTCACGACCCCTCAGAGGGGCCCGACCCCTAGGTTGGGAACAACAGTACTAAACTGTATATAAAGTAGTTGAAACTAGCTCCACCTCGAGCAGCTACAACAGTAACGTGCTGCTTACACACTGATGCTTCAGTATTAACAATCTAATGATGCCATGTACGATAAAGTAATGCAGAGAAAGTAATGGTTCGGTCCCTCTGACTGATATATTAACTACATCAAATTCATAATACATTTGTACTTTTACTGTAGTAGTATTTTTCATGCAGGACTTTTACTTGTAATGGAATATTTTTACATTACTGTATTGGTACTTTTACTGAAGTAAATAGACCACAAAGACAACAACTCCATTTTTGTTCATTTATTTCTCCAAAATTATTTGTTACGTTTCTGTACAAGTCATTTTTATGACACTCCTCCTGCATTGAACCTGAACATCTTAAACCCGGCCTCCTGCTGTTTTTTTTTGTCTTCATGTCTGACAGACATACATCCATCCTGCTCTGCACACAAACACCAACTCTATATTCATCATCATCATCATCATCATCACAGCTGCTCCTCAGTTTATCAATCTGCTGGCCACAAACAACAGGACAGTCAGGTGGTGGTGGTGGTGGTGGTGGTGGTGGGGGAGGGGGGGGCGAGAGGCTGAGGCAGTAACACTGGAAGAGTTTGTCCCACAGAAACATTTAAAACTGCACCAGGAAACTTATGGACCCAAACAGAAGCAAGGAGTTATTGAACAAAGGAGAAATAGCTCTACAGTTCCCCCTAAACAACTCTTGGACTAGAGCTGAAATGATTAGTCGATTTATCAATTAGTCAGTTGACAGAAACGTAGCAACAATTTTTTAAAGCCAAAATGCCAAAATTTCACAGCTTCCAGCTTTTCAAAAGTGAATATTTATAGTGAATGTATTTGCTGGTTTTCTTTGTCTTTGTCAGACAAAACAAGACATTGTGGGAATTGGTATGGGCATTTTAAACCATTTTCTGATATTTAATTTATCAATTATAACATAATCGTTGAAGCCCTACATTGGACTGAAACGTGACAGAAAATTAACTATTTTGATAATCAATTGTTTTGATCGTTTTTTTGTTTTTTAGCAAAAATGCCAAACATTCCCTTGTCCCAACTTCTGTTTTTTTTTAATCTCATTGTGAACATAATATTTTGGGGTTTTGGACTGTTTGTCGGACAAAACAAAAGAAGAGCTGCAACAATGACTCGATTCATCGATTAGTTGCCAAATATTAAATTAATTGCCAACTATTTTGATAATCAATTATGCTTTTGAGTCATTTTTTGAGAAAAAATTCTCTGATTCTAGCTTCTTAAATGTGAATATTTCCTGGTTTCTTTAGTCCTTCCTTTAGTATGACAGTAAACTGAATATCTTTGGGTTGTGGACAAAACAAGACATTTGAGGATGTCATCTTGGGCTTTCGGAAGCGTGATCGACAGATTTCACTATTTTCTGACATTTCATGGACCAAATAACTTATCGATTAATAATAGTTGTTAGTTGCAGCTCAAAAAATAAAACATTTGAAGACGTCATTCAACTAAATCTTATACACTGGTGCTTTCGTACATTAATTGTAGAAATGTTGCTGATTAAATTTCTAACCACTGACTAATCAATTAATCATTTCACCTCCACAAGAAAATATCCCAAAAATATTCTGTTGATTTTGACAACATGAAGACACAAATAGAGACCCTGATGTCAGTTTCCAGACTGTCAGTAAACAGTTTACAGTACGATCGAGTTTTATCCCGATTATGATTTGATCCACAATATGACGTCTACATGGAACCTGGTTCTTCATTTCCTACAGAGAACGATCAGAAACCTGGATGTGTCACATTTCTTTCTGAAACTCCAGTTTGTGTTATTATCTTTACATGTGCAACACATAACCTGGAAACTCCAACTTCTACCAACGTTATCGACTCTCCACACAAGTTCTCTTTTGGCCAAATGGGCGAATCTACAGCATCGACTCTTCTCTCTGTTGCAGCCACAGGAGGTATTCAGACTTAAATCTTACCCAGTGCAGCTTTAATTGGCAGATATAACACAAGTAAGGAATGGTCAGCACTGATTGAAACTCATTTAAAAAATAATAAAAGCATTTTTTTTTAAAAAAAAAGGAAAAAAAGAAAGTTGGCAATAAGAAATCTCACTGTTCAAATATTTCTTGAGGGTTTGAGGATCAGGAGAAAAACTGCAGATTCCTACCAGAACATTTCCCTCCACACAAATCAAAAACAACATTTTAGGTGATGTGTTTTTCACCCTGAATGTCTTTTAGCGTCCCCACATGGGATTAATGTCCAGCATGATGTCCTGTAGTGCTGCGTCAGCGGAGGGGGAAATTAAAAAAGGAACATTTTCCAGCTTCCACTCTGGATTCCCGCTCTCTCCTCCCTGTTCTCATTCATCTCTTAATGTCAGCATTTGCACAAATATGGGGAACAAACATTTTTTTTTTAACAAGTCTACTTTTTCTTCCCCACCCAAACATTCTTTTACTATCAGTGCAAATGAGGTAGACATGACAACTAAAGACAGCATCAGATCACACACAGATCGACTTTCTGCAGCAGTGATGGAGTCACGTGACAGGAGACACACTTCAAGAGATCTCACATCAGTTATTTATCACGGCTGGAGAAAGCGACCAGATGATTGTTTATTTTCTACCTATTCGGACTGTGCTAAATCAAATGATGAGGTGTTTTTATTTAGAAAAAGAGGAGTGGGGCTTTTTTGTTGTTGATTTTTGGGAAAGTCTTTCGCACTGTGTCAAAAGAGTGCAAAAAAATAAAAATAGTCTTTATTTTACAGGTCCCTTAATTTTATACAAATTTCCTGGAAATTTTCAGAGTAATTTGAAGGTATTGAAAAGTAATTATTAGGAGATTTTACAGAGTAAGGGGAGCAAATTGATATAAATTAAAGGAAAAGCAGGGAAAAAGTGTTATGTTGGTTTAGTTGGTTGTTATATTTTGGTTCATAGTTGTAAATTAGCAAAGATTCTTAATAAATTAAACTCTCTGACAGAAAATACTTTGTTTTCAGTGTAGTTTTGTGTGTCAAACCATATATTAGAATATTGTTTTTTTAATCCAATAATTTCCTTAAAGTAGCTGCTGTGTAACTGTTGATTCTCAGGACATTTCTTATGTGATTTGATGGTATACAGGAAATACTCTCATTAGAGAGCTTTTAAGAAACAACCTATAATATGATAACATGTAGTTTGACACAAAACTACACAGTGAACACCAAATTTTTCTGTCAAACTAAATATATAAACACAAATATAATGACCAACTAAATCGACTTAACACTTTTTTCTGATTTTTCTTTAGAATTTGTACCAAATTGCACTCTCTCTCTCCGTAAAATGACCTTAAAAATTAACCGTTAAATACCCACAAATTATTCTGAAAATGACTTTACTAAAATTAAAGGAACTTTAAAATAAAAACACGGCACCGAATGTAGTGAAAATCTGGGAATGCGACTATGGACGCTCCACATTTTAATACTGGCTCAAAAATAATAATAAAAAAAAAAAGAATAAAAATAAAAAAGTAGAATGCAGCCCTGCCCAGTAGACTCTTCCCCTGAGACCTCGACAGGAATGCTGGGAAAGGTAGTCCTTTTGTCCTCCTTAAAAACATTAATATTGTTTTTTTTTTTGTTTTTTTTAATAGCTCTATCACAGTAACATTGCGCGTATTCCCCACCTAGTGGTCAAAATTGGCAATTACATTAAAAAAAAAAAACTTAAAAATTAGCATACAACATAAATATTACAACTGCAGTAGTAGTAATAATAATGATAGCATCTATTTGTCTGCATCTATTACAAATTGGTATGACTCACGTGACAAAATAATCATTATTATTACTCTAACACAGTCTCAAAGTTAGTGCTTATATGTACACTTGTAAGTACAATGCAAGTCAAAAGTGTTTCAACAGTGAACAATCTTCAACATACCTGCTACATCAAACAGGTATCTTACATTTATATGCATTTATATAAATAGGTAGTGTGCATGTTATCCATACAAATGCCATCTGTACACAAGTTCCATGCACTGAATTGTACTAATCATTAATGCACATGTACATCTTATCAACAGATGCAGACAGAACGTGGGTGAACAGGTGGAGGTGGAGGTGGAGGTGTAGGTAAGCTGTCAGCGCTGTACACACACACACTCACGCGCACACGCACACACACACACACATATATAACCCACTTTTCAGCAACGTTTGCACGCAGATTTTAGTGCTCGGCTCACTCAAAAATACTCTCTGGCAGCTTCCTTTTAAAGGAACACGCCGTCGCTTTGGGAGATTTTTTTTTTTCTTATTTGGTGTGTTAACAGAAGTCAGAGAAGATTTATCATCATCTGTGTGTTCAGTATAGAGATTGATAGAGCTGCATTGATTAGTTGATTGACAGAAAATTCATCGATTAATTCTTTTGAATCATTTTTTAAAAAAGAAATAATGTCCAAAAATATATAACAGCTTCTCAAATGTGTATGTGTTCTGGTTTCTTTAGTCCTCTATGACAGTAAACTGTATATTTTTGTTGTTGTGGACAAAACAACACATTTGGTGACATCATCTTGGGTTTTGGGAAACACTGATCGTTTCCTTGGAGCAGCGTCTGTACTGAACACTCAGAGTTGAAACTGATCTTCTCCTCTGACTCCAGTTAAAACAGCAAACATTCCCCAAAACCGTCTGCGTGTTTCTTTAAGAAGACTTAAAGGGCAGTGGTAGAGTTGTCTTGGGTCAGCCCAACAAAGAAGATGGCAGTGTTTTTTTTGTTTTTTGTACTTGTCATATACAGAATCTTATCACTACAAATAAAAGAAATGTGTTTTCAAGAAATCTTCCCTTGGTCGACTCCTGTGCTGTCCTCCCCCCCTCCCGGCCCCCACTGAATGTATGAAACACATAGAAATCAAAAACTGGGTTTACAATTTACCGTTATTTACATAGTTACAGTGGTTTTTAAAGCACCGCTAGCCAAGTGGAAGCTCCACAACTTTCGCTCGGTTCAGATACCTGCAAAGATCCAAACTGGAAACCCGAAAAAAAAAGAAAACATCCATTTAAACCTTAAAGGTGAAACCTGCTGTGACGATAAACACCTGAACCTCTCAGAATGATCCAACAGGCAGTTAAACTGTCTCAGCACAAAGTCAATACTGTGCAATGGATTCAATGTGTTACAGAATGAACAAATGTACTCAAGCTTTGTTTTTCGTTGGATCTCACGTGCTGCGACTTGTTCATTCTGCAACACATGGCTCATTTTCACATGTGGACATGATATCCGATTCAGATTTTAGCCACTTTTATTTTATATATTTTTGGATTTTGTTTCATCGGTTTGAGGAAGAGTCCGACTCTTCCACACAGAGCTCTCTTATTAAAACGCTGCTGCTTATTCTGTAGTGACTCAAAAACCAAAAAGGAAAGGGTATCCTCTCTTTCTTTTCTTGTGCATCAAGAACTGTTAAAAGTCCCGACACACTTCGAGAAAGGAGATATAAAAATTCAATTCTCTAAATCAGGGGCTTTGCTTTTTTTTTTTTTTAAAATGATCGATTTGCTCTGCGTCAGATCTGTGAAGCCTCTTAAAGATCTAAAAAATGTAACCTAACCACTTCCTCCCTTTCGCTCTGTTAGATGAGCCTCGTTCTACTTCTGTCTGCTCGCTTCAGCTGAAGCAGCTTGTAGCCCTGTTTGTTTCTCACAGACGCAGAACGACGCTCACAGATCAGAGCGGCGAGGAGAAGCCGGCGGCTTCATGAGTACGACAGGTGAGACCCGTTAGAAATGTGGGAAGTGACCGATGTGCTCCGACTGAGCCCTCCGTCGCTGCCGCCGCCCCCCGGACCACCGGAGGCCGTCCTGCGCAGGGGCTGGGGGCTGTTCCTGAGGGCCATCAGACTGGGGCCCCTGACGGCGAGGCCCCCGCCTCCGTAGCCTCCTTGAGATGATGAAGAAGAGGAGGCAGAGGAAGGAGGAGAGGAGGAGGAGAGGGAGATGGGGGGAGGTGGAGGCGGGGGAGGCAGGAGAGCCAGGGACTGGGAGGAGGCGTGGGAGGAGAGGTGGTGGTGATGGTGGTGGTGGTGGCCCTGGGAGTGATGGGAGTAGTGGCCCCCTCCTCCCACCCACTCCCTGGCCCGCTCGCGCTCCCTGCCGTCATGGCGGTCGTGGCTTTCGCGGTACAGGTGCGGCGTGCTCTGGTGGTGTTGGTAGTGCTGGGGGAGGTAGTGCTGCTGGTGGTGAGAGGAGGAGGAGGAGGAGGAAGAGGAGGGGTGGCCCCGGCCACTCTTGCTCAGCTCGCTGTCCCTGCCGAGGGCGTGGGAGGAGGTGATGGACTCGGCCCGGCTGAAGCCTCCTCCGCCGTGGTTCTGACTGCGCCAGGACGGAGTCGCCACCGAGTTCTGCACGCTGTGGCTCCAGTGGCTCCCCGAGCGGGGGACGGGGCGCGACGGCCAGCCGCTGGAGCCCGAGGAGGGGCTGGGGGTCGGGTAGCCCTGGTTGAAGGCCTCGGCCGGGATGCCGGTCAGCGCCATGTTGCTGAAGCCGAGACGCATGCTCTCCGAGTCGAAGGCCTCGATCTCGTGAGCTTGACGCTCGAGCAACGTCCGGATCCGCTCTGAACGTTCGTTCTGCAGAGAGAGCATCTCCTCCTCGATCTGATGGAACACAAACACATTTTCACACCGTTATTCACCACAACACAAAGAAACAGAGCGTTAACGGCGCCTTCCTCGCTGGGCAGGGTGTCATTTTAATCTTTTATATTATTCCTTTCTTCCGGTGCTTTTCTTAAAATGTGTATTTTATTTTCTTATTTGAAGTATTCATACTGTCAGTGCTGTTATGTGGTGTGTGAGTTTGTGATTTGATTTTTTTAATGAACTGCTGGATGAGACAGACAAGTTTTCACTTGTGGACAATAAAGTTGTTCTAATCTATTTTAAAAAAGGGTTAAAAAATATACTTGTTATATTTCACACAGGGCAGCTGAAGCAGAGGTGGGACTGGATATGAACGCTACAACTATAAAATGTCTGGGAGACCTGAACACATTGAGCTGAATACAGAGAGAAAAATATGCAGCTACCTTTGTGCGGACATGGTCCAACATTTACCCACCACTCAGAGGTTAGACTGAGCCTAAAGCAGCAGTAGAGTATCAGAAAAGGCTGCGACAGCCAGACAGCAGCAGTGTTGTTTCTGTGTTAAAGACAGTGAGAAACCATCTCGCAGGCGTCCGTACCCTTTGTTCCAGCAGCGCTCGGCGGATGGACACCCTCTGCTCCAGATCCTTCACCTCTCGCTCGTGCTGAGTGTCGGTGTGGATCTTGATCTTGCTCTGGTAGGCGTTGAGCAGCTCCAGCTCCTGCTGCAGCTGCATCCGCAGCACCTGGTACTCCGCCTCCTGGGTCTCATCCAGCCGCAGCTGTGGGGACAAACGGGGAGGAGCCTCGGTATCAGTAGAGCACAATCTGCTCAGAGCACTGAGACGTTATTAAAGGAGCAGGACGACATGTTTCTGCACGGACCTTCACTAAACAGATTATTAAAAGTGTTTCGGTTAGAATATCAGTTGACTCATTTACCGCTGCTGTTGGGTAAATGAGTAAAAATACAAACCATAAATCTATTAAATTGGGTAAAATCATAATTTGGAAGCAATTAAGGCTGCAACTAATGATTTCTTTTACCCAAATAATTTGGTTTATGAAAAAAAATAAACAAAGTCTTAATTTCCCAGATCCCAAGACGTCTTTAGATGTCTTGTTTTGTCCGACCAACAATGGAAATTTCCTAAAGGCATTTATTTTAAATTTATTTAAAATCAAAAAAGAAGAAAAATGCTCATATATGCAGCAGGAACCAGTGAAGTTTGGCATTTTTCTTTGATATTTGACCTAAAAGATGGCGACTATTTCAGCGCTGGTATCAAGTAAATCAGGTTTTTATTGCAGAACGTCTGTTTTCATCTGGAGATAATTCTGTTACAATCATTTTTTGATTGTTTTGTACAGAACACTGTTAGAAAGTTGGTAAATTCTGAATTGTAAGAACAATTTTGTAGATCTTCCAGCTGCTGATTATTTTATTTTTGCTGTTGTTTTTGTTTGTTTCTCTGTGGCGGTGCTGATGTGGTGAAGGTTTGCGGGGGCAGGTGGTGTAAAAGGTGCGCGGAGGATTCCTTGCCTTACTCACAGCCTGTGTGGACAGCATGTCGTTGATGGAGTGGTCGTACTGCTCGGCCAGGATGGCCAGCTTACGTGTTTGCTCCTCTTTGAGGCGTTTGAGGACGGCCTTGTGGTCGGATTTGGGAGTGCTTTCCAACAGGTGGTTGCGCAGGGCTTTGTACTGACGAGTCTGGATCTTACAGGTTTCCTGGAACTGACGCTTGATCTGCAGCTCTTTGGACTGGAATGTGTGAGAAATAATCAGAATCATCATAAGACCAACGTATTTTGTATATTGTGTGCTAAAATGTAATTTTGAGAACTTGTGACATTTTATTTATTGATTCAGTCACGATTTCAGTGCAGAATAATAACTTTCCATGGTTTCATTTGCCTTTTTTTGACAATTTTCATCACTTTCCAGGACTCGAGAGTCAGATTACTCAATGAGAGGTTTTCAAGGACATGCAGGAACTTATCTTTGATTGCTTATAACATCAGCAACACTCAGGAGAAGATAATTCTGGTTTCTCCTGCGTACCTTGAGGCTCTTGGGCTGCTGCCGGACCTCCATGGCGTGTTTCTGCCGGAGTTCTTGCTCTCGCCGTTTGTTGTACTCCATCTGATTGGTCAGTTCGGTCTGGTGCTGCGTCCGGATGAGGTCGGCCCGGGTTCGCTGCACCGAGCTCAGCTGCCTGAACTCCAGCTCCTGGGTGGACTCGTGGTGCCGCAGCAGCATGGCGCACTCCAGATCCTTCTGAGTCTGCTTCTTGTTCAGGTCCTGGAGGAGGACAGATGAGACAGGGGGTCAGTGGGAATCCAGGAGGACGGAGAGGGGAAAGAGGAAGTGTAACAAGAAAGAAAAATAGAGGAACAACAAATACTAAAGTAACTGAGTCACTGCTTCACTGCTCACAGTGACTCTATGAGACTCTCTGAACTCGAGACAGAAACAATAAGATAAAACACTGAAAACACCTGAACTGACTGATGAATTATACTAACATTTAAAAACAAGCAAGTTGCCTTTTTGTGAAAAATAAGGCCAAAATTTCTATATTTTTCTTTATTGTTGACAAATTCCATGAAAAAAAAGAAAACCAACAATGTTTCTAATAGTTTCTGATCAGCCAGCTGGTTATTGTCATTATCAATTAATCTGCAGATTATTTTCTCACTTAAATGATTAATTGTTCTATAAAACATTGAAAGTTCACAATATCCTCCTTGTTTTGTCCAGAACTTCTATATTTTATCATTTAGATCAAGACAGATCAAGAAAAGAGGCGACGTTGAACCTGGAACCATCAAATGTTTGTCAGTTTTCTAGTAAAAATACCAAACGATGATCAACATTGTTGCAGATTAATTTGATTTTGACCAACTAATCGATTAGAAGTAATTAAACCTTTAAAAGCAGCTCACAAATATATAGCGTAATGTTTAAAAAAGGGTCGGTAATTTCCTAAAACAGCTGGTCACTAGTTTTAACAAACAGGAGGAAATACGATCGCTCTGGTGATCTAATGGTTAACCTGTGCTGCATGTCATACCCCTCCATCTCTCTAATATATATTATACTATTTTGGTGCTCTATGAGTATTTCTGGCAGCAGGATGGTGATTTGTGGATGAAAAATAGATGTTTTATCTCAGAAATGAGAGTTGCACCTCTTGTAGTTTTTTCACAATAAGAGCTTCAGGGAGTTTTGTCTCTGTCGTACCTCTCTGAGCAGATCCTGCTCCAGGTTGTGGCGAGCCAGCAGCATCTTCCTCTTGTACTGGCGACACTGCAGCTCGTAGTACTGCCTCTGCCTCCTGAGCAGACTGGCCTCCTCCTCCGCCTGCATCTGCTGCAGACACTCCTTCTGACGGATCAACCACTCCTGCTTCTCACGCTTCGGAGTCGACTGGTTCTCGTTCAGCTCCTGTTTAGTGACACGAAAACAGAAGTTAAAAAGGAGAAAGTGGAAATCGAAACAGCCAAAACTCTTCTTGTGCTTAAATTTGTAGTCATGTTATTGTAATCGGGCTAGTTAGTATTATATGTACTCAGGTTTTACGTGTGTTTTTGGAATGAAGGATGTTATAGAGCGATAAAGTGAAACTGTACCGTCCCAGAAGTAAGAAAACCTCATTAAAACTCTAATTAACATTTGTAACTACACTAATAAATAAAAATCCAGCCTTGGAACAGAAACTTCTTTATCTCAACATTACGTCATGTGGCTCGCTTCATATCTTTAGATAAGGATGGGAGTTTTCTGACGAACCATGGGCGAGTTCAGACATGTCTGACAGATAGACGTCTGTACACAGCTCAGATTACAGCTGCAAAACAGCAACAATGACTTCAGAGGAAAGCACAGGGGAGTCTTATGGATATGGATGAAACTATGGGAGCTGTTAGTTTTTTTGTTGCTTAACTTAAATAAAAACGCCGACTGAGGGATTGTGTTGAGTTACAGAAGCTAGACAGGAAGTGATGTCATGACTTCTGCTCTCTATAACCAATATTTATATTTCCTTTAAATTTGACAGACTCACTCAACGAGACGGGATATTCTTGAGGAGGGTTAACAGCTCCTTAGAAGGAATATCTCATCAGTTTTTGGACACGCTGAGAGTTTGACTTCAAACTCTTGGAGCTGTTGGAAGGTTTATTTTAGAGGTAAAAATGATCTCTGTTTGTGCCAAACTAGTCTAGACATGCCTGAAACTGCCTCTGATAGTAATCTGATCTGATTCTGGATGACATGGAACACTAGACAATAACCGGTTAATAGTTGTGATTCGGGTTCAGGACTTTTCCTTTTTTTAAATGACTTCTTTCCCATCAACAGGTATCAGAGACACCAGAAGTGCTGCTGTTATCGTTGTCTTTATAGTTAACGTGCTCTGCTTTGGAGATCATCCGGTATCAGTGGTGTTTGACGTGTGTGGATTTGTGTCAAGTGTCAGCTCGTGCCTCTTTCAGCTGATCCTTGCGCTGGCGATACTGGCGTTTCTGTGACTCCAGTAAACTGGTCAGTTCTTTCTTCTGCTGGCCCAGAATGTGCTGTTGGAACTTCTTCTCTTCTGCCAGAGCTGCTTTCGTCTGCGGGAGGACACAGAGCGAGGCTGCGGTCAGGAGTCTGTCTTTTTATTCATAGAACATCTGCACATACACTAATACAGCAGCAGTTCCTGTTAGTGCTGAAAAGATGGTTTGCTGGTTCTATCATTATTATCACTACTAGATTATAGTTTAACCAGTTCATGATCCCAGTTCTCCAGAGATACCAAAGTTAGGCTCAGTGAACCACAGAGAGTTGAACTTCGTGGTACAGATTCTTACCTCTTTCTCCAGGATGGCCTGGTGCTTCTTGCCCAGCTTGTCGGCCTCGGTGGAGAAGCTGTTCCTCTGGTTCTCCAGCTCTTTGTCCAGCTTCAGCTGGTGCTCGTCCATCTCCGCCTTCAGCTTGTTCTCCAGCCCCATCAGCTGCTTCTGGTGCTGCCGCCTCATGCGTTTGTATCCAGACATCTGCTCCCGCAGCGCCGAGCCCTGCTCATGTTCCTGGATCTGACGGGTCACCTGCAGGAGGGGAAGAACAAACAGATGTTAGATGATGCAGATGGATGCTGGATAACAGCGAATTTACCGGAGAGAAACTATAACGACTCTACAAGACTCTGATTAATTAATATGAATGATGAGAATCTTGATGTTAATCTGAATGACTCTGAATCAAAGAGTTGACAGCACAGTACGACAGACTCAGTGAACGTACCAAAGAGGCGGTTCGGATGGTGGCGAAGTGGTCGCGGTTGCGATAGTAGGCTCGACGGCGGCCAGCAGAGGGAGCCTGGGGTTGATCCATCTCTGGCTGGTAAGGATCATCATAGATGTTGTCCTGACCCTGAGGAGGACGGTGGAGAGACACTTTCAATCACACAAGAAAGCCACTCGGGTATATTATTGTTGTTATTGTTTTTTAGGGTTATTGTGTTCTGTCTCTGTTACATAAACCAGTGAATGAATGAAGGAGCCTGAACAGAAAGGTGGTTCAGGTCTGGTTCAGTATATGTGATGTGGTCTTTACCGTGGGTCGGTGGATGATGGAGCTGTTGGAGGTGACCGTGTGCTCGCCCTCCTGCATCATGGCCATCTCACTGCTGCTGTCGTCGGAGGCGTCGGCCAGACTGTTGACGGAGCTGCTCTGGGAACTGGCTGAGATGGACATACTGGGCACGGACTGGGAGCTCTCCATGCTGTTGACTGTGCCGGTCCGCAACAGATACTGCTCCACCTCCTGACACACAGACACACATTATTACTTCAGCTTGATGTCTTCATTCTCGTCAGCACAATTTGTACTTTTATTCACCTTCTTGTGGATCGTTTTGTTTTCATGCATTAAAAAAAAAAGACTAAATAAGTCTCGATTTTACTAGCTGAATATGGGACTACAATGATTATTTGATCTATAAAACATCAGAAAACAGTTAAAAATATCCGTTATAATTTCCTAAAGCCCAATATGATGTCATGAAATGTCTTGTTTTGTCTAAAATCCAAAAATATTCAATTTATTATCATGGAGGAGCAAGAAATGCAGTAAATTCTAACATTTGAGAACCCGGAACCATCAAATATTTGACTTTTTTGTTTTAAACAATAAATAAATTATCAAAATAGTTAATTTTCTGTTGCCTGACTGATTACTGCAGCTCAAGCTGAATATGCATCATCATCATGTTTGTGCAACGGGAGTCTCAATTAAGAAAAGAATGACCCGATCAGTTGTACATTAGGGACACCTCAGTCTGTTGGTCAAATATAGAATAAAATGGTAAAAATGCATTTTAACATCTGATTTTGTTACCTGCTGCATCAAACCTTTATTTAGTACGTGCAAATAAATATAAAATACAAAAATAAATATCAAAGTTTGTTTTTAAATTTCCTTCATTTATAGACTCATGGCAGAGTCACTGTAAGTCTCACCAGGCATGATATACAAATGAGGCTAATCAGAAATACCATTTTATATGAGAGTAGTACCAGTCAAGTATAGGACTGAGTTAAAGGTCCTTTTATTTGTTTTTAAGGCTCTTCATGGCCTCTCGGAGCTCATCTGCCTCCTTCACAACACCAGATCTCTTAGATCCTCTGGCCAACTGTTGCTCGCTGTCCCTCCATCGCGGCTGAAGGGTGACCGTGCATTTGCTGTAGCTGCCCCAAGACTTCGGAACAGTTTACCTCTTGGGACTAAGTGTTCCCCTTCCCGAGACACTTTTAAGGCCAAACGATATGATATGATTTAGTAGTACACCTGCTCTAGCACAAATATAATGGAGAAAAACCTAAAAATGTAAAATTAAATGTTGTATTTTTTTGTCTTTATGTGCACAAGTTTTCAAGCCAGCTCAAATCTATATTGCTGAACGGACGGAGAAGATTTTCAGGGTTTCAGGGATACAAGACGTCAATAGTGATGTCAATAACGCCAAATAAACAAAACACAGAAAACCCCGTTCTCATTGATTTGACGACTGATTGATTCTGTAGCAAGCTATTGATACAAATCACAATACAAGCTGTGATGTCATGTTTTGTTTGTTTACATGCTTCAGTCTCCTCACTTTCCTGTACGTCTCTCTGGTCTCCTTGTTCTCTACATCTTCTCCTTCCTCCACTCATACACAGACATCACCTTCCCCTCCCCCACACTCCTCACCTCCTCATCCTCTCCTCCCTCCGACACGGGGCCGTTCTGCTGGGTCTCCTGGAAGAGGATCTTCTTCATTTTGCGGTACTGCAGGTTGTCCAGTTCTCGCACTGCATCCTTGGTTCGTGCAATCAGATCCATGACGACCGTCAGCGGGCGCTCACGGCACAAGAAGCGATGCTAAAAGGAGGAAGGATGGAAAGGACGGATGAGCACGACTACGCTGCAGAGGAGTTAATACTGATGTAACACAAGTGTTTCGGTTCTCACATTCAGCAGCACGTCCGAGGTAGGCCGGTCCTGGGGAATCTTCTGTAGGCAAGAGTCAACAAAGTTGCGGAAGGAATCAGACCTGAAGAGAAAGAGAGATGTTATCAGTGAAAAAATACTCTTAGAGAAGTTTGAGAAATAACAGGAGAAGAGAAGAACTACAGAAGCAAAGAGCAGCCGTGGTCTCTGATGAATTAAACCACGTTTTCTGTTATTTATATCCTGTTCTGATGTTGGATGTTAAACATGGTCGAGGTCGAGGTTTCAGCTGCCCTGAACGCTTCATTTACAATGTTTTTTTACTTTCCAGATGAGATGACGTCGCCCACTCTCATATTTCAGATGTGATTCATCCAACATGTACGGACGGATTTGAGAAGTTGACATTTGGAGTAAAGAAGGAGAAAAAGAAGTGAAATCCTGCTACTATAGTTTGTTTACGTAGCCTCCGGAGCCGGAGGAAGCTTCCTGAAGCTGACCAATCAGAACAGAGCGGGCTCATCAGGAGGCGGGGCCTTAAAGAGACAGGAGCTAAAACGGCCTGTTTCAGACAGAGGCTGAACTGAGGGGCTGCATAAAGGACCAGTAGAAGATAAATAAGGAGTTTTTAACTGGAAATCATGCAAAAATATTCCAGTAGAGCCCCAGAATATAAATATAGAGCTGGAAATGTGCAGAATGTGAGTCCTTTACAGTTTTCTTAAGATAACAAACTATGCTCCTGTTTAGGTTTTTGAGCCCATTATCTTGTGATGATCGTTACCTGGGATAAAACTATCCATGCAAGTTTATTCATGGAGTAAATCCTCTCAGCAGGAGAAAAAAAGGAGGCCTGTATGTAATGTAATCAATCAACACAGATAGATCACAATATAATTAAACGCATCACAAAAACAGCTTGATGATGAGAGAATGTTTCAAGGTTTTAAGTGTTGAATCTTGAGCTAACAGCAGCTCTCGGCTTCTGCAGAGATGAAACTAAGGAGAGTGGAGAGGAGACAGATGTTCTCACCAGTGGTTGGACTGAAGGATGGGGCTTTCATTCTGCGCGATGTGGTATAAGGCACTCATAGCATTCATATTGAACAGTGGGGGCTTCCTCTCCGCTGTGGAAAAAAACCCACAATGTTAAGACCTTTAATATTTTTACACCTTCATGTACTGATTTACCCGCATTCACACATCTGCAGCTCATACCCAGCTCTATGCAGGTGATGCCCAGCGACCAGACGTCCACCTTGCCGTCATACTGGCCCTCGTCCATGGCCAGGATCACCTCCGGAGCCATCCTAGGAAAAAAAAACAAAGCAAAACACAGCAGAGGTCAGAGGTTTGGCATCGCGTCGGTCATCTTTTAATAACTTTGGTTTGACACCCAAACAGCAACATTTAGGGATGTCACCAAGTCCTTTAATAGTGAATATCTGCCAAACATTTATTTACCTAAATGTTGATTAAATATGTATCTGACACACTGGAATAACAAGCAGTAGACGACTTCATTTGGCAAATGTTATTTTTCACGACTTTCTTGATTCAAATACTGAAGGTCCTGGTTCAAAACTGTTGAGTTGATTGGTCAATTGATTGGTTGATCAGCAGAAAATTAATCAACTGAGTAATTATTAGTCATTTTTAAGCAAATATTTGATTTTTCTTGGTTCTCAAATGTCCTCAAATGTTCGCTGCATTTCTTGTTGTTCTGTTATTGTGAATGAAATATTTTGGGGTTTTGTTTGGCTTTAGGACATCATGATAAACGATAAAATAATCTGCAGATTAAATCGACAATGAAAATAATCATTAGTTGAAGCACTAAACAGCTTAAACTCTTCATAAGATGTGAAGGAAAGTTTGACTGTGAGAAGCGACTCCTGAAATTAACATGACATAATTAGCTGGAGTTGTGGGAACTATAAAAAGTGGCCTTGAGGCTGCACAGCAGAGTTACAGAGTGAAGTTTCTTCCCTCACTAGCGATCACACTCACTCTCTCTCTCTCTCTCTGTGTTTACCTTCAGTTGGACTCAGACGAGCTTTTGAGATGATTTATATAAAAATCCTGTTTATCTGCAAAGCTTTAGGAGGCTTGTTTCAGAATCTAATCAAAGATGGGAGCTCGCTGGCTGCTTGTATAGGAGTCTCAACTTGGGAAAATCAGTTTTATTGTGCAGCAGAGGGAATATTTTCTCATCCAGATGGTTAGAAGAGTCTTTGAGGATTGTAAAAAAAAACCTTCAGAACCTTTATGTGTTTTCAGACGACCTTCTGGGTTTATCAAACATTGTCGGTAAATTATCTCTGTAAAGAAACCGGTGGTTACCTCTGAGCTCTGAATATATGCTACTACATGAGGGTGCTGGTTTTTCCTGATCACTCACCAGTATGGAGTCCCCACAAAGGAGTTGGCTGGAGCCACAATGGAGGCCGAGCCGAAGTCCCCCAGTTTGACCTGACCGGGCTCCGTCAGCAGGATGTTTCCTGCTTTCACATCCCTGCAGAAAAGAGATCCGTTACATACACATAAATACATAAAACATGAATATACCACTGATGCCTCACAGCCCTGACAGACAAATATGGAACTATAAGAGAATTACTTCAGTCTGTTCTAGAGGCTGTGAATCAAAGTTTTCAAAATTAACGTTAATGATTTTTAAACATTTAAATGAAAAACATTCTTGCAGGATTTGCTGCTTGTAAAAGGATCATTTTGAAGTGCTGGTTGAAATACATTTAGCTGAAGTGCTGAAGTCAGCGGATTCAACTGTGCATGAACAGCGGAGGTTGTGGGCGTTAAAAAGAGCTGAAGAAGTTAAACAGATAGTTGACTTTTAAGAGATGACAGCGGCTGAACTGTTAGCACGTTTACCTGTGAATCATATTGTGAGAGTGAAGATATGCTAATCCCTGCAGTGCACCATGGGTAATAGCAGCTATTTCAATTTCCTGGAGTGGCTTTTTGTGAACTGCAAAGACAAAAAGAAAAGTCAAATAAGAGTCACGCATACAAACACACACAGAAAAACAAGAAAGTGATGAATAATGAAGTCTTGATTGGAGACGACTGACCTTCGAGGAGGTCTGAGGCCGAGCCGAGGCAGTACTCCATCACCAGCTTCAGGAGAGACGAGTGGAGATGATCAGACACAACTATCATCACTCTTCATAACACATTACATGCAATTATAGATATTTTTATACTTTTTCACAGTTTCACTGGTCAAAGAATGACTGTAAACAAGTCGGGACTAGAAGGTCGACAATTATATTATTTATTATGTGAATTTATTGACATTTATATCACATTTTTGTCTGGAGAGGAAGTTTAAGGCTTTTTAAAAGTTATGGACTTTTTGAGGAAACTGAATTCAAAGCTTTTAAGACCAGCAGATGAATCCAGACTAAAAACACACCTGCTCTTTCACAAATATAATTAGAGATGTAAATAATTAAAGGGGACCTATTAAGCTTTCCCTTATTTTCTATCATATATATAATTAAATTAATTTGTTAAATGTGGCCAAAGTGTCAAATAAAGAAGTAAACGTATGTAGCAGTAATCAAAAAGCAGCAGCTCTGCTCTGAACGCTCCGTTTCAAACATTTTTTTCTACTTTCAGCCCGAGACGACGTCGGCTGGCGACGGATTTCTTTATATGGTCATCACTGCGCCGCTGCCCCTCCAGCTGGCCAATCAGGACAGAGTGGGCTTAAAGAGACAGAGGCTGAACTGACGGCTGCATAAAAAGGGACAGTAGACGATGAATAAGGAGGTTTTTGAACTGTGAATCATGTAAAGCTACTCTAGTGGAGTCCCAGAATAAATATATAGAGCTGGAAACGAGCATAAAGGTTCCCTTTAAGTGCTCCACTGGATTTTCTCTTTGTGTCAAGTATATAAACATTATCACATTTTACAGGCCTGTTTTAGAAGCAGGAGTTTTATGAATGAATCATCCTCTAATCTCTGCATATTGTACATGTTATCCTGTAAAATAATACAACACAATGCAACAGCCAACTGCAGTTTAAAGTCAATATTCCTTTATATTACTATAGTACTTGATCACTTTTGGATTTTGGAAAGAAAAATATGAAGTTTGTGTCAAGAATTTACTCAAAACAACAGTCTGTCTACATTTGTAATGACAGGAATACAGTAATCAACATTACAGACTCTTTACACTAAAACTATGTGTACTGGTGAGCCGTCAAAGTGAAAACGGCCGGTGGTGTAAACAGGTTGGGTGGATGAAATGTTAACAGTCATCTGCATTTCCAACAATAACTAGTATTTGTCATTACTTGTTGTTTATTAACTTGAGTTTTAAGTCATTTCTGATAAATTACAAGCTTGTTTATATGATGAGGAAGCCGTTAAACACAAAGACATCTGAAATGATCAACAGTTTAATTCACCCAGTGTTACCAGGAGATGTTTGTCTTCACCAGATTATGATGGAAATCTTCATTTTTACGTCTCACTTTAGTTCAAATCAATTTGAATCCAAATAAGGCCACAAACAGAGATCAACTTTAAACTGCAGCTGTGTTTCCCTCCAAGTCTTTAAAGCACAAAGCAGCGAGCCTCCATGTTATCATCTGTAAGACATTATGTAATAATACTCCCACTGCCCGACACAGTACGTACCCATGCTGTGTGCTCTTTCAGGTAACATCCTCGATACTCGATGGTGTTGGGGTGGCGAAGTTTCTGTAGGAACTTCACCTCTTTAATGATGTCCTGCCATTTCTGCACATAAAGACAAAACACTCAACCCTCATCCTGTTTAAAATACAGGCATCATCAGCTTTAAGATCGTACAGTATGTATGTACATTATCTCACATAGACCACTTTTTATGTCAGAAAATAAACATGTTTAGGGAAAAAAGTATAATGGGAAGTGACAGATCACATTTGAGGGAAACATAGAACCCCTGACGAAGGACTGATACCGAGTCACTGTTGAAGGAATCTTAGAGGAAAAACTGACACTTATCTTGAGACAACAAGAAGCACAACTGGAAGAAAACTGGACATCATACTAGATAAAAAAATAGCGACACTGGAACAGATCCATCCATAAACAAGGCTGAATGAATGAAGGAGAAAATGTGACTAAATTTCCCAAACTGTTGTTGAATTATTTAATGTGTAATTCTTCTGCCAATAAAGATTTAATTGAAGAATCGTGCATTCAGCTGCCGTTTAAACTCAGCAGATTTTTCACAGAGGAGGAACTCTGAAAGTGACAAGTTGGTGTTTGTTACCTCGTTCGTCTGCTTGCCGCTGTACGACATCTTCTTGATGGCCACCACCTCATTGTTGCGCACGTCTCGGGCCTGTTGAACGACAGAAAACACAACCAGTGTGTTTACAGTCACTGTCAACCAGTAACCTTCAAATTTTGTGTTCAGAGTGTGAATAAGCATCATTTCCTTCTTTAAGTGCTTTTATTTGGTTAATCTGAACCCAAATTAATCAGTTACTCACAGTAATCTATCATTTAGATGTATGTCAGTGAAAGCAACTTTATTTAGAAACTGTTGGAGGCGTTTCTAACACTGCTGTAGTATTTAATGACACACAGCAACCGGTAGCTTTGTATTTTGTGTGTTTTGTGTTTAATTGCGAGGAAAAACCAGCACAATGTTGTTCTGGAGGGTTCTTTAGGGCCTTGGTGACCGACAGACGTGATTATTTTATTTCAGTTTCACACTGGCAACACAAAACTAGAGGTGGTCGACAACAGGAAACCAACTGCTGAAGTTTGTCTGTATTTACTTTGTGAATGTTCAGTTAAAAACACTTTGAATTTACTTGTTTTAATGAATAAATAAAAGTCAAAGTAAAGAATAATAATATAATAAGAAGTAAAAGAATAAAGATATTTGTGCTTTCTAAACATTTGACCTCCCTTTTTACCATGATGGAATTGAAACTTGGAATCACTAAGAACTGTAATGATATCCAACCAAACTCAAAACTGTACTTAAGTGCAGTAATTCAGTAAATGTACTTAGTTACTTTCCACCTCTGACAATGAAAATATTTTGCATTATTACTGGATAAACTATTTGTCTTCTGGAGCAGAGTTGAGTTTAGTGTTTCGACCACTTGGTGGAGCCAGAAGATGAATCTGACACGTGTAGCAAGTCAAGAACAAAGACGTAAACAATGATCCATTTATCAACCAGACTACATGATTTATTTTTGGACAAAATGCTCATATTTTCTCAGAGCTATTCCGAGTGCTTAATCCTCCAAAGGGCTTAATCCTTAATCCCAAGTGAGGATGCTGCTATCAGACAAAGCAGCAGATCAGATTTGCAAGTCATGTTGCACTGAGAGGACTTTAACATCAAGTCCCGTCGCTGCCTCAGACTGTAAACAACCAGATGATGCTTTATTACGGCTCAGAATAATTCCTCAAAACTCGATAAAAATATGGAAGAATCAGGTGAAATCAGAAGTAGAAGAACACAACACAACAAGAAATAACAGACATGTGAGGTCAGTGTACATACAGTATAAAGCAGAGGCACGCTTGTTAAACTGATGCAAATTGATGCACGTCGTCTATTTTTGCAGCACATCTCTAATGGCCTTTTAAGGATCCTCAGAAACTCAGACGTTCAGTGTGGCGGTGAGAAAGCTGTGGAGGTGTTAGTCTACCACACAGCCTCAAGAATATTTTACAGGTGAAATGAGATGCACAGATAGTACATACATGTTATTTTCCCACTGTTTTCCTAATAAGATCCCACTCTTTTATATTATTAAGACAGAACGCAGACTGATTTCAGAGTGTTTCAGAGGCAAAGATTAAGATCTAAACAATCTGATTTTTCTCAACATGTGCAGTAACAGGAGGCAAACACACAGTGTTAAATTTACAGTACATCCACAGTGAAACTCACATCTACTGTATATTAAGGATGGATATGAGTGATAAATTACTCCATTACTAATCAGACATGTATTTGATCTTTGTCCTTCAGTATTTATGAAGCCAAGATAGCGTTTCTACAAATATCATATTGGCCCAAATATAAGATCATTTCTTCCAATTGACATTGTGTTTGAAAAAGCAGAGTTTGTATTATATTCAAGGACTATTATTCACAACATCAGGTATTCTTTCTGATGTTGTGTTCTCTAATACAGAGAGTGCTGCATTATGGGTTATTTGTAGCCTTATTGTTGCTAAGCTAGCAAGTTTATAGTGTGTCTTTTAGAGTCACACATAAGTCATTTAAAGGGTTCATATTCTGCTTTGTGTGGTTTTCTGTTATTTATATCTTGTTCTGATGTCGGATGTTAAACATGGTCAAAGTTCCAAAGCTTGAGGTGAACGTATGTAGAAAAGCTGCCTGCAAGTCAAAAGGAGCTAAAACAGCCTGTTTGAGACAGAGGCTGAACTGAGGGGCTGCATAAAGGACCAGTAGAAGATAAATAAGGAGTTTTTAACTGGAAATCATGCAAAGATATTCCAGTAGAGCCCCAGAATATAAATATAGAGATGGAAATGTACAGAGAGTCCTGTAATGTGTTTTTCTACCACAGAGGACATAAATTCACGACCAGTCAAAAAGCGTCAAGCAGACAAGAATTACTGCTGTCACACATGAGGAGTCAAAAACAGTCTAGAAAAATGTTTCCAAGAGAGATTCAGTGACTGATGAAGATACACAAATGTGAGATTAATGTTCTGCTTTACTGAAACTTTTACTTTTACATCTTATAATCAGGGTCGTCATATATTTGAGCCAATATTTCTTCTCTATGCGATTACTCGAGTTTCTGACCTGTCTACTAGATCTGTAAATAAAAACACGTGAGAATCAACCCCCCTACTGTATACGTCCTACTCACAAAGTAGACGGCTCCGAAGCTGCCGTGGCCGATCTCACGGAGGTCAGCAAATAGCTTCTCCGGATCATCTTTGCAGAAGAGATCTGCCACATCCGGGTCCTTCAGATTGCCCGCCCGTGCACTCGAGGGCATGGCCAGGGCCTGGAAAAAACAGGGAACAACACAGGTTAGTGCCGGGAGACTGCGGTGAACTCTCAAGTAAATCATGATCATGGCTAATAATTACTTCCTGTGGTTCACTGTGGTTGTACGCCGTGGTTCCCAACCTGTCAAAACATTTCTGAAACAAAAATATTACACTTATTCAGGCATTCCTCTAATGTTTGCCCATTTCTTGTGATTTACTGGATGATTTTACCTTTACGGCTTCTTAATTTATTCAAATTCAAAGTCACAAGCCAAAAAACTGTTTTTAAAGACAAATCTGCAACATTTTTCACTTATAAATTGCTGTTATATACACATAAGTGTTGTTTCTATTATATACACATATATGGAGTTTGACCTACAATATAAACCATAACTGTATTAGCCTTTTTTACTCCAGTGTTTACAGACATTTCTGATGAAAGCAACAGAAAACATTAACTTGAATTTTGGTTGATGTCTAGAAACACCTGACAATCACTTTGTTCCAATCGTGTGTTTAGAGTTTCAGTGAAGGGACTTCCCTTTGGTTTATATTTGGATCATTGGCTGTGTGCCCGTTTTGATTTTGAAGGATGTGAAGCGTCTGTTTTCCACTTCAGTTGGGCAGAAAACTAATTAATGTGTTAAACATGCTGGAAAATGCATTCTTGTACTGTTGTAAAGTGACCCATTTGCAAAATCCCCATCATGTGGATGAATCAGACTTTATCAGCTTCCCTGATATTCCAAATCCATGTTCAACCGCTCAAATATTCCGTAATATTGCAGAAATTTCATGTCTGGCTCCTTTTGGCGTAACACCTCTCTGGTGACAGAAAACAGCCTTAATCTTCCAGCTGATCTGTGGTATTTAGGACAGTAACTGGTACGGGTAGGAACCAAAACCCGGTTCCAAATCAGAACCAAATCCAAAGTGCAAAGAACCAGGTACCCATTTAAAAAAACAACTGTTGAACAGGAGTAATTCCTGGTGGGTTTTTTCCACATACAGTAAAACACTGAGAAAGAAATTATGTCCATTATGCAGCAGTGCTTTATGCTAACAAGCCACTTAGCATGCTAGCTTGAAGCATTGTCCTTAAAGTATTATGAAACTGATGCTAGCAGGAAGCTAACAGTGTAGCGCTTAACTACCTACTGATTCAGACTGGACCCAGACAGCAACATAAATACCCGTCAGCCTCACACATTAACAGCTTTTCTTTTAAACATGGAGACTGACAGCAACCGTTTAAGCACTTTGACTTTGACAGTGAGCTGCACCAGACAACACAATCCCATCTCATTGTAACAAGATAACACGACCGACGATGTCTACAAGCTTCACACAGAAACACAGTTTCATCCAGACGCCCGGAGCAGGCAGAGTGTCTCATCTGATTCTCTGACCAAAGATATTCAGTTTACTATCAAATATCTCAAAGAAAAACAGAAAATTGTCACATTTGAGAAGCTGGAAACAGGATATTTGGAATTTTTGCTTGAAACAATTATTAAAGTAGTTACCAATCCATTTTCCAAGGATCAATTAATCAACTTTTCTTGCTCTAAATAATTTACTAAAAAAGGGCCAATAACAATGTGATGAAGATAAATATTGATGAAAAACTGATGTCAGACAGAATGCTGTAGACCTGTTTTCTGTGTTAAATAACTGAATTAATCACATTTAACAAACTGAATCTTTCCTCTAGTAGGTGTCAGCACAGCCCCAGAACACGGTCACATCCGCTTATTTCAGGGCGAGGAAGAACCATGAGAAAATCACTTAGTGCTGCTTTTAATGTCTCAACCATGACGGTCGTCATGAGACTGTTCTGAATATAGTGGCTCACATTCTGATGAAGACGATGTGGCTTCAAACGGCTCAACAGAACGACTTTAAAGGACTTTGCTGGAGATTTTCTATATTTTTTCTGATTGTCAACAAACCTCATGAGCAGAACTCTGAAGAGACTCAGCAGCCAGACATTTCTTCATTCAGGAGCGGCTGAGTGACACTAAAATGAGAAAAGCTGGTCCACCTTAAAGGTCAGTCCACCTTAAGTGAGCGTGGTTAGGTTAGGCTAACCCATTGTTGCTAACTTCAGGGCTAAGCCTCTTCACTTTTCCAGCAGATGGGGAACAGACAAGACTTTTCTTGGTCATGAGAAGCTGCAGCATTTATGAACTGACAGATCGACGGCTTACCGCGAACTTTTTCATCTGATCCGCTCGCATTCAACGTCACTTTTCTGCTGCTCGCTCAACCACACACTCGCTACGCACACATTACGCACTGCCCTGTTCCTTAAAGCAGCTCTGCTACTCTTATAACAGCACCTTTCACGTGGATGTCCTTTGAAGAACGAGGAGAGGGAGGACGACTCAAAACAATTCCACGGTAACGTCGGGTGTAGCCCATGATTGTGTGAAATTTTTAACAGCAGCGAAACGCTAAACTAACGTGACCAAACTCGTCATAATAAAGGAACATGTCACCCTGTGCAGCGGTGTGGCTCATTGATGTGTTTTTAATAGTTCTTGGACAACAACAGAGGTTCACAGCGACTGGCGCATCAGGTTGGAGTTGGAGAAACCAATCAAGAGAAAAAAACATGAATCTTAATCTAAATACATTTAATCAGATGCATAAGAGTCCACGGTGTGTGTTGTCTTATGCATCTAGTGATCAGAGAGCAGCAGAAAGCCAAACTGACGGCTCTATATTGTCGTCTTTACCATGACGGTACAACTCAAATCAAAGATTGATATAAATAAGTCCATGAAAATCCAAAGATGAGCCGAGCTGAGCTTCAAATCAGATCATCTGACTAAATCAGCCAAATGAATGTAATCTCAGCCTGCACACTGAGCCGCGGTTACTGACAAATGCAACATCATTTTATAATGGGGTTAATGTAGATGCTCATCCTTGAGTGTCAGCTGGAGCCCTGAGGAGAGCCGGCAACATAACCAGGCCTCTGTGATTCGGTGAATGCATGAAAACACGGCCTCGGGGTCTCTGTTTAATGCAGTACAGCAAGGCTTGTTCCTTTTAAAGCATTGCTGTGTAAACGCACAGATTCCCACCCTCCTACCCCCCCCCCCCCCTACTCAACATTCCTTCAAAATGCGGTCAACCAATTTCCAATTATATATTATGTGGCGCTCAGTGGTATCATGGTGTTCAGACCAAGGCAAGGAAGCAGACGCATGCAGCTACTGTCTACAGTCAGGAGAAAAACAACCAAGCTGAAAACTGTGAAAGACACAAGAACGTTTGTCTACAAGAAGAACAGCAAGTTTCTCCAAATTAAGAAGAGAAATGGGGCATCCTAATAGCCTGAAGTGTCTAGAATGTAACTGTTATTTCAGATCAGGCCAGGGACCTTTTATCACATCTTTCCTTTCATGTTTCTTACTGTTCTTCACCATCATCTTTAATATTAAAAGATAGCAATGAAATTATCTGCAGCCAACAAATATAGTTGTTTATTTGTGTTAAGAGTCCACATGAATGAACCAGTGATGTGATATTCAGTGGTAGAAAGTAACTAAGTACATTTACTCTAGTATTGTACTTAAGTACAAGTTTGAGATACTTGTACTTTACTTGAGTATTTCCATGTGATGCTACTTTCTACATTTCAGAGGGAAATATTGTACTTTCTACTCCACTACATTTATTTAACAGCTTTAGTTACTTTTCAGATGAAGATTTGACACAATGGATAATATAACAAGCTTTTAAAATACAACACATTGTTAAAGATGAAACCAGTGGTTTCCAACCTTTTTGGCTTTTGACGTCTTACAAAAAGCAGTGTGTAGTCGGGGTCACATTTCACATGTCTATGAGTTGTTAACAGCTCCACCAAATAGTGATTTTTCCCTCTAAACTTCTCACATGCTTTCATTTCAATAAATGTTCAAATGATCCAATATTTCACCAAAAATCAAAGATTAGAGAAAAAGTCCAAAAAACTGAAAACAGATTTGTGTATCAGAACTTTGTTTTTTCTTCTTTCCTCTCCCATTAATCATCTCACCACCCCTCAGATTTATCTGATGACCCTTTGGAGGGGCCCGACCCCTAGGTTGGGAACCACTGGACTAAACTAGCTAACTGTATATAAAGTAGTGTAAACTAGCTCCACCTCCAGCAGCTACAACAGTAACATGCTGCTCTAACACTGATGCTTCACTATTAATAATCTAATGATGTCATATATAATAATATATCAGTCAGAGGGACCAAACCACTACTTTTACTGCAATACTTTAACTACATCAAGCTCATAATACTTATGTACTTTTACTGCAATACTTTAACTACATCAAGCTCATAATACTTATGTACTTTTACTGGAGTAGGATTTTTCATGCAGGACTTTTACTTCTGATCTGAGTACTTCTTCCACCACTGGTGAAAATCCAGGTTTATAAATTAGGACATACAATAATGTGTTTGAAAATGTCGCCCATTTTCTGGCTCCTTAACTCAAAGTTAAAAAACAAAAAAACACTAAATCATTCACCATTGATGAAATAAGAAAAGGCTTCATAGCAGCTATTTCTGTCATTTTCCAAAGAACAGAGTTCTTCTCACACAAGTTTTAGCAATTGACCACTTGGGAAACAACTTTCCTCGACTTCCTACTTGGAAAAAATAAACTCACACAAGTTCAATCAAGTTCAATGTGAAGGCAGCATAAGACTCTAAAAACAGAGAAGGAAAAAGGGAAACAGCTCCAGACAGTTCTTTTTTTAAATAGTGACATGAAATTTGGTGTGTCAGTGGTGCCTAATGACCAGGATCACATGGCTGAACCCAGCCCTGACTTGGAAACAGTTTTGCACAGTAGAACCTCCTTGTTGTGGAGTTTGTGTAACATTAGCACAGACCGGGTTTAAAAAGAGAACATTTATCAGTTCCAGTAAGCATCACCTCCAAAAATTAAACCAAGGCAATTCCTCATTTTAAATGAAACACAAGTGGTTGATTCACAGGCAATGAAGGATGAACCATTTTCACTGGGCGTGGTCCTAAATGTAAAGAAACATTGAAATATCCACAAACCGCATGTTTATTTACAATGAACACATCTAAACTACTAAATAGTAGGTGTGTAACCGTATGTGTATTCGTCCAAACTGTTCTGTACAGGATGTTCAGTTTGGTAAGCGACTTCTTTGGTTCGGTATGCTCCGTGACCCAAACAATTTATGTCAAAATAGTTCTATAATTCCTTTACTCTGACGTGCGAGACAATAACTCTAGATCTCGAGCTATTTCACTGCAGCACGACTAAACTGTGTCAGTACGTGAACACGGACAGCTGCAGATGCCACGGACGGGGAGTTGATCTGTTTATACTACGTTCTGGGGTCCGTTTGGAGGACGTCTTCCACACATGCTCAGTAGATCGCCGTCTACAGGAAGACAGCATTATGACAGCGTGGACACAACAAACTGCAGGTACGGATGTCCACACAGAGCTTACGCGAACACCCTCTGATGACGACATTTATGTTACGCGGACCGTCACGGCATCTATAATTTCAGCTATAGTTTCCACTGCAGCACAACTAAATTGTGTCAGTAATAGTTTCCATGTATCCATTTTCCGCAGCTTATCTGGGACCGGGTCGCAGTGGCATCAGACTGAGTAAGGAAACCCAGACATCCTTCAACCTGGCAACACCCTCCAGCTCCTCCTGGGGGATCCCAAAGTGTTCCCAGGCCAGTAGAGATATGTAGTCCCTCCAGCGTGTTCTAGGTCTGCCCCGGGGTCTCCTACCAGTTGGACGTGCCTGGAACACCTCCAGAAGGAGGCGTCGTAACCAGGTGCCCAAACCATCTCAGCTGGCTCCTCACCCGATGTCTCAGACTCAGCCCAGACGCTCTCCAGAGGAAATTCATTTCAGCCGCTTGTATCCGTGATGTCATTCTTTCAGTCATTTCTAAGTAAGATGTGTGGCTTTGATTTCAAGTTTACATAAGCATTACATCAACTTCTCCCCTAAAACAGAAACCTCACATCTACAAAGTCGGTTTCATTTGGATATTGCCGCATCATAAATGCTAGTAATTCTGCCCTTATCATGACTTATCAATAGAAATTAAAGGACAGTTTCGCTGATTTTCAACTTTATCTCTACCTAACCGCATTAGGGATATAGTGTGAAACACACCTGCAATTGTTGCGGAGTATACTGCCGAGGAAATGCAGTGGAGAGAGGCCGATGCTGTGTGCAATGCAGCCTCGTACACGTAGGCACTGCCAGCACAGCTCCGCAAGCAGGAAAAATCAGCTTTCACTTCAATGAAGTTGCCTTTTGTTGCTTTATTCTCACTGAATTAAGTATATTAACGGTAAGTGGAGAAATAGCATTAAAGTTGGCTAATGTTAGCAGAATAAATGCAAAAATGAGACGATCTATCAGGATGAAATGACTTAACGGCTTAGTCAGCAGTGGAAGAAGTACTCAGATCCTTTTCTTAAGTAGAAGTACCACTACAGCAATATAAAAATACTCCATTACAAGTAAAAGTCCTGCATGAAAAATCCTACCATAGTAAAAGTACATAAGTATTATGCGCTTGATGTAGTTAAAGTATTGCAGTAAAAGTAAAAGTACATAAGTATTATGAGCTTGATGTAGTAAAGTATTGCAGTAAAAGTACATAAGTATTATGAGCTTGATGTAGTTAAAGTATTGCAGTAAAAGTGAAAGTACATAAGTATTATGAGCTTGATGTAGTTAAAGTATTGCAGTAAAAGTAGTGGTTTGGTCCCTCTGACTGATATATTATTATATATGACATCATTAGATTATTAATAGTGAGTAGCATGTTACTGTTGTAGCTGCTGGAGGTGGAGCAAGTAATATAACTATGGACGTCATAACAGCTCTCTAAAAGTCAAGCCAAAATTTCTGGATCGCCCCCTGGTGGTTGGCTCCAGTATAGTCGTAAGTCCCACCTCCTCCATGTTAGCGGATGGGACGAGCTAAACTAAAAATATCAATTTAGCCTACACGTCAAACAAATTTTTCCCAAAGAATTATCGTGATGATGTTTGTCTGAGTGCTCATTTTTCTGATAATTTTGTTTTTAATTAGTTATTTGACGTTATGAAAAGAGTGTGTGATGTCATGATTGACAGCTGTAACAGCAACTCTCAAACCTCATCAGGCAGCAGGACGGCTGAGGCGGCGTGTCCTGACGGCCATCATTCCACCGCCCAACTCTGCTGCGCAGATTCTGGCCCCAAATGACATCACACAAGCAAGATGGCAGCTCCCAAAAAGGAGATATACTGGCTTCACTTTTGTATAGCGGCAGGAAGTGGAGATGTGTCATCCATCATTAAATACAGTCAGTGATTTATATACAGTTAGCTAGTTTAGTCCAGTGGTTCCCAACCTAGGGGTCGGGGCCCCTCCAAAGGGTCAGCAGATAAATCTGAGGGGTGGTGAGATGATTAATGGGAGAGGAAAGAAGAAAAAACAAAGTTCTGATACACAAATCTGTTTTCAGTTTTTTGGACTTTTTCTCTAATCTTTGATTTCTGCTGAAATATTGGATCATTTGAACATTTATTGAAATGAAAGCATGTGAGAAGTTTAGAGGGAAAAATCACTATTTGGTGGAGCTGTTAACAACTCATAGACATGTGAAATGTGACCCCGACTACACACTGCTTTTTGTAAGACGTCAAAAGACAAAAAGGTTGGAAACCACTGGTTTCATCTTTAACAATGTGTTGTATTTTAAAAGCTTGTTATATTATCCATTGTGTCAAATCTTCATCTGAAAAGTAACTAAAGCTGTTAAATAAATGTAGTGGAGTAGAAAGTACAATATTTCCCTCTGAAATGTAGTGGTGTGGAAGTATAAAGTAGCATCAAATGGAAATACTCAAGTAAAGTACAAATACCTGAAAATTGCAATTAAGTACAGTGCTTGAGTAAATGTACTTTGTTATTTTCCACCACTGGGCTTAGCATTAGCCCGTTTACATTATTTCCCATTTTACTGAAGGCCTCTAAAAAACAAATCAGAGACCACAGGGCGGCCCCCGGACCCAAGTTGTGAACACCACTGAACAGCTAACTATGCTAGTTAGCTCAATGCTAAGTGTAGCATTTCTTACCGCGGCTTATTGTGGTTCCGCTCCGGACCGAAAAACAACTGTTAGCAGCCGAGCTAGCGAGCCTCAATCCTCATAGCCCGGGTTTCCTCACGGCAGATGATCAACACGACGTTTGCTCCATTTCCACAGGCGTTCCTCCGGATGTTTAGAGAGTATAAATTGGTTAACGGCGGCTCGTTCAGCAGGGTCAAATGGAAACTTTGAGCTCGCCAGTTGCCTCTCTAACGGTTACTAGCCTGAGCTAATTGACTAGCTTTGCTTTAACCGTTAACGGTGGCTCTTCTGCGGGGTGTGGCTGCTGTTTCTCCGCGGTGTCGCACGTCCAAGCATACTGCCCCGTCAAACCTTCCTTTTAAATTATACCCTTAAAATTCAAGCTAAAATCTGCGCCCCGTCCCTCCAGGCTGGACTTGTTCCTGACACCGTTTTTGTTCTTGCTAAGCACAAGATGGCACAGACTCGGTGGGGCGGGACTCGAGCGCTGACCGGAAAATGATTTGTTCTGTTTCCGGTGAGGTTTCCGCTTCACAAATAAAATGGTATAAATAAACAGACCTAGATAACATCAAAGGCCCCTTCCACTCAAAAATCTGTTTTTCTTCTTGTTCCTACAGTTGAATGTTTGAGCTACACTGTGCAAGCCAAGTTTATTTGTACAGCACATTTCAACAACAAGGCAAAGTGCTTTACATAGAGCATAAAAGGCATCTAGACAGAATATATAAGCAGCACAAGGCAATGTAAAACGACATTTAAATACAATCAAAAAGTGTTAAATTTGGAAATAAAAAGAAGCTAATATATAATAAGACAGATAAAACAGGAGAATAAAAGTTACAGTGCAGTGTAAGATATTAACCCTCAAATTTGGTTTAATTAAATGCAAACAGAAAAGTCTTCAGCTGTGATTTAAAAGAACTGAGAGTTGCTGCAGACCTGCAGTTTTCTGGGAGTTTGTTCCAGATATGTGGAGCATAAAAACTGAACGCTGCTTCTCCATGTTTAGTTTTGACTCTGGGGACAGAAGGCAGACCTGATCCAGACCACCTGAACTACAAACTAGTTGTGATGTCAAAAATCCTGCTTGTAGGTTCACATGTTAAACTGAGATTTAAGGTGAGCTCAGAGAAACTTTCCTCCTTCAGCAGATTAATGTGAAAACAAACATTCATCATTCTGCACAGGGAAGAGAACAACATCCACCTCAAAGAACAAGAAGAAAAACATGTTTTTGAGTGGAGGCATGCTTTAAAATAGCAACATTTTACATATTAAATAGCTTAAAAAATCAAAATTATTGGTTCAGATTTAGAAGCTCTTTTTGCAGAATATTTCTGGAATCATCTGTCCACAATAAAACTTTGTCATTTGAGACATTAAAATTGTTACTTTAAACATTAGAGTAAAAACACAGTAGAAGTTTTCAGCCATTTTTATGTCAGAACCACCACTGCGGTCAAATTACTCACTTGTGTTACTCACAGGTAAACTAAACCATGTAACCTGCACAATATATTGCTTTTCTGCTTTTACTTCTTAGCATTTATTCCTTGTCATTTAGCTGGTTTTTGTCCCTGATTCATTCTCAAGAGACACTTTAAGATACTAGTTGTTGAGATCCCCAGTAAACAAAATATTAATTGATGACAGGACAATTTTTAAAACTGATTGAAAATCCATTTCTCCTTTAAAAAAAGAGTCAGATAGGTAAGAGGCTCCAAACTGTAAAAAGCAAAGAAACAATCTACCAAAGCTTGAGTGAAAGTGCGACATCTAAAGGCAGTTCTATGTACTGCACTGCTTTTTGGAGGTACATTTTTTCTTCGCAGTATATTCACTCCCACATGTTCATCTCTCTCTGTAATAGAGCTCATCCCCTCTTATAATCTGGTTATTATCAGTAGCAGTAGTAGGTTTTATGATTTTATCTAATTCAACCAAGGACATTCTGAGGACTCAATATTTAAAATGCACTGTCAACTAAACTGATAACATGAAAACCAGGAAAATAAAACCAAAGAGCATGTAAAGATTGATTTAATAATCATATTTATTGCAAAGTCCAGCAATGCAAAAATAAAAAACATTTCAAAGAGTAAGTTCTCAAAACTTTCATGACTGTTTAAGCTCTACATCAGTGCTAGGCCAACAGCAGCCCTACAGCAAACTTTTTTGGCCCCCTGATGAAAGTTTTGACTTTTATAGTTTACATCAAAAGTTTCACATCATTTCTCATAAATCTCCTGTTGATAACAATATAAAAACAATACTCCTGTAAATCCATATTATTGTAATATAACCATGTCACAGCTAATACTGTCCCCACACCAGGAGAAGCATTAAAACTATGGCTGTGCCATACTATTTGAACAGTGAATCGTGCTGAAATTAACTTACACTAGAAATTCAAGTTTAATGTGTGAATTCTATAACTTCCGCCTGTTGGACCAGAACAGATTTGTTCTTCACAAACACAAATGGTTGGAAGTTGAACATACATGGTGTGTTGATGAAGTTTTTCCCCCCATCAGATAGTCCTTAACAGTGTTATAAATCTATTTTGTTCTTAAATGAATTAAAAGAAATAAACAAAACATAGGACTGTGTTTCCACTGAACTGTTTAACATCCCTGCATTGAAAGGTCCTGTAAACACATTAAAAAGGCCACTTCTTTAACCTAATTGCTGACCCCTGCTCTACATCACATACAATAAGGACATTAAATTTACAAACAGAAGGTATAATATAAACTTAACAGTTCCAGTGATTGTAGTGTCCATATTAAAGGCCACTTTAGTCCACTTCCTCAATGGTGGGCCCCTGGGAGCCAGCTCGTGCCTGCTGTCCACAGCTGCCTGCAGGCATTCCTCCCTGATACAACTTGCTGATGACGGGGTTACACACTTTCTCCAGCTCTTTCTGCTGGTGTTGGTACTCCTCTTTATCCGCCAGCTGGTTGTTCTCCAGCCAGCTGATGGTCTCGTCACACTTCTCAATCACCTTCTTCTGGTCCTCCTCGCTGATTTTGCCCTTCATGTTCTCGTCCTGCACACTGCTCTTCATGTTGAAGGCGTAGGACTCCAGTGAGTTCTTGGCAGCAATTTTGTCCCTCTGAAGCTCATCCTCAGCTTTGTATTTTTCACCGTCCTGCACCATCCTCTCGATCTCTTCTTTGCTCAATCGGCCCTTATCGTTGGTGATGGTGATCTTGTTCCCTTTGCCGGTGCTTTTGTCCACTGCTGACACGTTCAAAATGCCGTTGGCGTCAATGTCGAAGGTGACCTCAATCTGTGGGACCCCTCGAGGAGCAGGTGGGAGTCCTGTCAGCTCAAACTTGCCCAGCAGATTGTTGTCTTTGGTCATGGCTCTCTCCCCTTCGTAGACCTGGATGAGGACCCCGGGCTGGTTGTCAGAGTAGGTGGTGAAGGTCTGGGTTTGTTTAGTGGGGATGGTGGTGTTGCGTTTAATCAGGGATGTCATGACTCCTCCGGCTGTCTCGATACCCAGGGACAGAGGCGCCACATCCAGCAGCAGCAGGTCCTGAACGTTGCCTGAGGTATCACCTGAGAGAATGGCGGCCTGGACGGCGGCACCGTAAGCTACCGCCTCATCTGGGTTGATGCTCTTGTTCAGCTCCCTGCCATTGAAGAAATCCTGTAGGAGTTTCTGGATTTTGGGGATTCGAGTGGAGCCTCCCACCAGAACGATGTCGTGGATCTGTCCTTTATCCATTTTGGCGTCCCTCAGGGCTTTCTCCACTGGCTCTAATGTTCCCCTGAACAGGTCAGAGCACAGCTCCTCGAAGCGAGCCCTGGTGATGGAGGTGTAGAAGTCAACACCCTCAAACAGAGAGTCGATCTCAATGCTGGCCTGGGAGCTAGAGGACAGGGTTCTCTTGGCCCTCTCACAAGCTGTGCGCAGCCTCCTCAATGCTCTCTTGTTATGACTGATGTCCTTCTTGTGTTTCCTCTTGAACTCCTCCACAAAATGGTTGACCATGCGGTTGTCAAAGTCTTCTCCACCCAGGTGAGTGTCTCCAGCTGTGGCTTTGACCTCGAAGATACCGTCTTCGATTGTCAGGATGGACACGTCAAAGGTGCCTCCGCCCAGGTCAAAGATCAGGACGTTACGTTCTGCTGACTTGCCTTTGTCCAGACCGTACGCGATGGCAGCTGCTGTGGGCTCATTGATGATCCTCAGGACATTCAGTCCTGCGATGACGCCTGCGTCTTTAGTGGCCTGACGCTGTGAGTCGTTGAAGTATGCTGGGACTGTAATGACTGCGTTGGACACCGTTTGGCCGAGGTAGGCCTCAGCAATCTCCTTCATCTTCACCAGGACCATGGAGGAGACCTCCTCAGGGTTGAAGGTTTTGTTCTCCCCTTTGTATTCCACTTGAATTTTTGGCTTCCCTCCATCTCCAACCACCTTGAAGGGCCAGTGCTTCATGTCCGCCTGCACCACTGGCTCATCAAACTTTCTTCCAATCAGTCGTTTGGCATCAAATACAGTATTGCTGGGATTCAAAGCCACCTGGTTCTTGGCTGCGTCCCCGATTAGCCTCTCTGTGTCCGTGAACGCCACATAGCTGGGGGTGGTCCTGTTGCCCTGGTCATTGGCGATGATTTCTACTTTTCCATGCTGGAAAACCCCCACACAGGAGTAGGTGGTACCCAGGTCAATGCCGATAGCTACATCTTTAGCTGCAGACATCTTGGTTGTTTTGAATTTGTGTCCTAAAGATGCAGACACAGAAATTAGAAAGTGCAATTAGAAAAGTAACATAACATACATCAGTGTTCAGCCAGCAGCTGAACTGGAATTCTGAATTAATCATTAATGTGTTGCTCATCCCCGACCATCCCTTTTGACATCAGTATGTAATGTCATAAAAAGAGAAATCATACATCAAAATACTGCATCAGTTGATTATCTGGTATTATGGCTTTTTTGGCTCATTTTTACAAATACTGAGTCTATTTTAAAGATATCTGTGACATTTTATTCACCAAAAGTTGTTCAGATTTTTCTAACTCTATCATTCCTTACAGCCCAGATTCCCCTCTGTCCTCCAGCAGGCTGTTTAGGGGGCAATTTACATAAATTTAGCATTATTAGTGCAAATTGGCATCCTATACATTATTGCTCAGCATTATCATAGCTTCTCTTTAAAGTGGACTGCAGCAATGCTGAGATTTTGAGGAAACATCAATGTTTGGTAGAAATTCTTAAAATGAGTTTCATAGAACTGTACATTAATCTAACCAAAACAGCCTAAAATTGACAATTTTCCATATGGAGTTTGGTTGAACAGAGCAGATTCTATTAAATCAAACGTATTTATATTCTAAAACTCTGGAATACAGCAATGCCGACATTTCAAGAAAACATCAGTGATTACTGGAAATTCTTAAAATGAGTTAAGGACTGTACATCAATCTGATGACCAAAGTAGCTGAAAATTTTAGTTTTCAAATTGAGTTTCTTAGCGGCATTTTAACATTAACAGATATATTTAAAAACTCTAAAAACAGTAAGGTAAAGTAAGGTACTTACTCTCGTTGAAAGATGAGGATATGGCGATGATGGAAGAGGTTACTGTCCTGTTGTGTCGTTCTTCTTGCCGGTTTTCTTGTTGACCGTCTCAATGCTGCTGGTAACCGTCATTTCATATTTATACTGTTCGCGTGCCCCTCTAGTTACTTCTCGAGCTTTCCCGAGTTTCTCGTCCAATCACAGAGCTCAGCGCCGGTGACTCATCGTGATGACGCAAACGGGGGCGTGGTCTCAGAAGTTTCTACCAGCTTCTGGACTCAATGAGAAATCCCGAGAACAAACTCGACGGTTTAAAAAACAACAAAACACATAAAATTCAGAATAAATCGAGCGGGACAGAATAAATATGGACAGATTAAACAGAAAAAACAGTTAAGTTTCTTAATTTAATGAAACAAACGTATCGGATTGATTAATCTCTGTTAAAACATTAGTAATGGTCCAATCACTCCATTTAAATGTACAATTCATATTTTAATAATTTAATAGGGACTAGATTACTTTAATGCCGAAATTTCGAGAGGAGAATAATGATTTATCAAAACTTTCTAAAGAAGGTTGTATATTAACGACCAAAACAACCTAAAATGGAGAGTTTCTTATGGTGAAAGGTTTATTTTACCACAAGAAAACACCTGGTAGCGGTATTTATTCCAATATCTACGCTGATCCAACATTAAAATTGATTTTCGTAATTTGTGTTGTTACTCATAGATAACATCAGACAACAATAATATTTTTAAATGCTGTTAAATGTATCTTTTACTAATATTGTGTATACACAGGAGTAACAAGGATTTTTAATTAGCCTATGATCATTTACACAAATTATGTTTCATCTAACAGTCAATCTCTTCAATTATGTGATTACAGCTCTAATTTATGTAGACAAAAAATACCGATTGCTTTATCTCGCATAAATCTCTTTAGCTGTATATTTAATTAGGCTACAGATATGATCAATCAAATTCAAACTTTATTTGCACCATTTCATACAAAGGCAGTTCAAAGTGCTTTACATAATAATTCATACACATTCAGTACATACACACTTAACATATACTGTGAGTTCCTTTCAGAAAATGCTTGGCTGAATAAAAAGGTCTTTAATTTGCTTTGAAAATGGCAGATATACTGTAGTTATTAGCTTTATATTGTCTTGTTTGAAATCTCAAAATAACTTACAACTACTACTTTTGTTTATTATTTCAAGAATTGAAGTCGCAACTAAGACAAATCCCAGATTAGACTGTTTTCATGGTAAGAGGACACTCTACAACCCTGATAACACACTGGTTATGTGATATTTGGAAATGAGGCAGGATGTTTAAATGTAAAAGTGTGTCTCTAGTGAACTAACATTTAATTAAGTAACTTCTTCCACCACTGGCTACTACTTGTACTGTTTTACATGATTATAGCATCTTTCAAATTATTGTGATAATTGTGAGTTTGCAGCATTTCTTCTCAGTGTCTTGGGGTTTGCTGTCTGCCACAGTTTTGCTCTTTATATTTAATATGAAATTTAAACTGAGAATAGCCCCCTTTGATTACAGCAAGAAAAACAAGTGTCAGTATTCATTTGGGCAGTTGACGAGTTTTTTAGGACTGACTTGAAAAATTGTGAAACTGTGTTACAGGTCACAGGTGACGTCAGTCTTGGGAGCTTCAGTCTTTAGAGCTCAAAACAGGAACATCAGCAACACTCAGGGCCCCAAAAGTCCAGGTCTGACCCTGCTGGCAGCTATATTCAGTAGGAAGAAGTGTTCAGATTTTTGGACTTTTTCTCTAATCTTTGATTTTTGCTGAAATATTGGATCATTTGAACATTTATTGAAATGAAAGCATGTGAGAAGTTTAGAGGGAAAAATCACTATTTGGTGGAGCTGTTAACAACTCATAGACATGTGAAATGTGACCCCGACTACACACTGCTTTTTGTAAGACGTCAAAAGCCAAAAAGGTTGAAAACCACTGGTTTCATCTTTAACAATGTGTTGTATTTTAAAAGCTTGTTATATTATCCATTGTGTCAAATCTTCATCTGAAAAGTAACTAAAGCTGTCAAATAAATGTAGTGGAGTAGAAAGTACAATATTTCCCTCTGAAATGTAGAAAGTAGCAACACATGGAAATACTCAAGTAAAGTACAAGTACCTCAAAACTGTACTTAAGTACAATACTTGAGTAAATGAATTTAGTTACTTTTCCATCACTGGCTGTATTTACATATGTTTATACAGCAGGGTGTGTGTGTCATGTGAAGTGTCGTCGTAGACAAAGCATGACAGCAACACACTGCACCTTAGCGGACGGAAGGTTTAGCAGAGTCAGTGTCGTCTGCCCAGTCTTTTGTCTGCAACCAGTAACACCTGTATTCAGTTCAATCAATTAAGTCAATCCGTAAATCCATGCTCATTTACGTCACTGATTAGTGCCTCCCAGAGCTCATTCACATCATTATTTATTATATAACAGGTATATTGTTCAGCTTTTGTTGGAATTATTTTCTAAAGGTAATTTTTGTGCTGCTTTTTGTACCTCAAAATTGTACTTTACTACAATATTTGAGTAAATGTACTTAGTTACTGTCTACCACTGAATATCACAACACTGGTTCATTCGTGTGGACTCTTTCTCTTTGTTGGCTGCAGATAATTTTATTGCTTTCTTTAATGTTAAAGATGATCATGAAGAGCGGTAGGAAACACAGTAATTGAGTAAATGTACTTAGTTACAGTCCACCACTGGTTAGTTTTGGAAATGTTTGTAAAGAAGGGCGTACGTGTCATGTGAAGTGTCGCTGCAGACGAAGCATGACAGTGACACACTGCACCTGACAGGGGGGCAGGTTCAGCAGAGTCACGCCTTCCTGCTCAGATCAAATCAGTTCAACACTGCGATCTGGAGACACAGTTGGAAGAATCTCACCATGAAGCTGCTTGTTTGTTACATCGTGCTGATGACTGTAATGATTACAGGTGAGTGCTGCTATATACTGCTAACAACTAGAGTGAAAATAAATCTGTAGTCCAGTGTAATTATCTACTTTATTTTCATTATCGATTCATCTTTTGGTCTGAAAACTGCGAAAAATGTCCAAGGTGACGGTTTACAAATGTCTTGTTTTGTCTGATCGACAGTCTCAAACCCACAGAGATTAAGTTTATGATCACGTAAGACCAAGAAAAGCAACAAATTCTCACATTTAAGAAGCTGGAACCATTGAATGTTTGGTACTTTTGCTTGAAAACTTACTGACACAGTTGATTGATCATTAAAACTGTTAGATAACTTTAGTTTTGATTATATAGCAAGTATAATATTCAGCTTTTGTTGAAATCATTTTCTAAACTTGATGGTCATTTTTGTGCTGCTGTTGGATCGTAAAGTATGATACATTATTTTTACACAAAATATACATCAGACAGAAGAATCGGGGGAGTTACAGTTGATGCAAAGACTTTTACAACACAAACAGGTATTAAGAGCTTTCACAGCCTTTGGATTAGAAGCCAATGTGCTGTTTGTGAAAACTGAAGGAAGTTTGACTTTTTACCTGTAAAATTTCCTTTCATGATTTTGATCAATGGCCATTAAAGTTAAAAAGAAAATAGTAATATACACAAATGAGAATTCAAATGATCTTCTAGCATGCAAAACAACTACAACAAAATGTAAAACTGTGTGTATCTGCTCTCTCATTTTACTCTCTGGACAAGGCAGTTTATATTTAGTTTATATTTTCACTTTATGAGTACTAACATGATAATAAAGTAGTAAAAGTAAAAATTTACTTTATTGGACCAGAAAAGTGTCTGATATGTAAAATACACAACTTACAGGTGAGGTAATGTAAAAGAGATGAACTGACAGGTATTTCCTGCTGCGTCATCATTGTCAGTGCTCGCATCTAAAATATTTTTTCAATCACTGCAAAACATGAAATTCCTGAACAGCCAGTTTGAGGCTCTCGCTGTGTTGACACTACAAATCCCTTCACAGAACTGAGTTTCAGTCCGTTTCAGTCAGTTTTTATACAAAGTCATGTTAATGTCTTCAGTAATTTACATTTCTGAAGTTTTTACCACTAGAAATAAGCTTTTAAGCTACTTCATCTCCTCCTCTTATTTGTGTTTAGCAGCTAAATGTTTTCTAGTTTCATGTAAATGTGTTTTTTGGAGACTGAGGGACACCTACTGCAATTAATGTACTTTGACCTGCCTCACCCAAAAGCATGTCATAATGGAAACAGTTTCCCGGTGAAAGTAATTACACCTGTATGTCAAAACCTTTTTAATACCAGAGGGAGTCTGCATAATAACAACTTCATAAACAGATTACCGAAAACAAGTAGACGGTTTCCTGCACGGCAACTAAATGATTGATTTATTTTCTCTCTTGCAGGAGGCAACGCACAGTTGGATGGTGAGTTTAATTTTTTCACTTTCATTTATTCATTATTTATTTGCCAAGATCCTCTTTTCTGTTTACACACAAGAATGAAGGTTTTATAGAGTCCCTATTCCGCCCCTCCCGTGACTATACTCACATGTAGGGATGTGCTGGGATCAAATTTTCAAGCTACAATTATTATTGTAGGTAAAAATATCACAGTAAACACTATTATCATGATAATTATGTTACTTGGAGTTACTGAGCATGTTGCACTGTGGTATACAGTAGAAACGGTGTACCGATACATCTCTACTCACATGTTTTGGTTTCAGTAATGTTTTTTTGAAACTTTTCAGAAGTTTTTGACCCCTTCTCCTCTTATAACTTCTTCAATACACCACCTGATGAACTTCCACACACGTCCGACGTCGGAGCTTTCACCTCTCTGACTGCTCAAAGGAGAATTCTTTTGCTGTGGAAAGCGCCTCATCCTCCCTCGTTCAAATGAGAGATGATATATCGCTGTTAAAATTAGAGGAAATAAAGTTCACCTTATGTGGAGCTTCAAATAGTTGTTTATCATCATTGGAAATCTCTAATTATTTATTTTAAGCACCTAAGTTCAGACTATATCTTCTATTATTGGTTTAAAATAAGCCTCTTTACACTAAACTGCTTCACAGCTTTTTCTTTTAAGGTCTGAAGGGTGTACAGTTATCAAGCCTGGTCTTCAAATACAAATATCTCAGCCACAATTTGTTTTACTTATTTGATTTTGCCTGTTTTCTTTTTGAATGTGTATTCATAGGCCTGTGTGTGCAAGAACTTTAAGTGTGTGGTTAAGGGGGGGTGAATGTGGGATATTATTGTAGCAGTAAAGGGCAGGTTGGGTTTTGTTTTATTTTCTTTGTTTTTAAACTATTGTGGTGTTTTCTCTGGGATTCAAAATGTTCTTATCAAGTCAGTTGTTCTATTATTAACTGTCTTACTAACAATAAAATTGTTGAAATGATAAAAAAAAGAAAAAAGAATTAAGGTTTCAAATGTGGAACAGGGTTCAAAACAACCTTTGGACTCACAACTTTAATTCAGTCCAGGTTTGAATAGTCAAACTCAGTGGTTTTTAGCCACACTATTAATGTGTTTGTCAGTAAATTTGTCAAACACTTTGCTCCAAAGTGAAATTTTGTTTCTCCACAGACATAAAATTTTCATGTTCCCCTGAGGATGAATCCAGCAGCAAGAAAACCACAAAATTTTCACCCATCCAAAAACTCCACGACAGAGCTAATACTGAATCCCCAGCTTAATACAAACATAGAATGCTATCATGCTAACGTTAGCATGCTTCATTTGAGGCCTTAACTGGGCTGATTCTGATCATTTCGCTGCTTTTTATCACCTCAGAGAAATAAGTCAGCACACATTTGACACATCACATTCACTTTTTTTGCCAAGAGTTAGATGAGAAGATCAATATCAGTCTAATTTCAGAGTGTTAAGAGCAGTCAGGAGGTAATTAGCTTAGCATAAAGACTGAAGCTAGTCTGGCTCTATTCAAAGTTCAAAAGTTGACCTTATGGTGGCGCTAGAGGAAAAGTCAGAGGATCACCAAAGTCAGTCGGATTCATCCTCCGGGGAACATGAATGTCTTTCATTGCAGTTCTTGTGATAGTTGTTGAGATATTTCAGTCTCTGCTCGTCTAAAATCAACTGTGTCTCCTGCAGTTTGTGGCAACGCACCGCTCAACACAAAGATCGTAGGAGGTGAAGATGCTGCTGCGGGGGCCTGGCCCTGGCAGGCCAGTCTGCACAGTAACGGCAGACATTTCTGTGGGGGATCTCTGATCAACAACCAGTGGATCCTGACTGCAGCTCACTGTTTCCCCAGGTGATACCCTCATGATCACATGATCACTCAGCAGTGGTGGAAAGTAACAGAGTACATTTACTCAAGTTCTGTATTTAAGTACAATTTTGAGGTACTTGTACTTTACTTGAGTATTTCCATTTGATGCTACTATGTACTTTCTACTCCACTACATTTATTTGACAGCTGTAGTTACTTAGCAGGTTAAAGATTTTACCTAAAAACATGATAAATTTATAAAATACAACAAATTGTTAAATATTAAACCAGTTGTTTCCAACCTTTTAGTCTTGTGACCTCTTGCATAAAATCAGCGTGTAGCTTGTTTCCTTGTCACATTTCACATGTCTATGAGTTGTTAACAGCTCCACCAAATAGTGATTTTTCCCTCTAAACTTCTCACATGCTTTCATTTCAATAAATGTTCAAATGATCCAATATTTCAGCAAAAATCAAAGATTAGAGAAAAAGTCCAAAAACTGAAAACAGATTTGTGTATCAGAACTTTTTTTTTTTTTTTTACAACCACATCAGTGTAAAATTCCCTGATATGTTATTGTCACATATGTCAATAGTTTTCAATCGTTGTCTTTTTTTCCCTCAGCACCAGCACATTAGGTTTGCAGGTTTATCTCGGACGTGAGAACCAACAAAGCCTGAATCCAAACGAGGTGTCTCGGACAGTGTCCCAGGTCATCACGCATCCAAACTATGATAGCAACACAAATGACAACGACATCGCCTTGTTGCGGCTGTCCTCAACTGTTGACTTCACCAACTACATCAGACCTGTGTGTCTGGCGGCGGCGGGCAGCGTCTTCGGGGCCGGAACCATCTGCTGGGTCACTGGATGGGGGGACATCCGGACTGATGGTGAGACCTCATTTAGTAATTTTTAAATTTATTGTTAATAGTGCATGCATGAAGAAAGTATTTATTGTTGTGGTGTGGATAAAACTACATTTGAATGGGTTTACAAGACACCTCAAATTGTGTTTACGTCTTCAAACAATACTCCAAAATGCCTCCAAAAGTCTCCAATATTCACATGTTCATGTCCATAACAAAATTCATAAATCACTGACATTTAGCACTGGTTAAACAGTCTGTTTTGTGTTCTTTTCCAGGCTTTTAAGACAAAATTAGCAAGTGTAAACACATCAAAATCAAACAGCTTATCCAGTTTCTCTTCATCCAGAATATTTCAGGGTTTTGTTGAGACAGGTCATGGAAATTTAACTCTCTTAAAGTGTGTTAGTTTGAACATCAGAAAAGACAATAAGACTTTGTACTTCACCCACATCATACAGCTGATACAATCATTTTCCTATTTTTGAATCTACCAACCTCAGATGCAACTAAAGATCTTTGGCTCCCAGATGAACGAGATATAACAAATGATTCAGGTCCAAACTTTTGTTTGATATACATATGTCCTTCATTTTAGGCCTGACAGGATATTTAAACTATTTTTACAGCACATTAATTTACTCAAAGACTGAGTAAAGCTCTTTAGCCACTGCTACAGTTTTATTTTGGTTTGATTTAACTCCTAATTTGATTTAATGACCTTAATCAAAACTTATAAGTAGTAGCACGATCTCCAGCTGTGACAGCATAGTTCAGCCCGTTCAGCTCAGTGAGTAATATCTTTTTTGTTTTCCAGTTTCCCTTCCTTCCCCACAGACGCTGCAGGAGGTGAATGTTCCCGTCGTGTCTAACAGCCGGTGTACCGAATCCTACAGTATTCTCACAAACAACATGATCTGTGCTGGTTTAACAGAAGGAGGAAAGGACTCTTGCCAGGTGAGTCTGCAAAACACTCCTCCATTAACCTGCATATGCTTTATTTTCATAGCCACGTCTGTAAAGGATGATTCAAGTCAAGTCAGTTTTATTTGTACAGTACATTTCAAACAAAGATAAGCTCAGTAAAGCTTTACAGTACACAGGTTGTGATATGTAGCGATATGTACCAATCATCTGAATTATGATTGATTGGATAGGAGTGACTCTCATTTCACCACGAACTATAAATGGCTAAATTTGATCACTGTTGCATTTGCTGATGATGTGCTCCACCTGTGCAGGGGGATTCAGGCGGCCCGATGGTGAGCAAAGACGGCTCTAGGTGGGTCCAGGCCGGAGTGGTGAGTTTTGGAAACGGCTGTGCTGAGCCCAATTTCCCCGGAGTCTACGCCAGAGTGTCCGAGTACCAGACCTGGATTAACAGCCAAATCACCAGCGACCAGCCGGGCTTCGTCACCTTCCAGAGCTCCTCCACCTCCACCGATGCTTCATCCACTGGAAACGTTCCCTTTATGTCCCTCTCCTTTCCTCTGCTGCTGTCCATTTTACCTGTCCTCTTTTCTCTCTTTGTGCTCTCATAATGACGCCTGCAGGGTTTGTTTAGCCACTGTAAAAACCCTCCAGCTGAAGTCTTTTGGCCTCATATTTATCCTTAAATCCTGCCTAGTTTCCTGTGTTTAAGAAATTTTACAGAAATAAATCAACAACAGAGAAAAGGGGACTAGTAACAAAAAATGGGACTTGATTGCAACATTTTCTTTTTTGCAGAATTTTCACTTTACTCCATCTTGTAGTGAGTTTAATATATGGGATTTATTTACACACATTTATTTTAATAATTACTACACATTTATGGAGCCTTATTATAGTATTTAATTAAAATCAATTCATAAATGTACCTGTTTTTAAAAAAGCTGTTATGCAAAATAATTAACATTTAATTTAAATGATGCATAATTAAATATCAAATCATTTAGAGCAACTTCTGCCGAGCAACAGCAACAGCGGCCTCTGCTGCCATGAGTGGTAATTACAGGACAAGCAGTGAAGGCACCGCACTATTCTAACGTGAAGGAACAACATTTGAAGGGAAACAGACTTAAACAAGACCGTGTCTAGACCGCAAGTGTAGCCTGAGCAGAACATTTAGCAGAGAGAGCTGGAGCTACATTCAGGTAACTACTGTTTCTCACAGCTGATCGTACCCGCTCAACCCAAGTTATATAGTGCAAGAAGAGGAGTTCGAAAGAGGCGCCATTCTGCCTGTTACAAGTCAGTGTGCCATCAAAATGATTTTGAAACTGTTATTTTGGTGGCAAGATGTTGTTTTAAAGACATGTAATCAAGGTGCCACCAAAAATTAATTAATGAAACACGAGTAAAACTTTTCAATTTCAAAATCTTTCTAAAATGATGAATAATTTAAAGACAGAATAAGTAAATTATTAATGAATACAATATCTTTGTATTTTGTACTTTCTAAGATTTATAATGCATTGTTTAAACCATTTTTTTTATTAAGTAATATTATTTTTTTTTATTGGTGAATTGATTATAATTAAACACTAAACATTTGTAATTATTTTTGGCACACTTCAGACTCCGTACACAGAGTCTATTAAAGCCCTTAATCAAATGTTGACTTTTAGCTGTTTTGTACTCAAAAGCCGGAGTATTTAATTCTGTTAAGTTTGAATTTTCTGGGGTTTTTTTTTTTTTATTTCCACTGAAGGTGAATTTTAGAAGTTGAACTTGAACCTGTGAAGTGACAGAAGTGATGGTGAAGAAACGTCTCTTTAATCTCTTTATGAAACTATTTCTGTCTGCAAATGATGCACTAAGCACCTGCAACTTTTACACATAACATACATGACGTATATATCTGAATCATTATGTAAAAGAATTATAAACATTTACATAATTATTCATTTGAGGGGTTGACAAAATATTGGAAACACCTTAATGAACTTTTCAGTGACACACTGAACAGTATCACAGGATTTATTACAGAGCTGTTTAAACTGGATCACATTTATTTGCACTGTACAGTGTTCCTCTCTCAGGTATTCTAGTGTAAGTAAAGCTTTTATTTTTTTAAAATAATAACACTAAATAACATTTCTATAACTGACCTCTTTTTTCATTGTATTGTACTGTACCATAACACACATACACACATGATTATCAGGTTGCATTGTGGGTAATGTAGGCACCAGGTTTTGACAAGAAAGAAGATTGTATGAAATAAAATATCTCTGGTTCTGCTGCATCGATTTTGATCCCTCTTTTAAAAACTGAGTATTGGACTTATATTCACCAGGTGGACAGAAACACGACTCCAGATGAATAATAATGTTGCTCCGTAACTGCTGGATGTGGAAATAAGCAACTGTATGGTGACAAGTTCAACATATCAACTTAAAAGCTGATGATATATCTGTTTCTGCTGCCTCCAGGTGGCCAAAAAAAGTTGTAATATTTTTTTTTAACCTTTATTTAACCAGGAAGTCCTTTGAGATTAAAATCTCTTTTTGGAGGGAGACCTGGCCAAGACAGCGCATCATTACAAGGTTACAAACACTATAGAATAGAACAAATGTCCAATTATTGCAGGTTTAACTTATTTATTTGTTTATCACTTTCCATACAGTAGTTGTAACTCAAGGTGCTTTACACATAAGAAAAACATTAAAAATACTGAAAATACATTAAAAACAGAAACATTACGAATAAAACATGAAAACACATTAAAAATGAGACATTAAAGTGCACAAAGTGCAATAAACAGACATAGGTAGATGTTGGGGGGAAGTTAGTGAAAGGCCAGTTTGTACAGGTAAGTTTTTACTAACCTAATGGTGAAGAGTTCATAGTTCCCATGTTTCCTGAACGCAGCACACGTTATGTGGTGTTTTCTGATTGGATGTTTTACAGGAAGCGAGAAGGCTCTCCACGCTTTGCGATTATACCAGATATCCACTCAGATGGACTGTACAGTATTTTCCATCGAGCTGAGTTAAACTGAGGTTCAGTGGATACAGTTTTGAATGGAAACTATCACGTTTTTATTCCTCGCGTGCTCTCAGGTAGCTCTGACGTGTGTCCTCGTGTTACTGAAGGCAGAGCAGCTGTCAGCTGACGGAGGCGGCTGGTGAGTCCACAACACTGGACCTATACACACATATGTTTGTGAGATTATTTTAAAATATTAGTCTCCAATTTAGATGTTTATATTTTACTTCAACATGTATTGAACCAGTCGCACAATGTTGCTAAATTAACCCAAAAACCTGCTGACTGACTGAACCTCAAACCAAACTGCATTTAAAATTCTGTCAATTTATCGTTTATGAGCAACTTTGCACAATTAAAACCAGCAGTGGAAGAAGTACTCAGATACTTTACTGCAGTAAAAGTACCGATACAACAACATAAAAATACTCAAGTAAAAGTCCTGCATGAAGAATCCTACTACAGTAAAAGTACATAAGTATTATGAGCCTGATGTAATTAAAGTATTGCAGTAAAAGTACATAAGTATTATGAGCTTGATGTAGTTAAAGTATTGCAGTAAAAGTACATAAGTATTATGAGCTTGATGTAGTTAAAGTATTGCAGTAAAAGTACATAAGTATTATGAGCTTGATGTAGTTAAAGGAATACAGTAAAAGTACATAAGTATTATGAGCTTGATGTAGTTAAAGTATTGCAGTAAAAGTAGTGGTTTGGTCCCTCTGACTGATATATTATTATATATGACATCATTAGATTATTAATAGTGAAGCATCAGTGTTAGAGCAGCATGTTACTGTTGTAGCTGCTGGAGGTGGAGCTAGTTTACACTACTTTATATACAGTTAGCTAGTTTAGTCCAGTGGTTCCCAACCTAGGGGTCGGGCCCCTCCAAAGGGTCAGCAGATAAATCTGAGGGGTGGTGAGATGATTAATGGGAGAGGAAAGAAGAAAAAACAAAGTTCTGATACACAAATCTGTTTTCAGTTTTTGGACTTTTTCTCTAATCTTTGATTTTTGCTGAAATATTGGATCATTTGAACATTTATTGAAATGAAAGCATGTGAGAAGTTTAGAGGGAAAAATCACTATTTGGTGGAGCTGTTAACAACTCATAGACATGTGAAATGTGACCCCGACTACACACTGCTTTTTGTAAGACGTCAAAAGCCAAAAAGGTTGGAAACCACTGGTTTCATCTTTAACAATGTGTTGTATTTTAAAAGCTTGTTATATTATCCATTGTGTCAAATCTTCATCTGAAAAGTAACTAAAGCTGTCAAATAAATGTAGTGGAGTAGAAAGTACAATATTTCCCTCTGAGATGTGGAAAGTAGCATCACATGGAAATACTCAAGTAAAGGATAAAAAAATAAATATGATGAAAATGCTTGAAAGATAAAATACCCCTGAATCAGCCCGGAACCTGCTGTCTGACTGAAACTTCATTTAAAATTCTGTCAATTTAACATTTACCTTGTTAAAGGCACATTTACACACATCAGAGAGCTTCTGAATCGCCAGCAGGAACTTTATAACTCAAGTCAGAGAAACTGAAAAATAAAAAAATTAATGTGATAAAAATGCTTAATGATAAAATACATACAGATTATTTGACACATGCTGGTTGGTTTAACATTATTCTCTCTGCACTGTTTAGCTATAAAATAAAGAAAAAAGGAAGTGAAGTATTGTATTAATAGTGATCAGTACATAGAGTCAAATGTCACTATTAAAATATTTTTTGCCATTTTCATGCACATGTGATCAGATTATAAAACGACAGTGAGGTTAACTTGATGTAATCTGAGCGTCTGTCTGTGTTCAGGTCATTAAACTCAGATTACAGATTAAATGATGAAGGTCCTTGTAACATCGACGTGTTGGACGGCTCTTCAATCTCACATCGGGAGTTCATCGAAAGGTAAGTATGACGATTATCAATCAACCAAACTTTATTTAAACTTCATTAAGAACATGTGACACAGAACCAGACATCGATTTCATCATCGTTAGAGTGGATAAAAAATGAAATGAAGATCAGTAAAGTTTAAGATCTAAAATGTGCAATAATTTAATCACACATTGAGATAAATTAGAAAACATGAAATGTCAACAAAGAAAACTAGGTTACATTACATTTGAAATAACAGTCAGATATGTTTAAAGTTGCCTGTAGATCAGATGATCTACTTTTAGTTAATTAAGTAATTTATATTGAATTATATTGAAATATTTGGTAACACTTTCTATGACGCTCATGTCTATAACACAGTATAAACATACTTATAATGTGTTATAATCTGCTTATGGCACTGTATAATTATAGTTATAAGCATAAATATTCATAATAATCATAACACATTATAAAGCATTTATAATGTCTTATAAGGTCAAGTATCATAATACTTCATAATTATTGGTCACTCACTGACATTTGTGTGTTAGTTGTAATACATTATAATAATTTATAATACATTATAATCACTTAAATGTTTTTAAGGAGTCACTTTTGTTGTTCAAACGTTTACATGAAGTAAAATATACAGCTAGAGGTGAAGTAGAAATAGTTTCAGGTTTTATCTATAATTTGAGTCTTTGGTTTTTTGGGTAAATATCACATTAGTGAAATGTAAATGTTTATCATTCAATTCTGTTATGACCTGTTTAACAAATAAATAACATTTTGTGTTGCTCTTGCATGAAATTTAATGATTTTTTTTTCACTTAAAGCAAACAATGACCACTTATAATGACTTATAATCACATTGTAATGCATGATAACAGTGGTTGAAATGCATTATAAAATGATGATGTATGACAACTATGACAGTTAAAACACACTATGATCCTTTCAATAAATGTCAGTGAGTGACCAGCAAAACAATTGACCTTATAAGTCATTATAAAATACTTTAAACTGTGTTATGATTATTGTTATAAAGAATTATGAATATTTATGAGAGCTTATAACTATAATTATACTATAACTATAAGCAGATTATAACACATTATAAGTATGTTTATACTGCGTTTTAGACACGGGCGTCATAGAAAGTGTCACCAAATATTTAACTTAATTCCTGCCGGGCGCCATTATTCTGTTATAATTATATTGTATGTTTTGTTTGTACTGTGTAATTCATGATCAATAAAGTAAAAATAAATCAAATGAAGACTAATAATAGAAATGTTAAAGTGAAAAAATAAAAACAATAAAATGGATAAAAGGCAAAAAAATAACAGATAAACACAGCAATCTATTGATATATTAACAAAATATAACTTATTATGATATGAGACGAGCTGTAATTTATGTTATTATAATAAAGCAGGTTATAGGATAAACATGTTTACAAGCAGCAGTACAGGTCGCTTCTAGCTGAGCAAAATTAATTGATTAGCAATAAGGCGGGTTAATATCCTCTCAGAAATATGATCACTCATCATATATCAGTATTAAAATATTATAATATGTCAATATTCAAACTACCTTCACTTCTCTTCACCCGACAGCAGAATTTAATCAGTTAACGAGGATTAACGACGAGTCACATGTTCTAAATGAATGATTTAATAAAAACATGCCGGGTGATGCCACATGTATGTTAATAAAATGTTTATTTCTGTCCCCAGATACGCGTACAGCAGACCGGTCATCCTCAGAGGTCTGACTGATAACTCGGTACGTATTGATTACACAGACACTGATGATTGATTCCTGTTTTCCTGTTCAGGTCTTATAGTCTCTGCCTCTTGATCATTTTATTATTACGCTGATCTCGTTATATTCAATTATTATTATTATTCTGTGAATAAATTCTGTGGCTTCGTTTTCTTGGTGAACCTTTCATATAAAATATGACATCACATGTTTATGTTTGAACTGTAATATTCTCCTTTATTAAATGTTGTATTTCAAACAGGATAAAAGAAATTAATTTTAAAATTTTATATAACAATTACACTTAACATATAAAATGCAATTGTAATTTATATTAACATATAAATAATAAATTATGTAATAAGACCATTTAAAAGCTTACCGACATCAACGATAAATAAAATTAAATAAAATACATTTTGTTATACGGAGCCAGAAAATGTTGTTATCATTTCCCTTCATGATGCAGATTCTGTAGAATATAAATGAATGTTGCAATGATGATGATACGATTAAGCACAAACTCTTAATAAATAAATTAATTAAATTAAATAAAAAAAATAGTTAATACATTTTACATACGCAGAGCAAATTTCTTCAAGTCTTCACTCAATATAAATGTTGAATGTACAATTTTGAGGTACTTGTATTTTACTTGAGTATTTCCATGTGATGCTACTTTCTACATTTCAGAGGGAAATATTGTACTTTCTACTCCACTACATTTATTTGACAGCTTTAGTTACTTTTCAGATGAAGATTTGACACAATGGATAATATAACAAGCTTTTAAAATACAACACATTGTTAAAGATGAAACCAGTGGTTTCCAACCTTTTTGGCTTTTGACGTCTTACAAAAAGCAGTGTGTAGTCAGGGTCACATTTCACACGTTTTTTCTTCTTTCCTCTCCCATTAATCATCACGGTAAGGAAAGGATCTGAATACTTCTTCCACTGCTGCTGTCTGAATACATTCAGTCTGCTCTGTTAAATAAATACTGGAGTTAAAAAAATAATATGTTGACTTTGTTTTAGAAATTCAGGTTTTTGTGCTCCAAGTCAAGCTTACTGGAAGAATATGGCGACCGGAGAGTTCGGCTCAGTACAGCGAACACTTACTCCTACAGGAAAGGTATGACGTCAACACCCGTCATGCTCCTGTTGTTTCTGTCTTTATTAGGGTTCCCATTAACACCAGTATAAGCATCAGCTGTTCTTCCTCCACACATACAATCATACATACACTCTATAACCTCATAAACACAAACTAACCAGCTCATTGAGTTAAATGTCAATATTTCACCAGGACATTAAATTATAAATCAATCACAATTCAAGAATCTATAGCAAACTTTTTTCTTTCTTCATCATTCTTCATCAAACAATCATTCTTACTAAACATAAAACATTGTCCTTAAATTATCTATTTATCCATCCTACACTTTCACACATTTAATTCCAAGAAGAAATGTATGAAAATACATTTCTCATTCTCTTCATAGGAGTGATTTCTACTTTCACTCAGTGAAAGAGTGGTGCATGTAGAACAACCAGCCCTATAAACATGTTGATAATCAGTGTTTAAGTTTGATTAAAATAAGTTTGTATTTGTTCAGATATAATCTCTTTATCAGCAGCTGGTGACAAACTCACAGGGTTTGTTGTGATAATCCGTAGTAAACTTTGGGCTCTGCCTGATTTTTATTTTCATTTTGTTGACTCTTAAACAATCTGCTTGACTCATTGTAATGTATTTATTCCAGTGGACGTCCCTTTCAGAGAGTACGTGGAGATGTTACTGAGGCCTCAGTCTGTCGACGCTCTCGGCAGCGGTGAGTAAAACGCTCGGAAACCGTTTATAGGGTTTATATCAGAGGTTTTCAAACTGAGACGCGGAGGGAGAGACTCCTTCTACGAGCCATAACTTCCAGAGGAAATGATCATCTCTGATGTGCAAACCTCCTTAAATCTGCTTGAAGTCATAGAAAAAATAAGTTCCCTACAACTGCAGAACTTGGCTGAGAATCATCACATTTTAAAGTTTTCTTCAGTATCAAAGTAAACCAGTGACAGTTCATTAACTGTTGTTTTAACTCTGTAACTAATACTACAGTACTGCTTATACTACTACCACTACTACTACTACTACTACTACTACTACTACTACTACTACTACTACTACTACTACTATACTGCTGTCCTTTTATGGAGCCAATTTACCAAAATGTAAACAAATATTGGCTGAAAATAAAACGAGGCTTAAGATGTATCCCGCAGCTAACTCTAGCAACATTATACTTCCTGTTTACATAAAGCCCACAAAGCATTATGGGAGCTGTAGTTCCAGAACTGAGAGCATGATCATCCCCCACATTGAAGTCAGACACGGAACAAAGAATAATAACAGGAGCGACAAAATCCATTAATATGAATATTTTTCATTATTTTATGACATCGTCAATGCTCAGATTAGTTTATCCAGTTATACATATATTTATCCTGCGTTGAAAACCAGCAGACATGGAGGTGACTGTAAACGAAGGGTTTGGGGGGGACACAGTGTCAGATTTTAAAACCTCTGCTCTATATTATTATATGCGGTGAAGAGGATGAGGAAGATATTTTGGACACTAAACCCAGTCTGAGATAAAACAGATTATTTTTTCAGATGTTACAGAATAACATGACCAGTAAACTCACCTTCATGTGTAAAATCAGCGGAGTGTTCCTTTAAGCTGCCAGATCATTTAAATAACTGACGTCTCCCTCGTCAACAGACACGCTGTATTTTTTTGGAGACAACAACTTCACCGAGTGGCAGAGTCTGTTCGAGCACTACGAGTCTCCGCCGTATGTGCTGCCGCGCACCAGCGGAGCGTACAGCTTCGGGATCGCAGGTGACGTTTGTTTTCATTTAAAAGAACCACAAATTTACAGCCGCTTGCTTGTCAAACTGTGTTTTACAGCCTCTTTCATACGTGTTAGTGCAATTCAAAGTGTTTCACAGCTGATATAAGACAGTACAAACATAAACAGACCAACAATTTGAGACTAATGCACATAAGAAAAAGAAAAAAACAATAAAACACAAAGTAAGTTTTGCAGGTTTTTGGTCATAAACCAAAGAACTTGACAAATTAAATATGTTTATTTGACCTGATGGTGGCGCTGGATGAACGTCAACTTTTCCCTCCTCAGGCCCTGGAACAGGAGTTCCCTTTCACTGGCACGGCCCGGGTTACTCTGAGGTCATCTATGGCAGGAAGGTAAAAACAATTCATTTAATTTAATTTAGTGATGAACTGGTCAATAATCTGGAGTCAAGTGAGATAAAAGTCACAGTTTGAGCATCATGAAGCTGTTACACAAATCCCAGAATAATTCAGCGTTCCTCACACAGCGCTGGTTCCTCTACCCGCCTGATATGGAGCCTCATTTCCACCCGAACCGCACCACCCTGTCCTGGGTGACGGACACCTACCCCAACCTGCCGGAGGACGAGGCTCCGCTGGAGTGCACCATCCGACCCGGAGAGGTAACGACATTTTCTTCTTCTTTTTCTTCTTCTTTTGTCCTTTCTGTTAATCTTTCACAAGACTGTGATTTCACTTTACAGAGTCCAACTGTTGGATGTGATTGTGATGAAATAGAATTTGTTTTGATCAATAAAGTCAGTGTGTTGAGCTTCAGGGCCACCGTACAAAAGTGTGATTATGTCACATGACTGGAGACACAAACAGAAGGAATAAAAGCAGTAATGCAAGTAGCGTTAAAACGGGGAGAGACTTCATCAGTGTGGAAGAAGTTTAGTTGCAGAAGATCAGATGTACAACAAACATTAACCTTTAGGAGTCGCCGATCACGCCGGCGTGATCAAATGACGTGTCTGTTTCAGGAAGTCGTAACATAAAAACAAAGTCACATTAAGTTTTGCTGTCAACTTCTGTCGAAAGTGCTGGCTTGAAACTCTGTGCCGGTTTTTGTTTGGTGTTGATAAACCAAGTAAAAACGGAGATACGTTGATATAAAAATCATCATCAAGCGTGCGAGATCAGACGGGGCAGACGTCGCATTTATTTTATATCTTCGTCATTTTTTGTCATATGACGGAACGGAAAAAAATGCTCGAATCTGCTGATCGTGCTCCACAGATTCAACATTTCAGGAAGGGAGCCGAGTCAAGGGGAAGACGCTGATGACAGCTCATTGTTGGAATCAGAGAGCAACAACCGGTTGGGTTGAGCTTTTTCTCTCAACCCAACCGGTTTGAGAGAGGGGGGGGAGTGGGGAGAGAGACACAGAGAAGCATCATAACAACAATAATAACAATAACAGAGATAATAATAATAATAGAGATATGATAGTGGCACAGCTGAAAAAGAAAAAAAAACGCCTATGGCTACCTCTGCTTTTTGTTGTAAATAGTTCTCTATAGTTTGATTTTATCTCAGTGTTGCCTTTAAATATTATATTTGTACTATTTGGGAACCTCACTACACTCTAGGAATGCAAGACCTGTAATATAGTTCTGTGTCTAATAGTTGACATCAACTATTTTGAAGAGCGGCATTGCTAACAAGTAAAAAAACGCCTGTTGTTACATCTGCTTTTTGTTGTAAATAGATGTATATGGATTGATTTTATCTCAGTGTTACTATTATATGTTCACATTTGCAACCTTTAAAATGCTTTATTGAACATGTTTGTGTTTCTTATAGTGAAAATACTACAATTTTTCAAATCGGATTTTATGTATTTTGTGTGTTTTTTTTGGTCCAATATGATGATATAGTATGTCAAAGTGAAACAATAATTGTCTGGTCATATAGGTGATGTGCTGAAAAAAAAGGTACCAAACATTGGCATGTTTAACATTTTTCAAAGTGATAAAATCACTGAAAATGGCCAAAATAACCCAAGACTCCTAAGGGTTAACATGTAAGAAGTGCAACGAGACTGTAACAACAAAAGGAGGCGATAAAACAAACTTATCTCACCACCTCAAGCAGAAGCAAGCGGCTGAGTACGAGGAGTATTTTGTCATATCGTCATCACAGAAATACCCTGAAATATCGTGATATTGTTTTAAAGAAAGACGTCATGACTCACATCTGTCCAGAGTTTACAGAAGTTAACAGGAGAGTTTTCTTGAAGGAGCGTGAAGCTTTTTTGTTGTTGTTTTTCTAACAGGTGCTGTATTTCCCGGACCGCTGGTGGCACGCCACTCTCAACCTGGACACCAGCGTTTTTATCTCCACCTTCCTGGGCTGAGCTTCCTGTTCAGCCGCTCTGCTTTTCATCACAGACTTCGTCTTCCAGAGCAGGCTGACGGCGGGAAAAACAGACTCAAATACGGATTGAATTTGATATTTCAGCAGAACGATTGTTTTAATTAAGAGACGGATGATATTTTAATCTGAAGTGATGCAGATATTTAATTCCAGCACAGTTACATTCCAGGTGAACAGTTTGGAAACAGTCCTTATTTTTCTGTCTTTAATGAAACCATGCTTTCTAATAATAATAATAATTATAATTCTGTGTTATTAAAGACCAAAGCAGGAAAAAGAGACGAACCAGATGTTGCAGATCAGAGGAAAACATGTTTTAATTATGTGTAACTTAATTTATAAATGAGATGTGAAGATCATTTTCAGATGGAAATATATTGGTGCTCTGTGTCATCATATCGTCATTAAGTGATGAAGAACAAAACATCTGCTCCAGTCAGTGTTGTGTCAACAATATGGACGCCTGCTATTAAAATGTTTTTGCAGATAACAGATCATTGTTGTTGTTTCTTTGTACAGATTTTTCACTGCAACAACATCATGTGTTTAGTTTCTAAAGGTTTTTCTGTCTAAAGAAACGTTGGTCTCTGCTGCGTCTCTCAGTGTTTACATTCACTTCACTCTGTATATCATCAATCAATCAATCAATCAATCAATCAGACTTTATCTGTACAGCAGCTTCCATACAGGTTCTGACAAGCTGATAATCGGACAGAACAAATGTAAGCAGTACGGTGATACCAGTACCAAACCAGTAACCTTAAAGTGATACCAGTAGAACCTTTTTCTTCCACTTCATTGAAGTGAATGGAAGTTAAAACGCCACAACTTCTCCCCATCCGAATGATTTTTACACCAATACATTTTGAAAGTGCTGAAATTATTGAAATGTTAATTAATTAACTGTCCAATGAAGTATTATCACCACAGACTGTTCGGGTTGTGGCTGCTGCCGTAGTGGGACAATCACACAATAAATCGAAGAACGCTTGCAGTGATTGGCTGAGAGCAAAAACAAACAAATAGTCAGTTTTTTCTAGACGTGAGTTGACTGGAGGAGTTTTGTTACTTCCTGGTTCTGGGTTACTTCTGTCGATATTTTAGCGCTTAGTTGACAGTTAAACAATTTGAGACTAATGCGCATGAGAAATAAAAATTATGAAAATGTAGTAAAATAAAATAGATTTAAAAAAAAAAAAACTACAACAATAATAAAATGGACAGAACTAAAAATTAAAAACTAGATAATAGATTTCAACACTTCCAGCTGCTCAGAGCAGAAAAGCTGCACTTTGTTACAACTGACTGTTTATTTATGAAGCCGTTCTGCAGCATATCTGTGCATCTTTTTGTTGACTGTGAGGTTTGAACAGAGTTTAGTAAAATAGCTTTCATGTGTGCTGCTTCCTTTATGTGGAAACTTACAGTCACTGGTTTCTCTTAAAGCTCTGAGTATCATCATCTGTCTGCTGATGTCAGGATGCTTTCTAGGAGGTTTTTAATGCGTCTAATTGCTGCCGTTTCTCTTTTATTGTAGTTTTATTCATGATTTTATTACTTTATATTGACTAACGAGAGGTTTCTAAGTGTCTGCGATCACCGCCGGAGATGAAAACACAAATATTTAAACTGTCAGAAATGTTTTAAACTTCAGCAGGTTGATGCTTCACATTAGACGACCGACCGTCACGCTGCTGCTTCAGCTGAAAACGAGTTTCTGTTAAGATCATTAAAGTCTTTGAGAAATACACAGAAAATGAGATTTTATTGATTCAAAGCTGTAAGTGTCACATTTAAACAGACGATCATGGCTAAAATAAATGAAGCTGTATCAGGCTTCATTCTGATTGATTGATCAGTTTCCAGTATGTAGTTATAACCTGATACTGATATAAGATGATCAATATATTGTACAGTATGTGCACTTGTATGGAAGATTTAAAATGCTGCACTTCTACTAGAGCTACAATGATTAGTCAATTAATGGATTAGTTGATCTACAGAGTATTTGGATAATCGAGTAATCATTTTAGTTACTTTTTAAGCAAAAAAGTAACTAAAATGATTACTCAATTACTTCTCAAATGTGAAGATTTGATGTTTTTCTTTGTCATACATGATGTAAAACACTGAAGGAGGGAATTAAAAGGAGCATTTTGAACTACTGACTGACATTTTATAGATAACACAGTAAATCAGGAAAATGACTGTTAGTTGGAGCCCAAAATCAAACAAAGAAATAAAGTGAAATACACAATACACATGATTTGTATTTTATTTTATGTATGCATTAACTGTGTCATAATTAACTGAAAAACATTTGTTATTAAAGGGACAATAAATAGCTTTTTGTCTTTAATAACTGAATGAATTGATTATATTGTGACATGACGGGCATTTTAAATTCTCCATACACTCATGGAGCTTTTCAAAGGCTGTAAAACCACAAACTAACAAGAAGATTTAACAAGAAAACTCAAGTTTTTTAAACAAGAGCAAAAATTTTTGTTTTTGCACAAAGAGTTTGCAAAAAAAAAAACAACAACAACACAGAAAAACATCTGAAAACACACGAAAATATAAAACAACAGGTTGTTCTTTAACTTCATCCAGTCACATGTTTCTCTGAATAACTGAAACACTTTCAGCCACAACAGTTTCTCTTCTTCCTGTTTGCCAGCAAACACAATTCTCCTCTTTTACACCTGAACGAGCTGCTGGACGAACCAGTGGTGCAGATTTTTTTTATATTTATATTTATATGATCTAATTTCTTTACATGAAGTGATTATCTGATTGCAGTCGGCAGTTTGTTGATTCTCAGAGCCACAGCGTGGATTATTACATTAACTGATGATCAATACTGGTTTATTTACGAATGACAAACATCAACATTCAGACGGTTGGGTCAAATTTAAATTTAAGACTGATTTAAACTACGCTGTTTAATTTTAAACCGCCGTTTTTGTGATTTGCGAAAATAAACAACAACAGCTAAATCTCTTCTTCTTCGTCCTCTTTTCAGTTGACAAACAACAAAACTGCATCACAGTAAACATCTGCTGAGACAATCCAGCTGATTGAATCCCTTTTATGATTGCAGCGTCATCCGATAAAATCAGCATTAATACAAGACATTTAAAAAACTCTCTCTTCCCTCAGAGTTCCTCGGTTCAAGTGCAACAGGAGTAAAAGCTCCTTTTGTTCCCTGTGCGATCACCCTGCTTCATCTGCACGTGTAATTTAGCATTTTAGAGATTGTTTTGTTGTATTATTGTGTTCTGTATATTATATGTACAGGAAACATTTCTGTACTTTTTGTTTTTGACTAAACTGAACCGAACAGTCTGATAATGTTCAGTCTCCTGCTGCTCTGTGATCACCGTCACTGTTTAATGCAGCCGAACTCACAATATACAGTGTATTTTTCTGTTTCTGTTGTCAGACAACGGAACAAGAATGAAATTACGATTTAAATTCGTCTCATAAGACTAGAAAAGACTGTGCCTTTAACATCATTATCTTCTTTTAAATCACTTCTTAAAACTCATTTTTTAGACTTTCACTTGTGAGACTTTCACAACTTGTATAATTCTATTCTCTAAATAGATTAAATATTTATTTTTTCTATTATTTTGTTTATTTCACTATTTATTACCTTACTTTTGCTCTATTATTCTTCTTTATTCTTCTGGGCTACTGAAACGGATTCTAATTATCAATCTATATTTCTTATACTTAAAATTTTATTGTCTATACTTATTTTATGCCTTTTAGATTTTTATCTTACGCTTGTTTTATGATTTTCTGCCTTCATTTTTATTCCTATATCTTTTTTTGTGTAAAGATCTTTCTGAAGTGCTATACTTATAAACTTTATTATTTTTATTAACAGCTGTCATTCTCAAGCTGCTGTTTGACAAAATCAACATAAATCCAGGATAATGACGGCAGCCCTGCAGTGTGTTCGGCTATACTAACTTAAAAAATGATCAATCGCAGCTGTCAATCAACGCCACCAGACAACAGACATCAAATCTTATAAACGGAGCAATAATTTCCAAAATGACCACCAGCACACTTATTAGAGGGTCTGAATTTAGAGATTGAGACCAGAATGACTCGTTGAAAACAATGATTGACTTTCTAGAGAGAAGTTTTTTGAATGGGAGTCAGTTGGAGCATCAAGCGGCTGTCGGTGTCACTTTAAAGGATTTCAGTTTCAAGACGTGGCAGCTGCTGATTGATCGTAGCGCTACGACAGAAATAAGAAAAAAAAAGTCTTTGAGAGCAGAGACACGTCGGCTCGTCATCCATCTGCAGCTCTGATGAAGTCATACAAACTTCTTTTTTGGTTCAACTCCATCGTTTTGGTTTGTGTGCAAGTGCGTTTTTTCCCTAAACTTTATTAAAAAATGACACTTATCAAATGTCACGCCGGCCAGTGTGTTCTGTGTCATTTAATGTCGTGTTCTGATTGGTTGGTTTGTAGTCGTGGGTCGTAGCAGCAGTCACATTGTGAGAATTTGCTTCTAATATCTGTCAGAATTTTACCTCAGACTGTCTTTGGTCACCAAAGCTCTAAATCATCCGTCGGTGGACGAATCTCACAGTGAGATCAACCAAAGATTTCACGTTTCTCTCACGATTGTCAACTTTTAACTCAGACAGAACAAAATAACACAGTGTGAAGGGAACTTAAGCACATGTTACTGAAAACACTGATCTGTCTTGACCTTCCTTCCTCCTCAGCTTGTTCAGTAGTCCTCCACCCATCCGTTCTCCAAAATAAACGCATCAATGACTTCCTTCATGGCCAGGTTGGGGATGAGTTGATCTTGGGTCAGTGGGCTACGCGTCACTGGGTCAAAATGGCCGACTCGCTGCAACAGAAGAACAAACACTCAGTGCTAAAAATCACATATATCAACCCTTTTTGTAGTCAAAAATAATGTCAATGTCTGTTTAATGGTCTCTGGGGAAATATCAGAAATGCTCCTTTCTGTCGGAGCCAGGTTGAGGGTCGTGTCCTGTGTTGTGTTGCAGGATGCAATCAGGCTCAGTGTGACCGTCTGCTCTACGCCATGTTATTGCTTTATGCAAGATTTGATTTGCTGAATGGAAATAAGGACTCCAATAGAAATAATGAAAAACTAGATGGCGCCATCATGAAATCAAAGAATTAATAAAATATAAATTTCTCCCTTTTGGTTTCTGATTTTCTCTCAAAGGGGAACACATGTGACAAGTGATTTCCAGAGCAGATATGTTGCTGTAGCAGACAAAACCTGTTACCTGTAAGTGCTCTTCGATGTCTTTCCGGTCGTAAGTGACACCGCTGGGAGTGATGCACGGCTCTCTCATCAACTCAAAGCTGATCTTTCCACACAGGAAGTCCGGGATCTCCCGCTTCTGTCAAACACACACCAGACAGAATCTGACTTCCTTTACGTCCTCATCTGTTGACTTTCACTGAAAGCCGTTTTCAGACAAGAGCGGACAGTCTTTTTGTTTTTCTGCATCAGCAACATCAGCAGCAGGACTCTCTGTCACCTTAAAGCAAGTGAGGACAGTTCTGGACTATATTTCTCCCTTTCAGAGCAGAGTTTAGTCAACACTAACCTTCCTCTTCTCGTCTACTTGAGAGAACAGCTCCTCCATGTCTGAAAGGAACTTGTCCTGCGGAGAAAACACTGTTCTAGATTACAAATAATCATGATTAAAGCAGGCTGAGGTTTACTGGTGGGATACTGAATATATTACAGAGGACAGTAAAAATGAAATGACAAGAATCAACTTCAAGCTGCTTTCATTATCTGTTTACAACCAGCTTCCAGTTATAAACGCTTCAGAGGAGGAGCTACGCTACATTACAGTGTGTTATAAACCATTTATTAAATGCTTATATACTGCTTCTAAATGGACAGAACTGATTGATCTATGGTCATTTGTAGTTGTTTCAATAGTAGTTCTTGTAGGAGTTATTGACATATTTAATCTGCTTTAAACATATGTGTCAAACATACAAAAATAATGAAAAAGACAAAAACTGCTAATGGTGTCAAGTTAAGTCACATTTAAGTCTCAACTATCGAAAAATCCTCCGTAGGGCTGATTTTCATGAGATCCATAAATGGATCCCACATCTCTTCAAATTCTTTAGATTTTCCCTTTAATGCAAATATTTATTTTTCCATAACAAGCTTGAATCCACTGAGTCAAAGATGGCTTTACTGTTGTTTTCCAGCACACAGCAGCTGTATATTTGGCATGAATATAACAATAATATTCCATCTTTTTCTTCTCACAACTTAAGTTACATACAGTAGGAAAATATAACAAGTAAAGCATTTGGAGCACAGAAGAAGATCATTATTAACAACGTGGCAAAACAAATAATATCATTTGATAACAGGATTGCAGTTCTTACTTTAGTTAGTCTAATGTGGCACCTACTGGCAGACTAATCAATACCCTTCATTGACAAGAGATCGGCTGCTTTAGAGAACGATGTGTGTCAAATAATAAAAACTTACATGTTTTGTGTGGATTTCGTTAAGATTGTGCTGAATTCTGCTGTCGTCAGACTTGTCCTCTTGTTTCTGTCTGCAGCCCTCCAGCTCTCTGGATCACACACGCACACACACACACACACACACACGCACACACACACACACGCACGCACGCACGCACGCACACACGCGCACGCACACACACACGCACGCACGCACACAAACACACAAACACACACGCACGCACGCACACACACGCACGCACACAAACACACACACGCACACACACACACACACACACAGGTATGTTTAGTTGAGGAAACGGTAACTAATGATATATAATGAATAATAATAATAATAATATTTATGTTCTGCGTGTGTCCGTCTTGCCTCTTTTTCTCGGCCAGGATGAGTTTGGTGAGGTAGGCGTGCAGCTCGCTCTCCTGGTTGATCCTCCGCTCCTCCAGGCTGTTCCACCGTTTCTTCTTCGCTATCCGGAGAGCGCTGGGAATGTCATCACCAAAGTTCAGACGCTGCTCCTTTGCCAGGTTATAAGCTGATAAAAACACAACGATGAACCACACATTTATGTCGTTTGTCTGTTATCACACTTCTTCTTCTTTTCAACCAAACACGTTAAAAGACAAACATTTAAAAAACAGATTCTTAAAACTGGAGATAATTTTTTTGTTTGCTTGTTTGTTTTTGTTTTAAAGGGGACATGTTCAGCTTTTTGTGGTTTTCTGTTATTTATATTCTGTTCTGATGTCAGATGTTAAACGTGACCAAAGTGTCAAAACTTCAGCTGAACGTATGTAGAAATGCTGCCTGCAAGTCAAAAGTCAGGGCTTCAACCTGCTCTGAACGCTTCGTTTGTGACGTTTTTTTCTACCTTTATTATTATTACGCCCATTAACGGCCATCCATTCTGTAGCCTTGGTTGCTAGGCTGTTGCTAAGGCGGTTGCTAAGGTGTTTCCATGTGTTGTTCAGCTCCAACATGTACAGATGGATTTGAGAAGTTGACATTTGGAGTAAAGAAGGAGAAAAAGAAGTGAAATCCTGCTACTATAGTTTGTTTACGTAGCCTCTGGAGCCGGAGGAAGCTTCCTGAAAGCTGACCAATCAGAACAGAGTGGGCTCATCAGGAGGCGGGGCCTTAAAGAGACAGGAGCTAAAACGGCCTGTTTCAGACAGAGGCTGAACTGAGGGGCTGCATAAAGGACCAGTAGAGGATAAATAAGGAGTTTTTATTCCAGTAGAGCTCCAGAATATAAATATAGAGGCTGGAAATGTGCAGAATATGTGTACTTTAATGTAATTGTTTGTCTTGGGTTCCTTGGAGAGCTGTCAGCTTCTTAACTCTCCTGCAAGTGTTTGTTTACTTTAGATTCATTATAAGAGTATATGTTGGTAAAAGTGTGTTTTTAGAATGAGTGAAAGTCTATGTGAACACAGTTATTATAAAATTGTATTTTTTAATGTGCAAACAAATAGATAAATACATTTTAAAAAGGGATGATTGCATTTAAAAAAAAATTCAAATCCAGTATTGGATCAAAGGCTGACTTAACTACAACTATGTCTGATCAACACAGAAAAACTAAAACCTCACAACCTGAGTCTGAGATGAGCAGCATATTTATTTATTTATTTATTTGTCCAGCAGCAAACAGCAGACAGACAGAGTTAGAGAGGTTTGTTGTTGACTTCTGCCCCCAAGTGGCCGAAAATATGAATAACTTTAACACATGCAGAACCGGAACCTCCCCTCTTACCTTTCTGCAGGTTGCCGATGGCTTCGTCATAGTTCTCCATCTCCAGGTGACACTGACCCATGAAGAAGTGAGCTTTGACCGACTGGCTGTCCAACTCCAGAGCGTGTCTGCAGTCTGCCAGAGCTTTGTCGTACTGCTGCAGCTTCACGAAGCACAAAGCTCTGTTAGTGTAGTACGCCGGGACGGGACTGTGGGTCTGACGGAGAGAAAAAAACACAAACCACGTTCTGGAGACAAATCATCTCTACTAACAAGCTGCAAAACACATCAGAAGAAAAAAACAGAATTGCATATATTTAACTTCAATTTTATAATTCGTGCCCTCGATTTCCCCTTCTGTGCTCCGTAGGAACCAGAATAAAACTTAGATTATGTTTATAATTTCTGCTTTTTTAAGTGAATTAATGCGTAATTCTACCTACTCGGGCCTCTAAAAATAATATTTTTAATAATATTATGCCTCTTTGGTTGAAACAGTAACAACTCGAAAGTAGACATTGCTTCATTTTCGGGAGTCAAAAGAGAAAAAAGTCAGAAATCGCTGCCTACAAATACATTTTTAGCAAAGTAAAAAGGGAAATAACTTATCTCTGTCATAGAAGAAAAGAATAAATTGAGGTGAATAAACCTTCTGGATCATCAGCAGCTCATCATTTCTCTGATTTCAACTATAAAAAGCTTTAAGTACAATATTTAACAGGGTAAAAAAACGCGAAATCTTCAGGAGAAACACTTGGACGACTAACATGATCGCTGAGACAAAGACACATTTCCTGCAGCAGCGAGACATTAAAGTTCTCTTTTATTCTATGTAAAGTTGAATGTACGGTTGTAAAGTCCTTACGATAGCTTTGCTGTAGCAGGCAGCAGCCTCCAGGTACTTGCGGTTGAGGAAGAGGCGGTTTCCCTGCTCCTTCAGCTCCTGAGCCGACACCGAGGCGCTCTTCTCCGGGCTGTCGGACATTTTGTCCACCAGGCTCGCTGCGCCGGCGGCAGCTGCCTCTACGCTTTGCTTCCCTATGCTGGAGCTCAGATCCGACAAGGCAGCACGGAAACTGAGGAAAAACAGATCAGTGTGATACATCTCATTATCATAAAACATCTTAAAACATCTAAATTAGACAGTTAATTTGATATGAACATGCAGGATTAAAACACTGACGCAGTTTAAAAAGGGAAACTCCACCGATGTTACGCATGAAGTTTTAGGCGGATCTGCAGCGATTAGTTGATTAATCAACAGGAAGAAAATTAATCACCAACTGGAGTGATTTTTTATGAGAAAAGTGTGTCCAATTTCTCTGATTCCAGCTTCTTAAATGTGAATATTTTCTGGTTTCTTTAGTCTCTATGACAGTAAACTGAATGTCTTTGTGTTGTGGACAAAACGAGACATTTGAGGACGTCGTCTTGGAAAACAGTGATAGACATTTTTCACATTTTATGGACCAAACAACTAATCGATTAATCGAGGAAATATTCTACAGATTTTACAATAATGAAAATAATTGTTACTTGCAACTCTAGATTTAGGGCTGCAGCTATATAACTATTATTTTTTTTGATCACTTGGTCTATGAAATGTCCATCACAACGTCTTTAAATCACTTAGTCCAAACTAGTCCAAAGATATTCAATTCAAAAAGTGACATTTGAACTTTTGAACATTTGAGAAGCTGGAACCAGCAAACATTTGGCTTTTTTATTTTTATTTCAATCAACTATCAAAATATTTGCAAATTGTTTTTCTGTCCATTGATTAATTGATTAATTGACAAATCGTTTCAGCTCTATAAAGATCAGTTTACACGTTGTGAGAACTCAGAACTCAGCCTGTGAAAATAATAAATATTGTCTTCAGTTTGTGCTCCTCATGAACGAGAGCTGATCATCTGATATTTTAAAAAATAAATAACAGCCAATCTTTTAAACCCAAGAGGGATGTTTAACAACTCTTACAGTCGTTCTCAAAGACTCTTTAAACCATCTGGATGAAGAAATATTCCATCTTATCGTGTTGAACCAGCTGTACCACCATTAACTTTATTATTTGTTTTGACTATTTTTCCTATTTTTGTGCTACGTGCAGTGTAGTTTTGATATTGGTGCTGCCATATTTTGCTGATTTTCCATTTATATTTGGAAAAAAACAAAAAGATATTTAACGTGTGGCTATAAGTTGTGACTGTATTTCCATCCAGGTAGCTGGAAGTCTTGACTCATTTTGTACAACACTAAAAAATAAACACCAAAATATTAGACATATAGTATGTCATGAAAGGACAGGTTCACAATTTTTCAGTCAGGAGCCCAAATGAACATTAAAGCTGTTCTTCTTGCTGTAATCATTCCTCCTGTTCATACTGACCATTAGAAGATCCCTTCATAATGACCTTACAATGGAAGTGATGGAGGACAAAATCCACAGTCCTCCTTCTGTGCAAAAAATGTATTTTAAAGTTTATCTGAAGCTAATATGAAGCTTCAGCGTCCAAATGAGTCAAATCAAGTAGATATCTTTCAACGTTACAGTCTTTTTAGTGCCAAAGTCCCTCTTTTTGTTACTATACTTCCACCTGCAGCTCAACAGGGAAACACTGTCCGAGGAAACACAAAGAGGGAATTTGATGCTAAAAACACTGTAAATGTGTCAGATATCCACTTGATATGACTAACTCAGACTGCTGAAGCTGAATAGAAGCTTCACACAGACTTTTAAATGACTGTGTGGACACACTGTGGATTTTGGCCTCCATCACTTCCATTGAAAGCACATTTGAAGGATCTTTTAATATCCAGTATGAACAGGAGGAATGATTACAGTGAGGAAAACCTCTTTACCTCACTACAGATGAGCTGTTAACAACTCATAGACATGTGAAATGTGACCCCGACTACACACTGCTTTTTGTAAGACGTCAAAAGACAAAAAGGTTGGAAATCACTGGTTTCATCTTTAACAATGTGTTGTATTTTAAAAGCTTGTTATATTATCAATTGTGTCAAATCTTCATCTGAAAAGTAACTAAAGCTGTCAAATAAATGTAGTGGAGTAGAAAGTACAATATTTCCCTCTGAAATGTAGAAAGTAGCATCACATGGAAATACTCAAGTAAAGTACAAGTACCTCAAAATAGTACTTGAGTACAGTATTTGAGTAAATGTACTTAGTTACTTTCCACCACTGAGGATGTTTTGCATTTAGCCTGCCGCAGCTGTCCCGTGGGAATAATTGCTAATATGCAGCTAACGTTAGCTATTTCTCTGTGAGGTTTCACCACCTTTACACATATAATTCCTAATATTTCCTAAATGTCTAACAGCTTTATGTGACAGTCAAAGTGGCAGCCATCAGCAAGCTAACAAACCGCTGTATTTATCATTATTTCACCGAGCAGAGCGAACTAACTACGACATAAAAACGTTACGTTTAGCTTCATATTTCACCGTTAGACTCACTCACCTGTGCAGCGGCTGTGACTGTGATCAGATGATGTTTTATATGTAGCTGCCGCTGTGTAACATTAAGCTGTTTTTATGTATTTTAGCTAGGTGGCTAACTACCTAGCTAGCTACAAGTTTACTGTATTGAAGAGCCGCCAGCAGATGTTTTGGTTTTGATGTGTGACGTAGCTGCGTCATTGGAAGCCACGCCCACCCCCGATATAACTGAAACCTGAAGAAAATAAACAATAATAATAATAATATAAAAATACTTAAAAAAGAAAGCAGGGAAGTCTAAAAAATAACAAAAATTTAATACATAATAAAAAATAACGTAATAATAAAAATGTAATAAAATCATACAAATATAAAAATAATTTAAAAAGATAACAGAAAAAACATGATAAATAACAAAAATAATGATACATGTAAAAGTTAAATAATACAATGATAATAATATTTTTTTTTCATAAAAATGAAATAAAAATAAAACAATAAAATAGAAAAAATAATTTAAAAACATAACAAGTGAACCCTAAAAAATATAAAAAAGAACATAATACATAAAATAATAATAAAATAAAAGCTAAAATATAAGAATATAATTAAAAAATATATAACAGTGAAGACTACAACAAAAACATAATACATAATAAAAACATCAAATCATAATAAAAAGATCAATATAATAGATAAACATATGTATAATATGAAAATATTTGTTTTTGTTGTTGTTGTTTGTTTGTTTGTTTTTTCAATCAGCCTGCATGGATCACCTGCCACATGTGGACTAGATTACATTTGTACAACAGTAAATCACTACACTCATACATGTTACCTAAAATTGTGATCATGAAACACACATTTGGGACAAATTTCACTCCATAAAACTGATCTATAAACACAACAGCTTCACAGACATTAAAATTAAAATATTTTAGCACAAATTAACTATTGAAGTATCCTTTTTTGTGAATACCAACCGACAATAAATCATCCATGAATAGGCTATAGTTTAAAAATAATTGAAAACTTAAATCAATAAATCAAACTTTATTTGTGCAGCATCTTTCCTGCAGATTAGTGTAATTAAAATTCTTCTCAGATGTCTGACAAGCTGAAAAACAGAACAAATGTAAACAGTAAGAAAATTTGAGATTAATGAACACAAGAAATAAAACGATTAGATTAGATTATTAGATTGAACTTTATTGTCATTGCACACAATACAAGCACAATGAATATGCAGTTTTGCATCCAACCAGAAAGTGCAAATCATGATATAATCATGAAATATATACAGATAATGAAAAGAAGGTGCTGACAAGGCAATATTTACAGATGAGGTACAAGGGATAAAGCATATATACTTTATATACAGATTAAATGAAATGTACATTATATATAAGAATAATTACAGACAATTCTTTTTGATGACAATATTTGATATTTACACTCTGTTTTTATGCAGGGAGGTTACTGTATACATGTAGAAAAAATAGATTGGATGAGCTTTCCTGAAAAATGTTTATTACATTACTGTAAACGACGTTAGAGAAAAAACGTGATAATTATGGGCGATAATTTATAAGATTCGATAATTTATAAATTGTCAAATGTCAAATGCAGAGGTCAAATTTCATTTCAGTGTATGAGTGCTGAGAAATGACAATAAGGAAATCTTAATTTTAATCTTAATTTACACATACTTAAAGGTTGTAAACTTCCAGAGACTTAATGTATTCATGTAAAGTTAATAGTCTCTTATTGGAAGGAATTAAGAATCAGAATCATGAGCAAAATCTTTAAAAACGATCTATATGTCCCAGCCACAACACAGATTGACGAGCACATGCTTTACACTTCAGCGGACCTTGGTGTCCTTCATATAGTTCGGCTAGCACATCGTTCCACATTGCTGAAGGTATTACGAGCTGTGTGTCTCTCAGCAGTAAACCTTCTGTCACTGTGAGTGTAGCTCACTCCGGCCAGTAGCTTTTCAGCACTGGTTCCTGTTTTTCATGCACTGGCCATCCTTCTGTGCACAGCATCATGACAAGTGAGCAGACACTGTTGGCTTTCTGCTGTTCTTTCTGGTTTTCCATGTATGAGGGACTGACAGGTAGGCTTTCCATGACACAGTCCATGTAGATGTTGGTGCTCTCCATCAGCTCCTGATCTTTTGTGGACATGTGCGATTTAACAGGTAAGCGCGACAGTGTGTCCGTTGTCCAAAGTGACTTTCCCGGCACGTGCACAATGGAGTATGAGTAGCACCTCAACCTGAAGCGCTGGATTCTCTGCAGTGCTTGGGCCAGAAGTAGGCTGAGAAGAGGTTTATGTTAGACCTCCAGGCAGAAATGTTTCCCTATGAGGAAATCCTGGAGCCATGTGCAGGCCCAGGAGAGCCCAGGGTTTCTATCTCTACCTGCACGTACTGTTGTTCAGCTGGAGTGAGCGACCGCGATGCATAAGCCACAGGTTTCCATTCTTCCTTCCATCTCTGGAGAAGAACGCCTCCCAAACCATACCAAACCATACAATGATGCATCAGCTGACACTTTGATGTCTCTATTTGGGTCATACATGGTCAGCACAGGAAGAGAAGACAGTGCTTTCTTCATTGTTTTAAACACTGTCGCCTGATCCATGTCCCAGACCCAGCAGTTTTTCTTTGAGAGGAGGTCGTGGAGTAGCTTATCTTTATCTGATAGCTGGGGAATGTTGATCACCCTGAGAAAACTCCTCAACTCACCCACATATGTGGGCTCCATCATCTCTGTGATGGCCTTTGTCTTTCTTGGGTCAGGGCGGATGCCTGCGGCTGTGATGTTATGACCCAAGATGACCATCTCACACCTGGAGAGTTCACACTTTTCCACATTCAGCGTGATGCCTGCTTTGTCCAGTCTTTGTAGCACAGCATGGAGTCGAGTGTCATGCTACCCCTGGTCCTGCCCCCACACCAGTAGGTCATACATGTGGTAGACCACACGGTCTTGCCCCTCTGTGACCTCAACCATCCTGCACTGGAAGTGTTGGTGTGCTGAGGCAATACCAAATGGAAGACAGATAAAGTGGAACTGCCTGAAGGGTGTAATGAATGTAGTTTACTTGGCTGATTTCTTTGTAAGTGGGATCTGCCATGTTGGCATCCCATTTGCTGAACATTTTCACTCCAGCAAGTGTTCCAAGACTCTGTTCTACTGACAGCAGAATGTACTTTTCACAGCACACCTACTTGTTCAAGCCAGTCAGGTACACACACTAAGGTACCTTTTTTTACTGTCTTTCTTGGGCACGACAGCTGATGACGCCTAGGCTTTCCATGCACTGGAGCTCTTCTTTGACTTTCCCCACCAGCAGTAGTAGAATCCTCCTGGGGGTTTTCAAGGAACATGGCACAGCCTCTCTCACAGGAGAGGCACACACAGGTTGAAATTTCAATATCAATATCAATCCGCTGCTGCTATGGTGATTTTATCAACAAGATCAGACTAAATACTTGTTGCAGACATGCTGCAACAATGTATTAATGCTTAAAATATAAATAATTTATTTCAGCTAAACACTCTCCAACCAAAATCGGCACACAAAATAATGTTGGATGTGAATAAAGCAGGGAAGTCAGTAAATCAGTCTGCATTGATCTATAAATAAATGTTGGTAATTCTTACTGTTCACTGTGCTGCTAAGTGCTAACTGTTCGTTCCTTTTTTTGTTTATCTGTTTCTCTTGAGATTTACATGTTTTTATCATTTTATAAAATAAGTTGGGAAACCCTAACTTCACTTTTAACATTATCAAATGAAAAGAAATGTCCGCCCCCCTCCTCTTGGTGTCTGTTATAATGTGACTGTGGTTTGTAGTAATGTACAAGTGCCACAAGATGGCGGTAGCTATATTTGAAGTACCATATAGGACCTGGCAGAGATTAAAGCCCTGATCAGTCTGATCACCAGCTGTGATTGGCCACTGCAGTATGACGTTGCGATTCTCCAAAAGTTAACTCTGGATCAACTTTCTCGCTGCAGGCCAGTGAGGCACCGCTGTGGCCACAATGTCTGCAGCCTAAATGCACTACCCCCATGTTCTCGCCGCACTGCTTGATTTGATCTGAATACAGCTTTAGGCTATTATTTGCACATTGTAGAGAATGACAGTTTTCACTATTGCAAATCTCAGTGAAATGTGGTCTAACAATGGAGGGTTCCCACACTGAATCTCAGACCCTGGGGTCTCAGACCACAGACAACTACGCTGACCACTCATCCAAAGCTCAGCTCTGTCAGACACAGACCTGCAGCTCTTTATACATCCGTGACACAGAGAGCAAGTGGAGCAGAGGAGAGAAACAGACACAATGATGTAACCTCGCTACAAGCTACAAGTCCAACCTGTGCACTATTTGACAAGTTTTTTTTCTTCTCAAAAACACGTATTTTTTTTAAAAGTATTTGTACGAAATAGATATTAGTAAAAACCACCTATTTGTGCTTTTCCAAATACTGTATTCATATTTGGCTCCACCCCTACTTTATAGTTCCATATTTATGACATTTTATATGAAACATTAAATGCGTTTAAAGGACGTCTTTTTGTAGACCACATTTCGCCCACCAGTGCAATATGACTTTGGAGAAATACCTTCACACTAATAAATATCGCCTCTCTTTCAAGCTACAACTGAAAAAATTATCAAAATGATTAAAGAGATTTGTGTTTTGTGACACAAATTGTCAAAATTAACGTTGAAATCCCGATTGGTGCTCACTGGACTGGGTACCCTCAGATTGACAGTCTGCCACTATCTACATTTTTAATGAATGGATTCTGGGTGTATGTTTCTTTCTTTTTATTTAATTCCATTTAAAGAGAGAAGAAATTACAAAGAATGGTAATAATGTTTCTTACTATGAGGCTATACTGTGCGTGAACATTGCTTATCAGCTCTATTTTAAGTGCAGTGAATTTAACACATATGTTGACTGGACCACTGTGCAGATATTTTGGAATGAAAGAGATTAGGCTACATGTACAGAAACACACTGATGTTCACAGTACAGATGTAATGAGGAACTGTTGGGGAGGAACTATGGAGGAAACTCCAAACTGTGTTTCAGTCCGACAGATTTACTGTAACACTGGTTCAGACAGTGGTGAACGTGAAAAGTAACCTGACTGAGACCAGGCTGACAGCGAAGGAAGTAATTCTGTTTGATGCTTTAAAAAGAACCAAATTAACTTTATAAATAGTCTTCTTCATTTTTATGCAGAGAAGAAAGGTGTGTTTGTATTTGTTCTAAACATGTGTAACTGAGACCGAACTCTTTATATTATTATGTTTTCAATATAATGATGGTCTAATGTCAAATTACAGTACCTATATTTTAGAATTTAGCACTGCTTACTGGATAAAACAATATTCCTAAAGTCAAAGGTGATACTCCATATTATCTCAGGTTCAGCAGGTTTTTAGAATCAATAGCATCTAACGAGACTATTCAAAATGTGAAAATGTACACTAGTAAACATACAAGCACTTACATGTGTTTACTGAGTCTTTGTCATTTCAAAAACACTAATCAATGAGAAACTTGGTATTTCAGTAGATATTTATTTATTATCATGACTCATCATACTCATTTAAAAAGATTTTCCTCACAAACACAACACCATTGACATTAATATCCTGGATGTCATCATATTTAAGACAGAGCAGGAGTCTAATTATTCAAAACAACAAAACTCATTTATATGAGGATACAATAACAGTTTGGTTAAAATGAGATAAACATGACATAGAACAAATTAAATTGAACACTTCAAATATTTTGGAAATATAAAACATTCTTCATCAGTTATGTTTGATATATTCTTTAACATAAACAATACACTTAAAAGAAAGTTAAAATATAAGAAATTCAAAAGATAATATTTGTTTGACATTATTTTCAGATGTAATATCTAGATACGTATGTGTATAAGAAAAAATGTGGCTTGTATAAAAAGTCCTGTCTGACAACTTTTTCCATATTAATTGAATTTCAGACTTTTCTAGTGAGTTCAACATAATAAAAAAGGTAAAATATGTCCATGATCACCATTCAGTAAGTTTCAGCTCAAACATCTTGCACATTTCCGTGCTCCTTGAAACAATTGCAACAAACAAATTTCATGAATATTTAAAAAAAAAAAAAAAAAGATTAAATAAAAAAACAAGATATTTAGACATTTAGACTTTATGCCCATATCAGCATACAACCAATACATGATAGAAATAGAAATATAAAACAAAAAAGAGTTGAAATACATAAATGAAAGTAGTTGTGGTCATGTCAATCATGACTCCTTGATGAAACAGCAAAAATAAAAAAAGGAAAATGTACATAATTTCCGACAATATTTGTGCATCCTTTAAAACAATAATGCAATAGGAGGCTTTATCTGGTCTCATTTCCCCTTTAACTCATTATTGCTAACAAACACATCTTCTCTGCAAGGAAAATTCTTTCATTTCCAGATATTCTCATTACAGATGTAGCCAGCATTGTAGATGAATTACGATTATTGTTCTCTTGCGCTTGTTTTGTTTATGTGTTCACTTCAATCAAGCAATCAAGTGTTCCTTTACAAGTCAAATCACTGACTTTCCCTATTTCTTTATCACAGTCAGAGTCACCTGTCAATTATAAAATCAGCATAAATCCGGAAACGCTGTTTTAAAGTAGTTTGGTTCATGTAAAAGAAAACAGTATCGTCATTGTCATCAGAGTTGTAGTTGTGTTGTGTTTGCTCACTCACACATTTCATCCAGACTTTTAATAGCTTCTTCTTTAGAGTGTGTTTCCCACTCGCTGGGAATTTCACCTCTGCCCTTGAATTTTAACTTATAGTGGTCTTCCAGTTGCTTTTGAAATCGACATACAAACCACTTCCAGTATTTCAGCTTAGATTCATCATAGTCGATTCTCCAGTTGGCATATTTAGGGCCACCAGTTCGGTACTGTTTGAAGGGAATGGACTTGTCTGAATGGGGATGAGGGTAAAAACTTAAATCACTTGCCACTTTTGTTGTGCAGAATTCGATGCCCAATTCATCTGTGTTTCTGTAGCCCGTACCAGTGACCGCAGTTGATCGATGGAAAGGCACGCTGTGATCATCAGGACTGTGATCTTCCAGGGTGTTGGTACAAACAGCTGAACAGAATGGACATGTTACCCAGCAGCACTTACACAGCTGATCAATAAGGATTTGATCTGGCTTCAGCCTGAATTCCTGCATCTTATCCAATGAGAGGCGCCTCAAGTCTTGAATGATGGGTGTAAGTCCTTTCTGTATCTCATCTTTAAGAAAGTCAAATTTCTCTATGTCACTGAAATTTTGACAACAAATGGTGTCGAATGTTATCTCATCATTTTCTTTTAGCAAACTGGAAAATTCCTTCAGCCACATGTCTATGTCTCCTCTCTGATTTTTGACCCTCTCTGTTGCAGTAAATAAGGCTTGACTCACAAGTTTCTTGATGTCTTCAACATTTTTCTTGAGTACATTCAGTGTTTTAGCTTTGTGTTCTGTAAAGATGTATTTCTTTGCTTCCTCTCCTATGAAAATTTCTGCTTGCTTCCTTGGGTGTCTGATGTAGTTCATGTAACTATCAAAATCTTCTTTCTCTGCCAGTGACTTCAACACATGTTTCTCCAAGTTCAACCTGTTCCCTTTGAATGCTGGGGAATTGCACCTCATCTCTCCAGCGAGATCAATGGCGGTCTTGTTACAGACAGCTTCAACAGTGAAAACCTTCAGTTTGTCACAGATCAGTTCTCCAAGCACAACAGCAGATGAGTTTCCTTTGCAGAAAATGTTGTAATACTGTATTTTCTTGCTTTCTACAAAAGTTGCAGCGTCATTTTTCGTTTTGAATTTGTTGTGGGACTCTAAAAGCTTACTCCCTGCTATGTCAAGCACATACAGTAGGAGATCAACTGTAAACTCCTTCTTCAGGGCGTATTTCCTTGTATTTTCAAATTCTGTCACTTTTTCTTTGACATTTTTGGCCACCTCCTGCAAGTATGTTTGACTGTACCCTCTTGTAGCTACAGGTTTGCTCTCAATTATGTCAATGCTCTGTTGTTCAACATTATTAATGAGGGATGTGATCAGTTGTTGCTCTTCATATGAAAACTTTTCACTTGATTTAAGTGGTCCTTCTTCTTGTTTTGTTGATCCAGATCTCAAAATTTTCTGAAAAAGCCAAGTTCTCCATACTTCTTGGGATTGTTGGCTTTTGTCGCAGAGCTCTTCATGCTTGTTGAGGGTTACATACTTAAAATAATCCCCCGTCGTTGATATTTTTTTGTAGCTTTTAGAACTCTTTGAATCATCTATTAGAGCCCATTCATTACAGAGGTCATTAAGGATGGACGTTTTTTCATCTTCCAGGTCGATATCCTTTATAGGTTTAATGTTTCCAGTTAACTCAGTAACCAAGCCACTCCAAACACCGTTGAAATGCTTTTTAAGTTCCTCTTCATTTTTGGCCTTGTCTTTTAACTGTTGAGCAAGTTCTTTGCTCTTTTGTAGCAGCGTCTTTTCAAACTCTGCCTTCTTTTCATCTAGTTTTTTACAAGCATTCTTCTGCTGGATGACCTCATCCAGTTTTCTTTTAACTCCTCTCACCTGTTCATCATGAAACTCTTTGATTTTGATTTCAAATCGGCCTCGCCACTGAGCCAACATTTCTTTGTCTCTGTCATCATCAAAGTACTCCTTCATATCTTTTTTGACTTCTTCATATGTTTTGCTCATTTCTTTATAAAGATAACTGAGATCAACTGCCTCTAGTTTTCCATTTTCAATTCTGTTATAAAGTTGGTTCTCAACGGTCAACATGTTGCTCCTCAGGGCCCAGGTCCAGTTCCCATACTGGACCTCAAGTTTTCTGTACACTGCAATTTCAAGTGTGTTTTTGAAACTGAAAACGAAGTTTTCTTTCAGAAGTGCTTCCCACAGGTCTTTTATGTTGCTTTTGAACTTTGAGAGAGTCGTCCCAGCAGACTGTGAGGCTTTAGAGAGGATGAAGTTCTTTAAATCCTGGATGCTCTCACTATAACCTGGATTTGGAGGAGCCATGGGTGGACTTCCCTCCCACAGTTGGGCAAAGTATTTCACATCTTTTTGCACATCAAATGCAATTATGTCATTGAAGCATTCAGCATCATATACCTCCTCTTTGGCAGCTAGTTTAGCCATCTCGTCCAGTTTTTCTTGCAGTCGTCTCTTTCCATCCATGTTTTTCTCTGCAGCTCCAATATCTGTTATATTCTGGTGAACAAACAGACAACTTGGAGAAAGTTTAACTCTCTTCATCCTCATGATAGCCTGAACAACAATCTGCAGGACATCTTGCATGTCAGCTGGATTCTCTCCAAAGATGTTGATCAATGTCATGTTTCCCAGACCAACAACAAATGTTGCCAGTTCATTGTCATGGTGAAGACTGGCGTTGCCTGCCAACTCAAGAGCACGCAGTCCTTCAGTGTCCACCACTAGAACATAGTCAAACTTAAAGTCTTTCATCTTCATCTCCTCTGACACTTTGACCAGCTGCATGAAGGCACCCTTGGTGCACCTGCCAGCACTTACTGCAAACTGTAATCCAAACATGGCATTCAGCATTGTTGATTTTCCACTGCTTTGTACACCCAGAACTGACAAAACAAAAATTCTCTTGTCGCCCAGTTTGTTGATGACTTCATCTAAAAGACTAGAGATCCATGTTAAAGGCACATGACCTGCATCACCATCCATCAGCTCCATTGGGTGCCCTGCTATCATCAGCTCTGCAGCCAGCTCAGGGTATTTAGACCAGTCAGTCTCTTTCTGCTTTGTTTGTTTCTTCAGAGATTTATGGGCTTCATAGATCTGTCCAATTTCTCTAAAGATGTGCTCTAAGCCAAAAGTAGCTGACTGTAGTTTTGCTGATATTTTCTCAAGCTCAGTTTGCTTCTTTATTAGCTGATCAGATTTGTCATGCTTCTTCTTCAAATCCAAGACTTCAGACCACTTTTCATCATACTTTTGGAGAATTGAAGACAGATTATCTGTGGAGAGTGAATCCAGTAAGATCTGAAGCCATTTAAGGAAATACTCTTTTTCCTTTGGTGACAGAGACGAGAGGCTTTCAATGAACAACTTTATCAGTTCACTAAAGGAAGCATCGCATTGTTTTTCACGTATTCTCTCCATTTCCTTTTGGTTTTCACATTTCTCCTTCTCAATGTGCCCTTTGAGGCGATACTGTGCCTTGTTTGTTTTGCACCATTCATGCCACAGTCGGCCTCGACAAGGCAGATATTTATCTTTGATTTTTGAAACATCCATCTTTTGAAGTAAATTCACTATTGTCATAGCAGCAGATTTTCCTTTTTGGTAGACTGAGTCATCTTCATCCACTTTGATTCCAGAGACCTCAGCCATGGTTTCCAGCTGGAAGGATGTATGTTGTCCAGACAAGATTTTTCCAATGATTTCTTTCAGTTCTTCACCAACATCTGAATGGCTTCTGTCTTTCAGACCCATTTTGTATTTTCCCTCTTTCATCTCAACTGCACCACAATCATCATCAACAATGAGACAAATGAGAGGTTTTGTAGCCTTAAGAAGGGCTGAGACAACTTTCCGATTTTTGTGACTTTTCTTCAGAGTTTGCACCAGAACAACATTGACTGAAGACTTTTCAATCAGTATTTTACGCTGTTTTTCAATCAACAGAGCATCACCATGAAGATTACAGAAGGCAATGCAGTTAGTGAAGGCATCATCATGTTTCCCAGCAGGGCAGTACCATGCAATCTCTGCCACACCATTCATCAAATGGCGAGATTTGGTGCTACCTTTGCAGTTTCTGTGGAAGAATGTACTGTGACAGTCATTGATCAAAGTGTTGATCAGCTGAGATTTAGACCGTGATAGTGAACCAAGACGGAAAAATGACACCATGGGCGTCTTCGCTTTGCAGATGGGCATCTTCATGGTGATGATTTTTGAATCATCTTTGGTTTGAGTTATCTTCCAACTTTTTGTTATTTGTCTGAATGTCCACAGAGGACACTTAATATCCATTGTGACGGGGTCAGGAACAAGGAAAGGTAAGGCGTACTGACACTGCGATAGCTTTGTAATCATGTTCTGTTTAAGAAAGCTGTCTGAGCAGTGAAATACTGCCATTTGAACATCCATTGGATGCACATGAGACTGTTTTGGTTTAAGAGAGTCTACACTGGTGCTAAAATTAGCAAAGTCATCATCATCATCTTCTTCTTCTTCTTCTTCTTCTTCTTCTTCTTCTTCTTCTTCTTCTTCTTCTTCTTCTTCTTCTGTTTCTGTGTTCTGTGGCTTTGAGCAGCTCATCTCAGGACTGTCTTGTTTTACAGGAATATATCTGGCTCTGTAGTCTAACATCATCAACCTCTGAAGAAAAGTGTGAGCTAGATCTTTCTCAGATGTGTCATGGTGCTGTTTTACAGGTTGACTTATTCTAAGAAACTCTGCTGGTGTCAGTTTCTGTTTTAGGTGAAGTCTGCTGCGCAGTCTTTCATATTGCTCCTTCCTGTTTTCTTCAAAAATCTTCTCTGACTTCTGTAAATAATAAGTAAATAATCATGTATTGTACATAAAAACTTCAAAGACCTTCAAAGACTGGGTTATAAAGGAAATAGTCTTTAATTTTAAATTCCTTACCTTATCCTTGTTTCCATCCGCATCTGTATGTAAGGTACCTGCAGTACAACAATAAACTGCATTACCAGAGGGACGGAGCAATGTACTACTGAATCAATGTACTTTGGTTTCTATTATTAATTCTGTATTATTAGTTTGATTAGTTTTCTTTTTTCTTGAAAGGGTTCAGATGAGACTGAAATAGCCATGAAAAGTTTCAATTAAAGAGTGAGTGCACTGTGTAATCCTGCTTGGTCCCTCCCTTTACCAGAGTGGGTGGGATTGTTCAAACACTGGCAGCGATATGAGAGAGTAGTAGTAGTAACAAACTTGTGCTGTAACTACAAGTCAACCTATGACAGAACGCTGACTTTACTGCTTTATGTGAGGATTTGATTGGCTGTATGAAAACAAGTTGTCTATCTAAGTAGTATGGAAGTTAATTCCATTGAATTAATGTAAAAGGGGTGCCATCATGAAACCAAAAATAAAAGTTTTACCCCTTCGGTCTCTGATTTTTCTCTCAAAGGAAAACACAGGACAAGTGATCTACAGAGTAGATGTGTATATTGGAGTGGACAAAACAACTTTAATTTGGACTTTAGCAGGGTCAGTTCTGATAAGAAACACCTTATAATCTTCTTCTCCGCTGATTATGTATTTTTTTCTCTGATGACATTAGTACAGTCCTCTTTGTACCAAGCCCCCACCAACAGCGTTGCGCTATATGGTGATTTTGGCTTAGAGGATGCACTCAATATTGCAGCATGACATGATGCCCACTGGACCAAAAATACTTTTTCCCATATAAAACCATACAAAAGTAATGATTATAAAAAAAAAAAAAATCCTGAAATTACTTTTTGTATTATCAGAATGTGATACAATAAAATTCATGTCTGTGAGGAGCCAACAGAAAGTCAGCTGGCTCAGCCAGAAGAAATCTCTAAAGCTGTGTTCAGACAGACATTAGTACTGAATTATGCAGCCCCCTTCAGGAAATTCACTCCGCTGATGCAGCAGGGGCTTTTCAAAATTAGTGGCCTCTGCTCACTTCATTAAGTGGCACATTGAGCCCAATTTTAACAGGTGAATACTTTAACTTATGTAACTTGATTAAGTGTTGACAAAATGACAAGAATTGTTTTATTCTATCAGAGTTGAGACATAATTAAAGGTTTATTATTTAAAAACCATTTTGGGGTGTAGTTACTCTTTAAAATATGAATATGAATTAAACCCATGTTACTGTACATCCATGTCAAAATTAAAAAATCAAAACTTGATTACATGTTTACCTTTCTTATTTGGTGCAGATGTTTTCACAGACTTGTCCGGAGGCTCTCCATCTGATGTTGTGCTTCCATCATTCTTCTCTGAGTGTTCAGCATCACCAGGTTCAGTCACTGGATGACACTAAGAAAACAGATGATTTTATTTACCCTTTAGTTCACCAGGTCATCACAACAGAGAAGGTTCTGATGTAACAGATTTAGACTAAACATGTTTCTAGACAATATAGGAGAACAGGGCAAGTTCTAAAACCTGGATTAAAACTATTAGAAATGCTATAATCGTCACCCCAGGGTAGATACAGTAAAGTAGATGGTCTTAAATGCCTGCCATACATCAGTGATTGGCTGCAATAATATTGCAACAATTTTAAATTATGATATTTAAAAGGTGTGGAGCAAATTTCAGATTATACACAGAGGGTAACCAGTTGTGTGAGAAGTGCGACATTCCAAAAAGAGTAATATTTATAGTTTAAATAATTTACAAATTCAATTTCTTCATTTTTGGACAGAACCCCAGTATTGTCCAAAATTAAGGAATTGACACCCGCTCATAAGACAGGATAAGGTTAGCTATCTTTGATTTAGGACTTGTCTTCCAGAAAATTTCATGCATAGAGAGGCCCAGACAGAGACAATGAATACAAAATTGAAGTTATTATTACATTACAAATGGTTATTTCATACCAGTCAGACTACAGTAAATCACATGTTCCAGATAATTGTGTTAAATGCTGGGACGAGAAGGATACATTTCTAGATTTGTATGAGAATGTCAGCCACAGGAATTCTGAAAGAACGTTTATTAAATGTGTGAGCCATGTAACTGGTAAAGCAGTTCCTCTTCGAGCCAAACTCTGTGTAGCTGGAATTTGAAATGAAGACTTGTCACTTTACAGCAATCATGGTTTCATGGTGACTTTGCACTCCTCTGGAAAAACGTGGACATACATTCTATAGGAATATGGACCAAGGAATTGAAGCCTGTCTTGCTTTGGAGTGGTTTACTTATGTTGTTAAAAGGACAGACACAAACTTTACTTGTTAATGACTTTTTGGAAAGTCACACTTTTGAAGGACTTTGCTATTTTTTAGCTTTTTTGTCCTTTTTGCTTTGGGAGAGGGAATGTGTACTGATTGTTTAAATGTACATATTGTATACATTAAAACTCAAATAAAAATATCTTTTTTTCTAAATGTTATTATTATTAATTAACAAGATGAATTGTGTTGCAGTCACTTTCTATAGCATCTAATTTGGTTGTAAATTCAGGTGTTAGAGCTTACCTTTAGCTTGATTGCAGATGCATTCTTCTCTGACTCATCTACTGGAGGGAATGTGGAAAAAGCAGATTGGACAGTAGATCTATACCCATTTATCTCATGATAAGCTGTTCCCCATAAAATCAATAACTATTTGAGTGCACATATTCCTACAGATATGAATACTTTTCATGAGGACATATTTCATTTCATACTGTCACTTGCAATTGTGAATTTTAACATCCACAGGACAGGCGGGCTTCCTCGTGCTTCTGTATTTTTGGAGCCACATATCATGCGCGCTGCCAAGCTGTCTGAGAGTGTGCACATTACAGACTTCCTCTAGCTGAGCCAGCTAACGCCCTGTCAGCTCCCCATACACATGAATGGGATAAAATTATTGAATTATACAACTGGTCTTGAATTTCAAGGTGTTTGTAACAGTCAGAAATAATCCATGTCTACATAGTTTTCGAATAGGCCTACTGTTACATGAATTTTCCATCTGAATTTGAACCCTAAAATATATATACACTAAATAAATAGTTATATGTACACTGGAAATTCAGATAGACGAATTTGAAATTAAAATATTTCAGTGCTGTAAATTCAGAGGTATTTAATGTTCAACATTAGATATTCACTTGTTTATAAAACTAAAGTCTGTATGGCTATTTTCTTCTATATTCACCTTTCTTATCTGATGCAGTTGGTACTTCAACTGTGATTTCAGACTCTCCTGACGTTGTTTCATCGTTCCTCTCTGAGTGTTCAGCTTCACTAGGGTCATTCGCTTGATCACCCTACAAAATAGATGATTTGTTTTACAATAAATTCCTCAGGTTAGACCCACTGACAACATGAAACCAAGAAAACAGCATCTGGATAAATAGAGATAATATAACAAGTTGAGGATCAACAACATGCAATGTTGTCACGATTAAGAGAGTGATGAAACAAAAATAAAGTCTGTTAAGGGAATCATTGAGTTAAAACCTTTTCAGTTTAAGATGAAAATAGAATAAAGTATCTCATATCTTTCTGAAAACATAGATGTACAGATGTGCTACCAAAAAAACTTCCTGTGAATAAAGGTTTTGGATAGAAAGAACTTGGAACTGTCCTAATGCAGCTGTATGATGATGACAATAATGCCTTTACCTCGGCTTCAGTCTCACTCTTCTCTAACTCCTCCACTGCAGTGCAGGCTAATGTAGGAAAAACAGAAAACACATGATGAGCTTCAAAATCATAATGTTTGGTTAGTTATTGATTTATCCCATATTTAATTTATATAGATTTATTGAACTTTATTTTCAAAACTTTAAATTACCTTTGTCGTTTGCCACAGGTGGATTTTCAAATTCGACTTCAGGCTCCCCTCCAGCTGCGGTGTTGTCATGGTCCTCTGCCTCCATCTTATCTGCTCCTCATTCTTTACAGAATAACAGGACAAAGTCACAAACACAAATACTGAAATAAAATATTTCTGTAGGTGTGAATTGCCTTTCAAGCTGACTGGACAGAGTATTAGATAAAGACAAGGACTATAGCTAACATATAACTCATCTTGGTGAACATGCTGAATATTTCACTGAAGGTGAGAAAAGTCCAAATTTTGCGATGTGGAAAAGAAACATCGTTTTCCATTTTTCCTGTCTCCTTTTTCAATGAGTGGACCGAGAGCTGAGTTATTATTTTAGGCATATCAGTAAGACATGAACATTAATTACAAGGTATATTAGCCACAGCTTGTCCAACATGATTTTTTGTAATAAAATTTCTGTCAGCCAGGGATGTTTCTAGGATTTGACGACACTCAGAGCTTAGCCTGGACCTCTGTAGGTGGGTCCGTTCTTCCCCAGATTTTTTTTTTGATAAACAAGCTCTATTATAATTTTTTTTTATAGACTCTGGCACCTTATTTACATTCAAAGTACATGTCTTAATCACTGAAAAATTGAAATGTGTACCTCAAAATCTGTTGTTTACCTTCCAGATTAATTATGCTAGTAATTAGTATTAGTATTGACTAGAAGCATACTTCACAACTGCTATCATTAAACATATATTGACATGATATCTACATTAAAAGAATAGAGAAAAAAATCACTGTACTGGTAAAACTAAATTGGGAATAATTTCATTGTATGTTGCAGGCTGTAGTGATTCCCACAAGTCTTTACACAAAACAACTATAACAATGTTAAATAAACTCACCATTGTTTTGTGTTTTCATAGCTGTGCCTCTTCCCAGTAGATGACAGTTATCAAATGGAAACACATGGGAATATATATATCCTTCATCTCTGGGTGTATCCGTCACAAACATCCCCTATCCGCTTTTCACAAGGCAAGACTTCAGCATGTGCATTTCCTGTAAATCAGTGACAACAAGGGAAAGTGAAAGTTGGACCATAAAGTCAGGAGTTTAATCAAAATAATACAAGCAGAGGTTTTTGAGATGATTTAAAGAGGTTTGAGCATCATTGTGGCTCTGTCATGAAACTCTTGAATTGTGTCTCCCAAATCAACAAACAGAAATAAGGACAAAGCTACAGATCTGAGGTAAGGTTTGAAAGTTTCTTACAGCAGATAGTTAGTTAGCACATTACTTAGTTATTTTCTTGTAACCATTATTGTGAAAATCTTTAAATAAATATAATCTTAAAAAATCATCACACAAGTAAGTTTAAGGAAAGTTGTTCTGGAGGGTGCAGTTGGTCTGCACCCTCCATGGAAGTTTTGAAATGAAATCACAGCTTTAGAAAAAATGAAATCACATGTACCTACATGTATGAATCAGTATGTATTGTACTGGTACAACTAAATTGGGAATAATTTCATTGTATGTTGCAGGTCATAGTGATTCCCAGAGGTCTTTACACAAAACAACTATAACAATGTTAAATAAACTCACCATTGTTTCGTGTTTTCATAGCTGTGCCTGTTCCCAGTAGATAACAGTTATCAAATGGAAACACATGGGCATATATATCCTTCATCTCTGGGTGTATCCCTCACAAACATCCTCTATCCGCTTTTCACATGGTGAAGAGTTCAGCATGTGTATTTCTTGTAAATCAATTATAACAAGGGAAAGTGAAAGTAGGACAGCTCTGTTATGGAATTTTCCATCTTTAGGGGTTACAAATTGGGTTACACTGTAATTCTTAAGCAGGAAGGGGACATTGTCTCCTCTCCTTAAGACTCCAGCTGTCTGTGATGTTTTGGGGAAAGCAGAAACCTCTCTGATAGAGGGTATATCAGCATTGCCATGGACATTCGAACCAAAACTGCTGAAATTCCATGCAACGTGACCTAAACTGACATGGGTAAAATGCAGTTCCTTGTTTAGAATCTAGTGAACCAATTAGACTAATTTTTCATATTGTAGGCTGATAAAGACTAAGACCTTCAGGGGCAGAACAGAAAGAGACAGTATCCGAGTTGCAAATGACTTCAATGTTTGCTATTTCAATTCTCCTTGGCCAAGTACTTCAATAAACATTTTCAGCTTCAAGACATCAAAGGCTCGTGTCCGTTTCTCTCCACCGAGGTGCTGACCATCGCTCAAAATATCCACAACAAGCTCTACCTCAGGATTTCCCGGAAACCTCGTAACAGTACTAATAACACTAAAAAAACATGAATCTGTTAGTGGAGTTTGGCTTTCACATAACAATGTAAGAAAGGCAATAAACACAGTTAATAAAGGTAAAAGGTCAGGTTTTATGGGTTTAAATATATTCTTATGCCTACCATACACTAAAAGACTTTTAAAAGACTAAAATTTGACACCCTCTCACATCTAAAGACATCAGTCACTGAACTTTTAGTCACAGACTAAGATTTTGCAAAGACTGGGGATCTTGCAGGGTCACTATTTGCAAGACTACAACTAGATTCCTTTTGAGATTATTTCCCATCCTGCTCCTGGTGAAATTTGCAAGAAGAAAAATGGTGGAGAACAATGGAGAAACAGAAACAGAAGCTGCTCTTGTGTGTGCATCGGTTTGTTCTGAAAAACCAGCCAAAAGAAAATGTTAATTATGTCAATCATTCATAATTCAATCATGTGTGGAAAAGCAGTAAATACACTGTAGACACACAGCAGCTGACAGAAAGAGGAGGTCAGAATATACAGAGAAATATTAGCTTTTTCAGGATGAATAAATGTTAATGTAACTTGTAAAAAGGGAAGCTAAAGGGCAACAAGAATGCTGAACTTTCAGGTTTCATCAGGACTCATTAATAACACCATCAATTACATCATGTTTAATCAGGAAAGTAGTTTAAAAACACGCAATCATTTACTGCATACTGCTGTTAGAAACTGGGTACAATCAGCCACCATCAGTAATCAATACAAACACACATTATTAGGCTGTAAACTATTAATCAAACCAATAACTAACAGCAGTCAACGTCACACAACCTTATCATACTTTAGCAGTTACCTGGTGTTTCTGTAGTGGTGACAAAACATTAATAAATATACATATTAGTAGTTTGAATTAAACTGACGCTCCTGCGATCTCTGCCAAACTCCCTTTAAGAAATATGACATTAGCAATTCCAAAAACACATAACTCTAGAAACACAAGAGAAAAGGCGTCATATGTCGACAGTCTTCTTGTCAATTCGGCATCAGTATAATTGATAAAGATAAACTGTATTTCCGTACAAACTTTACAATTTGGATTTTGTTCGCTCAACTCGCCACCAGCCTCCGTTGGTTTGCTGCAGTACTTTAGCGGGAGAAGGCGGTGGGAATGAGAGGAGAACAGGTACAAAAATTAAAATTTCTCAGTAAAATACGTGCTGGTTGGTGGATCAGATGCAAGCCAAATTAAACACAGACTCATAACACTGTTCATTAAAAATTTATCGTGTGTGTGACGGTATTTTTTCGGTCGTTACAGTAACTATGCTGCTTCCCAGTTGCTGCTGGGGACAGCGCACCTTCACTATTTGCATGAGCCAAGACTAAAGACTATTATACATGTTTGAGTTTATCGGAATGTCAAAACGATCATGAAAACGAACATGGCAAAACTCATGATTTTATTGCCACATTAGAAATTTGTCTGTGACAGTGAAATCATTTGAAAAGTCGTCTGGTGTAAGGCCAGCATTAGATGGGATTGCTAAAACTGATCTCAAACAATCTCGCTGTTCTGGAATGAGAGAGAGTGGCTATAGAGATGAGCTCCTGAATACATCTCAAACTTGGATCTAAGCAGTGGGACATTTTGCAAAATAACCTTCAAATAATCTTCAGAAAACGCTCTAAAGAAGAGGTAACAGCATAATTCAGCAAGAACAGAAGAGGAAATATCATCTTTGGATATATTTTTTAAAACAAAACAACTAGCTAGCTGTGAACTGCTACCTGCTACCTGCCACTGTTACCAACATTCCAAAGGAGAAACTGCACTTAGAAAGCTAACAGAAGAGTTATTTTGTGAAGATAAGAAGAAGAAATGAAGGGGTCATTGTTGGTGGTATTCTCTCTCTCTGTCTCCATTTACAGCAGCCTCTCCTAGTTCCAACTATGTAGTGTCTTTGTTCATGTCTACGTCTTCATCTGTGTCATCGTGTGGAGTGCAAAGTCGTGTTTGGATTGACTACAGAACAGTTTTATTTGGTAAGCTCAGTTGTCAATGAGACTTTGGTTCTTCCTTGAAAAGGACCTCAATTTGCTTTAGGAGACATATTTTCTTATTTTGTGTGACATTTAAAATGTTTAAACCATGAATAAATGGTAAATAAACCATGAAACGACCGATTTCATATTCACAACCGTCCATCACAGACTCCAGTCATCAATGCGTACACAGTTTGAAGTTGGGGGTTGCCATGCAATCAAGTTGAGTATCCCCCATATCCAGCTTATCAATCGTTATCATACTTAACTCACTTTTCACAGAAAACACACAAACCTGGCATCTCTGCAGAGATCTTAACCATTAACATTATGTTAAGTTAAAATGGCTAGTCAGTGGTTACAGAGCTGAGTAGTTTTTAGCAGGTTTTTAAATTTGGTTTTGAACGTACTGATGGAACTGCAGCTCTTCGTATCATCAGGCAGGACATGCCACTGAGTTGTGGCTGTCACAGAGAAAGCTGATTGTCCAAATGCAGTGCAAAGAAATGGTACAATCTGGTATAGAGGATATTCTGGAGGATCTAATAGAATTTACTGAGTGAGTTTACACACAGTCTAAGGTTGTTTTTTTTCCATCTGTGAGAATGGGTAAAAAAAAAAGTTTTGGCATGTGAAAATGTATTTATTTTTTGTCAGGATTTGAGGTGTTTGTTGTAATACTCATTTCAGCCACAACTGACCACTCTAAACACAAGGTACATATATTATGTGTTTGCAAGTTATTAAACATTACTGTCATGTCTTTATTTTGGCTGTATTTTAATCAGCACTAATCTGCTGTTAGCGTTAGCTACACTGACATTGGCTGTTAGCCCACTAGCTAGCAGGCTAACATATTGTTCATGGCTAACCGCTACAACCTAGGTTAGATAGTTAGTTAGTTAGTTAGTTTACTGTAACGTCAGTCATGGTAACGGTGTCACTTCACCCCTTATGAGTGGGATGTTTTACAAATAAAGATTTTTTTTAACAAAAATGTATGAGTGGGACATTTGGACACTTGCTAAGGGAATAGGATAACTTTGTAGGCTACATTTAATGATAGCTATACACAAGAGAATAAGCACTCTGGATACATTTTGATGTTAGCTATTTTAATTAGTCAGGTTATTTTTACGAAATAGAATTGGATGTTGTTTATTGAATATTGCAATTATAGTACAATGCTTATTCTTAATAAGTCCTTCAGTTGACAGATGAATCATTGGTACTTATACAGTTGGTTCTCAAACCTTTTCATGTCAGGGACCCCCAAATTTATATGTAACTATCTGAACAGACAGTTGTTAGATATAGTGTAGTATAGAATTCCATAACTGTCTGTACTGTAGGTGGGGAGAAAACTGTCACATCTGATCAGAATAGTCATTCTTATACATTGTGCTAATTTGTTGTGAATAGAATATTAGTAAAGTTAAACTACTCCCCATTTTTATGGGGACCCCCTCAATGACTCCCTGGCGTCACCAGACCCCTATTTTCTATATCACCCTTGAGGTCAGGTAGCTCATTTTTGTTGTTTAATATTCCAGAGAGAAGTCCAACATTTTACTTGTGGGTCCAACAACTCCTAGAGGTGTAGTCCACATCGATGAAGTAGGAGGCCATGTAAGGTTAATAAGCTTTGTTTATTTATTCAATGAATAAAATACTTAAGTAACAGCAACTATGACTCTGAATGATGCTGTCTTTTTTCACAGAGGGCAGAATGAGACCTACACACTGTTGGGGAAAAATCCAAACCGGATCAGCTGTGCGAAGGTAAGGTGTTATAAAGTATGACCCAAACTGTCCCAAACTGGAGCAGTGAGCTAAACTTGAAAGTTCTCAGAGAGAAAATAAGAATATGCTGTTAGTCTTACTTGAATGCCTTTATATGTAACACAGTAATGATTGTACAACATGCAAAGCATTAAAAAGACCCAATTTCAGCTCACTCTTTCAATACATTATGATTATGCTTCTCACTTTAAGTAGTGGATTTTCTCTTTTATGTTTTTTACTTTTAGACCCTTCTTTGCCATAACATACAATATAAGATTATTGCAGATTGGAGTAGAGTCATTTCATCTGAATAAATCATTCTTTCTCTTGATGAAATCTATAGGAAAAATACAGTATGCACAACTCAAAGGTCCAAGCACACCTGAAGGTTCCACTGGTGGAACTTTTCTAGCCAAAAGGAAGTCATGACAGTACATGTTACATAACTTGCTAACACACAATATATGCACTTTGTTTTTAGAGCGTATGGAGAAATTAAAACTCACCTGGAAGAAAACATGAATGCTTTCAGTCCTATTTAGAACATGGGGTAGAGGTGCACTTGTTCTCTCTTGTGGCAGAAATGAGTATTACAACAATAAACACTTGAAATCCAAACAAAAAAACCTGCCAAAACTTTTCACCCATTTTTACAGACAAAAGAAAAACTTTGAAAAATCATCCTGGCAAAACCTTTTTTTCACCTGTTCTTAAGTCATAAACACAGGAGAGAAAAAATAATTTAGATCAGACTTATAAATTGCATGTCCAGAAATATTTTTCTTCTCACTTGCCTTTCAGGGCTTCCGTATAAATGTTTACATATTTTGAATGTACGTATATAAATTTAATCTCTGCATAATGAAGCAACAATACAACAGCACTTTTATACCGATATGTTTTGGTCCGTATCATGTTTGTGACGTTGTAAAGATCCTAAGATTGTAAATATATTTTCCTGGATGTTGCAATAAAGATATAAATATTTTTATCTTACTGTTTTTTATTTTTATAATATTTTTTTGTTGTTATAATAGTTGCAGTTAATCATTCATTTAAGCTGTTCCTGATATCTAAACTGATGAGCTGAAGTTGATGAGGATTACATTGTCAATAAATATGGAACAAGTACTCACAAAAATATGTTTTGGAAACAGTTACCACAACTCAAAAAAAAAAAAAAAATCATCTAATTTATAAAAGAAACTAACAGGTTACAAACTTACTTTTCCTCTAGACCTACCAAAAATAAAACAGTTACTACTCTTGAATCCTTTTCATTACAGTCATGATCAAAGGTTACTCTTTTTAAGAAAATGTTTAAGAAGTCAGACGTCTAACATTTACAGAGGCACAAATTTAGTTAAAAGAAAAGTTTTATCTCAGCTTTTTAAAAGTTGTCTTCCTAATTTTAGCTTACTGCTCTTTTTCATATGCACTCCTGTTACACCATAAGCAACTTTGCTGCAGTGATTTTGGGATCTTAAAACGGTTTATACAGATTTACACAAAAGTTGGGTGTTGTTTTTTTTTTTGCATTTTTATGCATCTTTGCACAAAAATGACTGTGTGGACACACTGTGGATTTTTTTTTACACTGAAAGCACATTTGAAGGGTCTTTTAATAGCCAGTATGAACAGGAGGAATGATTACAGCGAGGAAAACCTCTTTCACTGTTCATATGGACACCTGACTGCTGGTTTAACACACAGTTGAAAAACTGAGAACCTGTCCTTGAAGGTTGAGCAACGATTCAAAATAAGATTCAAGCTTTGCCCAGTTGGTGATCCAGTTTGAGCTCTGGGAAGATGAGACTAAACAACCACTTAATTACTTAATTTTAAGAGCATAAATCACAGTCCCTTTATGAGACCACATAGCCTGCAATATGTAGTTCAGGTGTAAAGAATGGAATTACAGTAGATGAATCGGACTTAAAGGTTGACTGAACTGGGATCCATCAGGATGGAGTAGTGGCAGAGTCTCAGTGATGGACAGTGGAAGAAGTACTCAGATCCTTTACTGAAGTAAAAGTACCAATACAGAAAGAAATACTCCATTACAAGTAAAAGTCCTGCATGAAAAGAAGTACATAAGTATTATGAGCTTGATGTAGTTAAAGTATCGCAGTAAAAGTACATAAGTATTATGAGCTTGATGTAGTTAAAGTATTGCAGTAAAAGTACATAAGTATTATGAGCTTGATGTAGTTAAAGTATTGCAGTAAAAGTAGTGGTTTGGTCCCTCTGACTGATATATTATTATATATGACATCATTAGATTATTAATAGTGAAGCATCAGTGTTAGAGCAGCATGTTACTGTTGTAGCTGCTGGAGGTGGAGCTAGTTTACACTACTTTATATACAGTTAGCTAGTTTAGTCCAGTGGTTCCCAACCTAGGGGTTGGGCCCCTCCAAAGGGTCAGCAGATAAATCTTAGGGGTGGTGAGATGATTAATGGGAGAGGAAAGAAGAAAAAACAAAGTTCTGATACACAAATCTGTTTTCAGTTTTTGGACTTTTTCTCTAATCTTTGATTTTTGCTGAAATATTGGATCATTTGAACATTTATTGAAATGAAAGCATGTGAGAAGTTTAGAGGGAAAAATCACTATTTGGTGGAGCTGTTAACAACTCATAGACATGTGAAATGTGACCCCGACTACACACTGCTTTATGTAAGACGTCAAAAGACAAAAAGGTTGGAAACCACTGGTTTCATCTTTAACAATGTGTTGTATTTTAAAAGCTTGTTATATTATCCATTGTGTCAAATCTTCATCTGAAATAGAGAAGAGATGGAAGTGATTGTTCAGGTGTTTCTATGGGACGTCTCCTCACACAGAGAAAGTGTGTTTTAATAAACCATTAAAATCAGGTGGTGTGTAGGCGTCATCTTACTCTGGATGGAGGCTGAAACTCTTCTCTACGTTTGGCAGAAACTGCTTAGAGGTTGGAGCCAGAGCGTCAAGTATATTCATAGTGCTGCAGGTGAAACCTGCTGAGTCATTGTAAAGTCTGACCAAAAAACAGACACACAACACAGTCATCGTCACAGGAGGAAAACAGAAAGTTCATTCTCAAGTTTATTGTCGGATACAAAAATTCTACAGTGTCAGAAAAGGATGCAGTGAACTCACTAACGTGGAGTCTGTCAGCCTCAGGGGGAGCCTCACTGTGAGCTTTCAGTCGTTTGAATTGCTCTTCGTCTGCAAGCTGCTGCTCCAGTAGCAGTTTTTAAAAAAAATTATAGAACCACCTACAGGTGAAATTGTATCAAACGCTACAGACTTGTTTAGCATCCCCATCTGTACAACTTTGCTGAATCTGGTAACCATGGAATATTACATTTAAGAGATATGGCAGTTAATAAACAGTATGTTGGTGTTTCACTAATGGCCACAAGGTGGGTCTGTTGGTGCTATGATTCAGTATATCATGCAGTTTCTCATGGAGAACTTGTGTGCTGAGTTTCATTTTATTAAAGGCAACAAAATTACAGAAATATCATGTTATAATATTACAGTAGTGCCCCCTGTGGGTAGAATTGTATCAAACATTACACAGTTATGCAGTGTGGCTGTATGCACAACGTTCCCAAATTTGGTTGCAATCCAATTCAGTATTGAAGAGTTGTGGCCCCTTTAGTGCATCAGGCCATGCCTTGAAAAGTTTGGTAACCAATTACAGACAAATGGTAAGTGATACCAAAAAACAAACACATAAGTTTTGTTCGGGGTCCTCTAAATATGGTATGTACCAATTTTGGTAAAGATTAGATAAAATACAGTTGTACTCATAAGTTTACATAACCTGGCAGAATTTGTAAGATGTTTACCACTCATAGTGTTTATGGTTGTGACCAAAAAGTTCAATTTTGATCTCATCACTCCAAATGACTTTGTTCCAGAAGTTTTGAGGCTTGTCTAGGTGCTGTTTTGCAGATTGTAAGTGGGATGTTTTGTGGCGTTGGTGCAGTTTCTGGCAACTTGACTGTGCAGCCCATTTTTGTTCAAGTACCTCGTTATTGTGCATCTTCAAGCAGCCACACCACGTTTTTGCAGAGGATTCTGTATTTCAGCTGAAGTTACATGTGGGTTTTTTTTTTTTTGTACCCCGAACAATTTTCCTGGCAGTTGTGGCTAAAATCTTTGTTGGTCTACCTGACCGTGGCTTGGTGTCAGCAGAACCCCTAATTCCTAATTTCCACTTCTTTATCAGAGCTTGAACACTACTGATTGGCATTTTCAAATCTTTGGATATCTCTTTATATCCTTTTCTTGATTTATAAAGTTCAACTTTCTTTTCTCAACGGTCCTTTGACAGTTCTTTTGCCTTCTCCATTGCTCAGTATCCAGTAAAGTCAGAGCAGCCCTGGATGAAATGTGCAGGGGTCTCTTAAGAGCTGAGAAATTCATTGACACTAATTGCAAACAAAGAAGTCACAGATGTGGAAACTTACCCTTCATAGCCATTTAAACCTGTGTGTGTCAACATGTGTGTATATTATCAGGACATACATTCTATGTATGTAAACTTTCAGGGCCATTTGGGTGAATTCAGTTATCATTATGATTTAAAAAGAGCACAATTATGTGAAAATAAATGGCTTCACCTGACCACTAACCCTAAATAAAAGTTTTAAGCACGATCTGTCATATTTTCCAAATGGCCAATTTTTCACAAATTCTGCCACTTATGAGCACAACCATATGTGCCAACAGAAGCAAAATATTCTCCCCCCAAAATACAATTTTTTTCCAGGTGCAAATGGGTGTGGCCTATATCAGTTGAATCAGTTTCATCCAAGGAATACACTGTGCAAATATTGTTTTGCCACGCCTCATGATTCATGAGTTATTAGACTAAATGTAAAACATGAAATTTGAATAGTTTAGCACTCTTAGTTTTTGAGATATCAACTTTAAAACATTCCTCCCATAGACTTTCCATTATAAATTTTAATACTTTAAAAGAAAAATTACAAGTTACAATAAACTAATAGCATACACCTCCTTAAGAAGATGTACAGTTTGGCATTTAAACTAATTTTGCATGACAAACAATACAGAAGTAGATACATGCCAAAAAACAGGGAAATAATAACTTGCATGTGCATTTTCTGAAGAAAACAGCTCTCACACATTTTTAAATCTTTAAATCATTTTTAAGTCTTTTAGTGCCACCTACAGGTGAAATGGTATTGAATGCTTGTTCAGCATCCCCATGTGTTCAACTTTGCTGGATTTGGTTACCATGGAATATTACATGAAAGAGATATGGCAGTTAATAAGTAGTATGGTGATGTTTTACTAATGAGGTGGGGCTGTTGGTGCCATGCTTCAATACATCATGCAGATTCCTTTGAAAAACTTGTTTACCAAGTTTCATTTCATTAAAGACAACAAAAACATAATACATAATAAAAACATCAAATCATAATAAAAAGATCAATATAATAGATAAACATATGTATAATATGAAAATATTTGTTTTTGTTGTTGTTGTTTGTTTGTTTGTTTTTTCAATCAGCCTGCATGGATCACCTGCCACATGTGGACTAGATTACATTTGTACAACAGTAAATCACTACACTCATACATGTTACCTAAAATGGTGATCATGAAACACACATTTGGGACAAATTTCTCTCCATAAAACTGATCTATAAACACAACAGCTTCACAGACATTAAAATTAAAATATTTTAGCACAAATGAACTATTAAAGTATCCTTTTTTGTGAATACCAACCGACAATAAATCATCCATGAATAGGCTATAGTTTAAAAATAATTGAAAACTTAAATCAATAAATCAAACTTTATTCTCTCTATTTGTGCAGCATCTTTCCTGCAGGTTAGTACAATTAAAATGCTTCTCAGATGGCTGACAAGCTGAAAAACAGAACAAATGTAAACAGTAAGAAAATTTGAGATTAATGAACACAAAGAAATAAAAAGATTAGATTAGATTTTTAGATTGAACTTTATTGTCATTGCACACAATACAAGCACAATGAATATGCAGTTTTGCATCCTACCAGAAAGTGCAAATCATGATATAATCATGAAATATATACAGATAATAAAAAGAAGGTGCTGACAAGGCAATATTTACAGATGAGGTACAAGGGATAAAGCATATATACTTTATATACAGATTAAATGAAATGTACATTATATATAAGAATAATTATCTATATTAATTTTAATCTTAATTTACACATACTTAGAGGTTGTAAACTTCCAGAGACTTAATGTATTCATGTAAAGTTAATAGTCTCTTATTGGAAGCAATTGAGAATCAGAATCATGAGCAAAATCTTTAAAAACGATCTATATGTCCCAGCCACCACACAGATTGACGAGCACATGCTTTACACTTCAGCGGACCTTGGTGTCCTTCGTATAGTTCGGCTAGCACATCGTTCCGCATTGCTGAAGGTTTTACGAGCTGTGTGTCTCTCAGCAGTAAACCTTCTGTCACTGTGAGTGTAGCTCACAGTGCTCCTCTTGGTGTCTGTGGTTTGTAGTAATGTACAAGTGCCACAAGATGGCGGTAGCTATATTTGAAGTACCATATAGGACCTGGCAGAGATTAAAGCTCTGATCAGTCTGATCACCAGCTGTGATTGGCCACTGCAGTATGACGTTGCGATTCTCCAAAAGTTAACTCTGGATCAACTTTCTCGCTGCAGGCCAGTGAGGCACCGCTGTGGCCACAATGTCTGCAGCCTAAATGCACTACCCCCATGTTCTCGCTGCACTGCTTGATTTGATCTGAATACAGCTTTAGGCTATTATTAGCACATTGTAGAGAATGACAATTTTCACTATTGCAAATCTCAGTGAAATGTGGTCTAACAATGGAGGGTTCCCACACTGAATCTCAGACCCTGGGGTCTCAGACCACAGACAACTACGCTGACCACTCATCCAAAGCTCAGCTCTGTCAGACACAGACCTGCAGCTCTTTATACATCCGTGACACAGAGAGCAAGTGGAGCAGAGGAGAGAAACAGACACAATGATGTAACCTCGCTACAAGCTACAAGTCCAACCTGTGCACTATTTGACAAGTTTTTTTTTCTTCCCAAAAACACTTTTTTTTTTTTTTTTTTAAGTATTTGTACGAAATAGATATTAGTAAAAACCACCTATTTGTGCTTTTCCAAATACTGTATTCATATTTGGCTCCACCCTTACTTTATAGTTCCATATTTATGACATTTTATATGAAACATTAAATGCGTTTAAAGGACGTCTTTTTGTAGACCACATTTCGCCCACCAGTGTAATATGACTTTGGAGAATTACCTTCACACTAATCAATATCGCCTCTCTTTCAAGCTACAACTTAACAAATTATCAAAAAGTTTCTTTCATTTTATTTAATTCCATTTAAAGAGAGAAGAAATTACAAAGAATGGTAATAATGTTTCTTACTATGAGGCTATACTGTGCGTGAACATTGCTTATCAGCTCTATTTTAAGTGCAGTGAATTTAACACATATGTTGACTGGACCACTGTGCAGATATTTTGGAATGAAAGAGATTAGGCTACATGTACAGAAACACACTGATGTTCACAGTGCAGATGTAATGAGGAACTGTTGGGGAGGAACTATGGAGGAAACTCCAAACTGTGTTTCAGTCCGACAGATTTACTGTAACACTGGTTCAGACGGTGGTGAACGTGAAAACTAACCTGACTGAGACCAGGCTGACAGCGAAGGAAGTAATTCTGTTTGATGCTTTAAAAAGAACCAAATTAACTTTATAGTCTTCTTCATTTTTATGCAGAGAAGAAAGGTGTGTTTGTGTTTGTTCTAAACATGTGTAACTGAGACCGAACTCTTTATATTATTATTATGTTTTCAATATAATGATGGTCTAATGTCAAATTACAGTACCTATATTTTAGAATTTAGCACTGCTTACTGGATAAAACAATATTCCTAAAGTCAAAGGTGATGCTCCATATTATCTCAGGTTCAGCAGGTTTTTAGAATCAATAGCATCTAATGAGACTATTCAAAATGTGAAAATGTACACTAGTAAACATACAAGCACTTACATGTGTTTACTGAGTCTTTGCCATTTCAAAAACACTAATCAATAAGAAACTTGGTATTTCAGTAGATATTTATTTATTATCATGACTCATCATACTCATTTAAAAAGATTTTCCTCACAAACACAACACCATTGACATTAATATCCTGGATGTCATCATATTTAAGACAGCAGGAGTCTAATTATTCAAAACAACAAAACTCATTCATATGAGGATACAATAACAGTTTGGTTAAAATGAGATAAACATGACATAGAACAAATTAAATTGAACACTTCAAATATTTTGGAAATATAAAACATTCTTCATCAGTTATGTTTGATATATTCTTTAACATAAACAATACACTTAAAAGAAAGTTAAAATATAAGAAATTCAAAAGATAATATTTGTTTGACAATATTTTCAGATGTAATATCTAGATATGTATGTGTATAAGAAAAAATGTGGCTTGTATAAAAATTCCTGTCTGACAACTTTTTCCATATTCATTGAAATTCAGACTTTTCTAGTGAGTTCAACATAATAAAAAAGGTAAAATATGTCCATGATCACCATTCAGTAAGTTTCAGCTCAAACATCTTGCACATTTCCGTGCTCCTTGAAACAATTGCAACAAACAAATTTCATGAATATTTAAAAAAAAAAAAAAAAAAGATTAAATAAAAAAACAAGATATTTAGACATTTAGACTTTATGCCCATATCAGCATACAACCAATAAATGATAGAAATATAAAACAAAAAATACATAAATGAAAATAGTTGTGGTCATGTCAATCATGACTCCTTGATGAAACAGCAAAAATAAAAAAGTAAAATGTACATAATTTCTGACAATATTTGTGCATCCTGTAAAACAATAATGCAATAGGAGGCTTTATCTTGTCTCATTTCCCCTTTAACTCATCATTGCTAACACACACATCTTCTCTGCAAGGAAAATGCTTTCATTTCCAGATATTCTCACTACAGATGTAGCCAGCTTTGTAGATGTTATTGTTCTCTTGCGCTTGTTTTGTTTATGTGTTCACTTCAATCAAGCAATCAAGTGTTCCTTTACAAGTCAAATCACTGACTTTCCCTATTTCTTTATCACAGTCAGAGTCACCTATATAGTCAATTATAAAATCAGCATAAATCTGAAAACGCCGTTTTAAAGTAGTTTGGTTCATGTAAAAGAAAACAGTATCGTCATTTTCAGCAGGGTTGTAGTTGTGTTGTGTTGGCTACCTCACACATTTCATCCAGACTTTTAATAGCTTCTTCTTTAGAGTGCGTTTCCCACTCGCTGGGAATTTCACCTCTGCCCTTGAATTTTAACTCATAGTGGTCTTCCAGTTGCTTTTGAAATCGACATACAAACCATTTCCAGTATGCCAGCTTAGATTCATCATGGTCAATTCTCCAGTTGGCATATTTAGGGCCACCAGTTCGGTACTGTTTATAGGGAATGGACTCATCTGAATCACTGTGAAGGTGAAAACGTAAATCACTTGCCACTTTTGTTGTGCAGAATTCGATGCTCATTTCATCTGTGTTTCTGTAGTGCCTACCGGTGACCGCAGTTGATCGATGGAAAGGCACGCTGTGATCCTCAGGACTGTGATCCTCCAGGGTGTTGGTACAAACAGCTGCACAGAATGGACACTTTACCCAGCAGCACTTACACAGCTGATCAATAAGGATTTGATCTGGCTTCAGCCTGAATTTCTGCATCTTATCCAATGAGAGGCGCCTCAAGTCTTGAATGATGGGTTCAAGTCCTTTCTCTATCTCTTCTTTAAGAAAGTCAAATTTGTTTATGTCACTGAAATTTTGACAACAAATGGTGTCGAATGTTAGCTCATCATTTTCTTTTACCAAACTGGAAAATTCCTTCAGCCACATGTCTATGTCTCCTCTCTGAGTTTTGACCCTCTCTGTTGCAGTAAATAAAGCTTGAATCACAAGTTTCTTGATGTCGTCAACATTTTTCTTGAGTATATTCAGTGCTTTAGCTTTGTGTTCTGTAAAGATGTATTTCTTTACTTCCTCTCTTATGAAAATTTTTGCTTGCTTCCTTGGGTGTCGGATGTACCTGATGTAACTATCAAAGTCTTCTTTCTCTGCCAGTGACTTCAACACATGTTTCTCCAAGTTCAACCTGCTCCCTTTGAATGCTGGGGAATTGCATCTCATCTCTCCAGAGAGATCAATGGCGGTCTTGTTACAGACAGCTTCAACAGTGGAATCCTTCAGTTTTTCACAGATCAGTTCTCCAAGCACAACAGCAGATGAGTGTCCTTTGCAGAAACTTCTGAAAATGTTGTAATATTGTATTTTCTTGCTTTCTACAAAAGTTACAGCATCATTTTTCGTTTTGAATTCATTGTGGGACTCTAAAAGCTTACTCCCTGCCATCTCAAGCACATATAGTAGGAGATCAACTGTAAACTCCTTCTTCAGGGCATATTTCCTCGTATTTTCAAATTCTGTCACTTTTTCTTTGACATTTTTGGCCACCTCCTGCAAGTATGTTTGACTGTACCCTCTTGTAGCTACAGGTTTGCTCTCAATTATGTCAATGCTCTGTTGTTTAACATCATTAATGAGGGATGTGATCAGTTGTTGCTCTTCATATGAAAGCTTTTCACTTGGTTTAAGTAGTCCTTCTTCTTGTTTTGTTGATCCAGATCTAAAAATACTGAAAAGAAAACAAGTTCTCCATCCTTCTTGCCCTTTTATCTTCTTGTTTGCCCTCTTATCGTCTTGGGATTGTTGGCTTTTGTCGCAGAGCTCTTCATGCTTGTTCAGGGTTACATACTTAAAATAACTCCCCGTTGTTGATATTGTTTTGTAGCTTTTAGAACTCTTTGAATCATCTATTAGAGCCCATTCATTACAGAGCTCATTAAGGATAGATATTTTTTCATCTTCCAGGTCGATATCCTTTATAGGTTTAATGTCTCCAGTTAACTCAGTAACCCAGCCACTCCAAACACCGTTGAAATGCTTTTTAAGTTCCTCTTCATCTTTGGCCTTGTCTCTTAACTGTTGAGCAAGTTCTTTGCTCTTTTGTAGCAGCATCTTTTCAAACTCTGCCTTCTTTTCATCTAGTTTTTTACAAGCATTCTTCTGCAGGATGACCTCATCCAGTTTTCTTTTAACTCCCCTCACCTGTTCATCATGAAACTCTTTGATTTTGATATCAAATCGGCCTCGCCACTGAGCCAAGATTTCTTTGTCTCTGTCATCATCAAAGTACTCCTTCATATCTTTTTTGACTTCTTCATATGTTTTGCTCATTTCTTTAAAAAGATAACTAGGATCAACTTTCTCAAGTTTTCCATTTTCAATTCTGTTATAAAGCTGGTTCTCAACGGTCAACATGTTGCTCCTCAGGGCCCAGGTCCAGTTCCCATACTGGACCTCAAGTTTTCTGTACACTGCAATTTCAAGTGTGTTTTTGAAACTGAAAATGAAGTTTTCTTTCAGAAGTGCTTCCCACAGGTCCTTTATGTTGCTTTTGAACTTTGAGAGAGTCGTCCCAGCAGACTGTGAGGCTTTAGAGAGGATGAAGTTCTTTAAATCCTGGATGCTCTCACTATAACCTGGATTTGGAGGTGCCATGGGTGGACTTCCCTCCCACAGTTGGGCAAAGTATTTCACATCTTTTTGCACATCAAATGCAATTATCTCATTGAAGCATTCAGCATCATAAACCTCCTCTTTGGCAGCTAGTTTAGCCATCTCGTCCAGTTTTTCTTGCAGTCGTCTCTTTCCATCCATGTTTTTCTCTGCAGCTCCAATATCTGTTACATTCTGGTGAACAAACACACAACTTGGAGAAAGTTTAACTTTCTTCATCCTCATGATAGCCTGAACAACAATCTGCAGCACATCTTGCATGTCAGCTGGATTCTCTCCAAAGATGTTGATCAATGTCATGTTTCCCAGACCAATAACAAATGTTGCCAGTTCATTGTCGTGGTGAAGAGTGGCGTTACTTGCCAACTCAAGAGCACGCAGTCCTTCGGTGTCCACCACTAGAACATAGTCAAACTTAAAGTCTTTCATCTTCATCTCCTCTGACACTTTGACCAGCTGCATGAAGGCACCCTTGGTGCACCTGCCAGCACTGACTGCAAACTGTAATCCAAACATGGCATTCAGCATGGTTGATTTTCCACTGCTTTGTAAACCCAGAACTGACAAAACAAAAATTCTCTTGTCGCCCAGTTTGTTGATGACTTCATCTAAAAGACTAGAGATCCATGTTAAAGGCACATGACCTGCATCACCATCCATCAGCTCCATTGGGTGCCCTGCTATCATCAGCTCTGCAGCCAGCTCAGGGTATTTAGACCAGTCAGTCTCTTTCTGCTTTGTTTGTTTCTTCAGAGATTTATGGGCTTCATAGATCTGTCCAATTTCTCTAAAGATGTGCTCTAAGCCAAAAGTAGCTGACTGTAGTTTTGCTGATATTTTCTCAAGCTCAGTTTGCTTCTTTATTAACTGATCAGATTTGCCACGCTTCTTCTTCAAATCCAAGACTTCAGACCACTTTTCATCATACTCTTGGAGAATTGAGGACAGATCATCTGTGGAGAGTGAATCCAGTAAGATCTGAAGCCATTTCAGGAAATACTCTTTATCCTCTAATGGCAGAGACGAGAGGCTTTCAATGAACAACTTTATCAGTTCACTAAAGGAAGCATCACATTGTTTTTGACGTATTCTCTTCAATTCCTGTTGTTTTTCACATTTCTCCTTCTCAATGTGCCCTTTGAGGTGATACTGTGCCTTGTTTGTTTTGCACCATTCATGCCACAGTCGGCCTTGACAAGGCAGATATTTATCTTTGATTTTTGAAACATCCATCTTTTGAAGTAAATTCACTATTTTCATAGCAGCAGATTTTCCTTTTTGGCAGACGGTGTTATCTTCATCCACTTTGATTCCAGAGACCTCAGCCATGGTTTCCAGCTGGAAGGATGTATGTTGTCCAGACAAGATTTTTCCAATGATTTCTTTCAGTTCTTCACAAACATCTGACAAGCTTCTGTCTTTCAGACCCATTTTGTATTTTCCCTCTTTTGTCTCAACTGCACCACAATCATCATCAACAATGAGACAAATGAGAGGCTTTGAAGACTTAAAAAGGGCTGAGATTACTGTGCAACTTTTGTGATTCTTCTTCAGAGTTTGCAACAGAACAACATTGACTGAAGACTTTTCCATAAGTGTTTTACACTGTTTTTCAATCAACAGAGCATCACCATGAAGATTACAGAAGGCAATGCAGTCAGTGAAGGCATCATCATGTTTCCCAGCAGGGCAGTACCATGCAATCTCTGCCACACCATCCATCAAATGGCGAGATTTGGTGCTACCTTTGCAGTTTCTGTGGAAGAATGTACTGTGACGGTCGTTGATCAAAGTGTTGATCAGCTGAGATTTAGACTGTGATGGTGAATCAAGACGGAAAAATGACACCATGGGCATCTCAGCTTTGCAGATGGGCATACTCTTCATGGTGATGATGTTTGAATCATCTTTGGTTTGAGTTATCTTCCAGCTTTTTGTTATTTGTCTGAATGTCCACAGTGGACACTCAATATCCATTGTGACGGGGTCAGGAACAAGGAAAGGTAAGGCGTACTGACACTGCGATAGCTTTGTAATCATGTTCTGTTTAAGAAAGCTGTCTGAGAAGTGAAATACTGCCATTTGAACATCCATTGGATGCACATGAGACTGTTTTGGTTTAAGAGAGTCTACACCGGTGATAAAATTAGCAAAGTCATCTTCTTCCTCTTCTTCTGTTTCTGTGTTCTGTGGCTTTGAATGGCTCACCTCAGGACTGTCTTGTTTTACAGGAATATATCTGGCTCTGTAGTCTAACATCATTAACCTCTGAAGAAAAGTGTGAGCTAGATCTTTCTCAGATGTGTTGTGTTGCTGTTTTACAGGTTGACTTATTCTAAGAAAATCTGCTGGTGTCAGTTTCTGTTGAAGGTGAAGTCTGCTGAGCAGACTCTGATATTTCTCCTTCCTGTTTTCTTCAAAAATCTTCTCTGACTTCTGTAAATAATAAGTAAATAATCATATGCTGTATGTAAAAATGAGAACTTCAAAGACTGGGTTATAAAGTAAATAGTCTTTAAATTCCTTACCTCATCCTTGTTTCCATCTGCATCTGTATATAAGGTACCTGCAGTACAACAATAAACTACATTACCAGAGGGACAGAGCAATGTACTACTGAATCAATGTACTTTGGTTTCTTTTATTAATTCTGAATTATTAGTTTGATTAGTTTTATTTTTTCTTGACAGGGTTCAGATGAGACTGAAATAGCCATGGAAAGTTCAATTAAAGAGTGAGTGCACTGTGTAACCCTGCTTGGTCCCTCCCTTTACCAAAGTAAAAAAATACAACAGAGTGGGCGGGATTGTTCAAACACTGGCAGTATGAGAGAGTAGTAGTAGTGACAAACTTGTGCTGTAGCTACAAGTCAGCCTATGACAGAACCCTGACTTTACTGCTTTATGTGAGGATTTGATTGGCTGTATGAAAACAAGTTGTCTATCTAAGTAGTATGGAAGTTAATTCCATTGAATTAATGTAAAAGGGGTGCCATCATGAAACCAAAAATAAAAGTTTTACCCCTTCGGTCTCTGATTTTCTTGGACAAAACAACTTTAACAACTCTTAATAACTTTAATGTGGATAATATTACCAGCTTCATTACTATTACAAGCCATGTTAACTAGATGTCTCCCAGCCATGGATCAAAGCTGTAATGCTGGCAAGGTAACAGCACAAAGGCCACTTATAACTGATGAATAATGAACTGAAAACACCTATTGGGCTAAAACTCACAGACAAACTCTCCTGGCCTACTCTGATCCCACTGTGTGAAATTTTAAATTGAGAGCAGATCACAATCTTGCAAAGTCACTGACCAAGCCTTATAATCTTCTTTTACACTGATTATATATTTTTTTTTCTCTGATGACATTAGTACAGTCCTCTTTACCAAGCCCCCACCAACAGCATTGGGCTAAATGGTGATTTTGGCTTAGAGGATGCACTCAATGATGCCCACTGGCTCAAAAATACTTTCCCCCATATAAAACCATACAAAAGTAATGATTATAAACAATAAAAAAAATCCTGAAATTACTTTTTGTACTATCAGAATGAAATACAATAAAATTGGGAACGTCTAGAGCTCTATCAGTGAATCATTTTATGCTCTTCATGTCTGTGAGGAGCCAACAGGAAGTCAGCTGGCTCAGCCAGAAGAAGTCTCTAAAGCTGTGTTCAGACAGACATTAGTACTAAATTATGCAGCCCCCCCCAGGAAATTCACTCCACTCATGCAGCAGGGACTTTTCAAAATTAGTGGCCTCTTCATTAAGTGGCACATTGAGCCCAATTTTAACAGGTGAATACTTTAACTTATGTAACTTGATTAAGTGTTGACAAAATGATTAGGATTGTTTTATTCTATCAGAGTCAAGACATAATTAAAGGTTTACTATTTAAAAACCATTTTGGGGTATAGTTACTCTTTAAAATATGAATATGAATTAAACCCATGTTACTGTACATCCATGTCAAAATTAAAAGATCAAAACTTGATTAAATGTTTACCTTTCTCATTTGGTGCAGATGTTTTCACAGACTTGTCCTGAGGCTCTCCATCTGATGTTGTGCTTCCATCATTCTTCTCTGAGTGTTCAGCATCACCAGGTTCAGTCACTGGATGACACTAAGAAAACAGATGATTTTATTTACCCTTTAGTTCACCAGGTCATCACAACAGAGAAGGTTCTGATGTAACAGATTTAGACTAAACATGTTTCTAGACAATATAGGAGAACAGGGCAAGTTCTAAAACCTGGATTAAAACTATTAGAAATGCTATAATCGTCACCCCAGGGTAGATACAGTAAAGTAGATGGTCTTAAATGCCTGCCATACATCAGTGATTGGCTGCAATAATATTGCAACAATTTTAAATTATGATATTTAAAAGGTGTGGAGCAAATTTCAGATTATACACAGAGGGTAACCAGTTGTGTGAGAAGTGCGACATTCCAAAAAGAGTAATATTTATAGTTTAAATAATTTACAAATTCAATTTCTTCATTTTTGGACAGAACCCCAGTATTGTCCAAAATTAAGGAATTGACACCCGCTCATAAGACAGGATAAGGTTAGCTATCTTTGATTTAGGACTTGTCTTCCAGAAAATTTCATGCATAGAGAGGCCCAGACAGAGACAATGAATACAAAATTGAAGTTATTATTACATTACAAATGGTTATTTCATACCAGTCAGACTACAGTAAATCACATGTTCCAGATAATTGTGTTAAATGCTGGGACGAGAAGGATACATTTCTAGATTTGTATGAGAATGTCAGCCACAGGAATTCTGAAAGAACGTTTATTAAATGTGTGAGCCATGTAACTGGTAAAGCAGTTCCTCTTCGAGCCAAACTCTGTGTAGCTGGAATTTGAAATGAAGACTTGTCACTTTACAGCAATCATGGTTTCATGGTGACTTTGCACTCCTCTGGAAAAACGTGGACATACATTCTATAGGAATATGGACCAAGGAATTGAAGCCTGTCTTGCTTTGGAGTGGTTTACTTATGTTGTTAAAAGGACAGACACAAACTTTACTTGTTAATGACTTTTTGGAAAGTCACACTTTTGAAGGACTTTGCTATTTTTTAGCTTTTTTGTCCTTTTTGCTTTGGGAGAGGGAATGTGTACTGATTGTTTAAATGTACATATTGTATACATTAAAACTCAAATAAAAATATCTTTTTTTCTAAATGTTATTATTATTAATTAACAAGATGAATTGTGTTGCAGTCACTTTCTATAGCATCTAATTTGGTTGTAAATTCAGGTGTTAGAGCTTACCTTTAGCTTGATTGCAGATGCATTCTTCTCTGACTCATCTACTGGAGGGAATGTGGAAAAAGCAGATTGGACAGTAGATCTATACCCATTTATCTCATGATAAGCTGTTCCCCATAAAATCAATAACTATTTGAGTGCACATATTCCTACAGATATGAATACTTTTCATGAGGACATATTTCATTTCATACTGTCACTTGCAATTGTGAATTTTAACATCCACAGGACAGGCGGGCTTCCTCGTGCTTCTGTATTTTTGGAGCCACATATCATGCGCGCTGCCAAGCTGTCTGAGAGTGTGCACATTACAGACTTCCTCTAGCTGAGCCAGCTAACGCCCTGTCAGCTCCCCATACACATGAATGGGATAAAATTATTGAATTATACAACTGGTCTTGAATTTCAAGGTGTTTGTAACAGTCAGAAATAATCCATGTCTACATAGTTTTCGAATAGGCCTACTGTTACATGAATTTTCCATCTGAATTTGAACCCTAAAATATATATACACTAAATAAATAGTTATATGTACACTGGAAATTCAGATAGACGAATTTGAAATTAAAATATTTCAGTGCTGTAAATTCAGAGGTATTTAATGTTCAACATTAGATATTCACTTGTTTATAAAACTAAAGTCTGTCTGGCTATTTTCTTCCATATTCACCTTTCTTATCTGATGCAGTTGGTACTTCAACTGTGATTTCAGACTCTCCTGACGTTGTTTCATCGTTCCTCTCTGAGTGTTCAGCTTCACTGGGTTCATTCACTGGATCACGCTACAAAACAGATGATTTGTTTTACAATAAATTCCTCAGGTTAGACCCACTGACAACATGAAACCAAGAAAACAGCATCTGGATAAATAGAGATAATATAACAAGTTGAAGATAAACAAGATGCAGTGGTGTCACGATCAAGAGAGTGATAAAACAAAAATAAAGTCTGTTAAGGGAGTCATTGAGTCAAAACCTTTTCAGTTTAAGATGAAGATAAAATAAAATATCTCATATCTTTCTGAAAACTTAGATGTGCTACCAAACAAACTTCCTGTGAATAAAGGTTTTGGATAGAAAGAACTTGGAACTGTCCTAAATGCAGCTGTATGATGATGACAATAATGCCTTTACCTCGGCTTCAGTCTCACTCTTCTCTAACTCCTCCACTGCAGTGCAGGCTAATGTAGGAAAAACAGAAAACACATGATGAGCTTCAAAATCATAATGTTTGGTTAGTTATTGATTTATCCCATATTTAATTTATATAGATTTATTGAACTTTATTTTCAAAACTTTAAATTACCTTTGTCGTTTGCCACAGGTGGATTTTCAAATTCGACTTCAGGCTCCCCTCCAGCTGCGGTGTTGTCATGGTCCTCTGCCTCCATCTTATCTGCTCCTCATTCTTTACAGAATAACAGGACAAAGTCACAAACACAAATACTGAAATAAAATATTTCTGTAGGTGTGAATTGCCTTTCAAGCTGACTGGACAGAGTATTAGATAAAGACAAGGACTATAGCTAACATATAACTCATCTTGGTGAACATGCTGAATATTTCACTGAAGGTGAGAAAAGTCCAAATTTTGCGATGTGGAAAAGAAACATCGTTTTCCATTTTTCCTGTCTCCTTTTTCAATGAGTGGACCGAGAGCTGAGTTATTATTTTAGGCATATCAGTAAGACATGAACATTAATTACAAGGTATATTAGCCACAGCTTGTCCAACATGATTTTTTGTAATAAAATTTCTGTCAGCCAGGGATGTTTCTAGGATTTGACGACACTCAGAGCTTAGCCTGGACCTCTGTAGGTGGGTCCGTTCTTCCCCAGATTTTTTTTTTGATAAACAAGCTCTATTATAATTCTTTTTTATAGACTCTGGCACCTTATTTACATTCAAAGTACATGTCTTAATCACTGAAAAATTGAAATGTGTGCCTCAAAATCTGTTGTTTACCTTCCAGATTAATTATGCTAGTAATTAGTATTAGTATTGACTAGAAGCATACTTCACAACTGCTATCATTAAACATATATTGACATGATATCTACATTAAAAGAATAGAGAAAAAAATCACTGTACTGGTAAAACTAAATTGGGAATAATTTCATTGTATGTTGCAGGCTGTAGTGATTCCCACAAGTCTTTACACAAAACAACTATAACAATGTTAAATAAACTCACCATTGTTTTGTGTTTTCATAGCTGTGCCTCTTCCCAGTAGATGACAGTTATCAAATGGAAACACATGGGAATATATATATCCTTCATTTCTGGGTGTATCCCTCACAAACATCCCCTATCCGCTTTTCACAAGGCAAGACTTCAGCATGTGCATTTCCTGTAAATCAGTGACAACAAGGGAAAGTGAAAGTTGGACCATAAAGTCAGGAGTTTAATCAAAATAATACAAGCAGAGGTTTTTGAGATGATTTAAAGAGGTTTGAGCATCATTGTGGCTCTGTCATGAAACTCTTGAATTGTGTCTCCCAAATCAACAAACAGAAATAAGGACAAAGCTACAGATCTGAGGTAAGGTTTGAAAGTTTCTTACAGTAGATAGTTAGTTAGCACATTACTTAGTTATTTTCTTGTAACCATTATTGTGAAAATCTTTAAATAAATATAATCTTAAAAAATCATCACACAAGTAAGTTTAAGGAAAGTTGTTCTGGAGGGTGCAGTTGGTCTGCACCCTCCATGGAAGTTTTGAAATGAAATCACAGCTTTAGAAAAAATGAAATCACATGTACCTACATGTATGAATCAGTATGTATTGTACTGGTACAACTAAATTGGGAATAATTTCATTGTATGTTGCAGGTCATAGTGATTCCCAGAGGTCTTTACACAAAACAACTATAACAATGTTAAATAAACTCACCATTGTTTCGTGTTTTCATAGCTGTGCCTGTTCCCAGTAGATAACAGTTATCAAATGGAAACACATGGGCATATATATCCTTCATCTCTGGGTGTATCCCTCACAAACATCCTCTATCCGCTTTTCACATGGTGAAGAGTTCAGCATGTGTATTTCTTGTAAATCAATTATAACAAGGGAAAGTGAAAGTAGGACAGCTCTGTTATGGAATTTTCCATCTTTAGGGGTTACAAATTGGGTTACACTGTAATTCTTAAGCAGGAAGGGGACATTGTCTCCTCTCCTTAAGACTCCAGCTGTCTGTGATGTTTTGGGGAAAGCAGAAACCTCTCTGATAGAGGGTATATCAGCATTGCCATGGACATTCGAACCAAAACTGCTGAAATTCCATGCAACGTGACCTAAACTGACATGGGTAAAATGCAGTTCCTTGTTTAGAATCTAGTGAACCAATTAGACTAATTTTTCATATTGTAGGCTGATAAAGACTAAGACCTTCAGGGGCAGAACAGAAAGAGACAGTATCCGAGTTGCAAATGACTTCAATGTTTGCTATTTCAATTCTCCTTGGCCAAGTACTTCAATAAACATTTTCAGCTTCAAGACATCAAAGGCTCGTGTCCGTTTCTCTCCACCGAGGTGCTGACCATCGCTCAAAATATCCACAACAAGCTCTACCTCAGGATTTCCCGGAAACCTCGTAACAGTACTAATAACACTAAAAAAACATGAATCTGTTAGTGGAGTTTGGCTTTCACATAACAATGTAAGAAAGGCAATAAACACAGTTAATAAAGGTAAAAGGTCAGGTTTTATGGGTTTAAATATATTCTTATGCCTACCATACACTAAAAGACTTTTAAAAGACTAAAATTTGACACCCTCTCACATCTAAAGACATCAGTCACTGAACTTTTAGTCACAGACTAAGATTTTGCAAAGACTGGGGATCTTGCAGGGTCACTATTTGCAAGACTACAACTAGATTCCTTTTGAGATTATTTCCCATCCTGCTCCTGGTGAAATTTGCAAGAAGAAAAATGGTTGAACAATGGAGAAACAGAAACAGAAGCTGCTCTTGTGTGTGCATCGGTTTGTTCTGAAAAACCAGCCAAAAGAAAATGTTAATTATGTCAATCATTCATAATTCAATCATGTGTGGAAAAGCAGTAAATACACTGTAGACACACAGCAGCTGACAGAAAGAGGAGGTCAGAATATACAGAGAAATATTAGCTTTTTCAGGATGAATAAATGTTAATGTAACTTATAAAAAGGGAAGCTAAAGGGCAACAAGAATGCTGAACTTTCAGGTTTCATCAGGACTCATTAATAACACCATCAATTACATCATGTTTAATCAGGAAAGTAGTTTAAAAACACGCAATCATTTACTGCATACTGCTGTTAGAAACTGGGTACAATCAGCCACCATCAGTAATCAATACAAACACACATTATTAGGCTGTAAACTATTAATCAAACCAATAACTAACAGCAGTCAACGTCACACAACCTTATCATACTTTAGCAGTTACCTGGTGTTTCTGTAGTGGTGACAAAACATTAATAAATATACATATTAGTAGTTTGAATTAAACTGACGCTCCTGCGATCTCTGCCAAACTCCCTTTAAGAAATATGACATTAGCAATTCCAAAAACACATAACTCTAGAAACACAAGAGAAAAGGCGTCATATGTCGACAGTCTTCTTGTCAATTCGGCATCAGTATAATTGATAAAGATAAACTGTATTTCCGTACAAACTTTACAATTTGGATTTTGTTCGCTCAACTCGCCACCAGCCTCCGTTGGTTTGCTGCAGTATTTTAGGAGGAGAAGACGGTGGGAATGAGAGGAGAACAGGTACAAAAATTAAAATTTCTCAGTAAAATACGTGCTGGTTGGTGGATCAGATGCAAGCCAAATTAAACACAGACTCATAACACTGTTCATTCAAAATTTATCGTGTGTGTGACGGTATTTTTTCGGTCGTTACAGTAACTATGCTGCTTCCCAGTTGCTGCTGGGGACAGCGCACCTTCACTATTTGCATGAGCCAAGACTAAAGACTATTATACATGTTTGAGTTTATCGGAATGTCAAAACGATCATGAAAACGAACATGGCAAAACTCATGATTTTATTGCCACATTAGAAATTTGTCTGTGACAGTGAAATCATTTGAAAAGTCGTCTGGTGTAAGGCCAGCATTAGATGGGATTGCTAAAACTGATCTCAAACAATCTCGCTGTTCTGGAATGAGAGAGAGTTGCTTTAGAGATGAGCTCCTGAATACATCTCAAACTTGGATCTAAGCAGTGGGACATTTTGCAAAATAACCTTCAAATAATCTTCAGAAAACGCTCTAAAGAAGAGGTAACAGCATAATTCAGCAAGAACAGAAGAGGAAATATCATCTTTGGATATATTTTTTAAAACAAAACAACTAGCTAGCTGTGAACTGCTACCTGCTACCTGCCACTGTTACCAACATTCCAAAGGAGAAACTGCACTTAGAAAGCTAACAGAAGAGTTATTTTGTGAAGATAAGAAGAAGAAATGAAGGGGTCATTGTTGGTGGTATTCTCTCTCTCTGTCTCCATTTACAGCAGCCTCTCCTAGTTCCAACTATGTAGTGTCTTTGTTCATGTCTACGTCTTCATCTGTGTCATCGTGTGGAGTGCAAAGTCGTGTTTGGATTGACTACAGAACAGTTTTATTTGGTAAGCTCAGTTGTCAATGAGACTTTGGTTCTTCCTTGAAAAGGACCTCAATTTGCTTTAGGAGACATATTTTCTTATTTTGTGTGACATTTAAAATGTTTAAACCATGAATAAATGGTAAATAAACCATGAAACGACCGATTTCATATTCACAACCGTCCATCACAGACTCCAGTCATCAATGCGTACACAGTTTGAAGTTGGGGGTTGCCATGCAATCAAGTTGAGTATCCCCCATATCCAGCTTATCAATCGTTATCATACTTAACTCACTTTTCACAGAAAACACACAAACCTGGCATCTCTGCAGAGATCTTAACCATTAACATTATGTTAAGTTAAAATGGCTAGTCAGTGGTTACAGAGCTGAGTAGTTTTTAGCAGGTTTTTAAATTTGGTTTTGAACGTACTGATGGAACTGCAGCTCTTCGTATCATCAGGCAGGACATGCCACTGAGTTGTGGCTGTCACAGAGAAAGCTGATTGTCCAAATGCAGTGCAAAGAAATGGTACAATCTGGTATAGAGGATATTCTGGAGGATCTAATAGAATTTACTGAGTGAGTTTACACACAGTCTAAGGTTGTTTTTTTTCCATCTGTGAGAATGGGTAAAAAAAAAAGTTTTGGCATGTGAAAATGTATTTATTTTTTGTCAGGATTTGAGGTGTTTGTTGTAATACTCATTTCAGCCACAACTGACCACTCTAAACACAAGGTACATATATTATGTGTTTGCAAGTTATTAAACATTACTGTCATGTCTTTATTTTGGCTGTATTTTAATCAGCACTAATCTGCTGTTAGCGTTAGCTACACTGACATTGGCTGTTAGCCCACTAGCTAGCAGGCTAACATATTGTTCATGGCTAACCGCTACAACCTAGGTTAGATAGTTAGTTAGTTAGTTAGTTTACTGTAACGTCAGTCATGGTAACGGTGTCACTTCACCCCTTATGAGTGGGATGTTTTACAAATAAAGATTTTTTTTAACAAAAATGTATGAGTGGGACATTTGGACACTTGCTAAGGGAATAGGATAACTTTGTAGGCTACATTTAATGATAGCTATACACAAGAGAATAAGCACTCTGGATACATTTTGATGTTAGCTATTTTAATTAGTCAGGTTATTTTTACGAAATAGAATTGGATGTTGTTTATTGAATATTGCAATTATAGTACAATGCTTATTCTTAATAAGTCCTTCAGTTGACAGATGAATCATTGGTACTTATACAGTTGGTTCTCAAACCTTTTCATGTCAGGGACCCCCAAATTTATATGTAACTATCTGAACAGACAGTTGTTAGATATAGTGTAGTATAGAATTCCATAACTGTCTGTACTGTAGGTGGGGAGAAAACTGTCACATCTGATCAGAATAGTCATTCTTATACATTGTGCTAATTTGTTGTGAATAGAATATTAGTAAAGTTAAACTACTCCCCATTTTTATGGGGACCCCCTCAATGACTCCCTGGCGTCACCAGACCCCTATTTTCTATATCACCCTTGAGGTCAGGTAGCTCATTTTTGTTGTTTAATATTCCAGAGAGAAGTCCAACATTTTACTTGTGGGTCCAACAACTCCTAGAGGTGTAGTCCACATCGATGAAGTAGGAGGCCATGTAAGGTTAATAAGCTTTGTTTATTTATTCAATGAATAAAATACTTAAGTAACAGCAACTATGACTCTGAATGATGCTGTCTTTTTTCACAGAGGGCAGAATGAGACCTACACACTGTTGGGGAAAAATCCAAACCGGATCAGCTGTGCGAAGGTAAGGTGTTATAAAGTATGACCCAAACTGTCCCAAACTGGAGCAGTGAGCTAAACTTGAAAGTTCTCAGAGAGAAAATAAGAATATGCTGTTAGTCTTACTTGAATGCCTTTATATGTAACACAGTAATGATTGTACAACATGCAAAGCATTAAAAAGACCCAATTTCAGCTCACTCTTTCAATACATTATGATTATGCTTCTCACTTTAAGTAGTGGATTTTCTCTTTTATGTTTTTTACTTTTAGACCCTTCTTTGCCATAACATACAATATAAGATTATTGCAGATTGGAGTAGAGTCATTTCATCTGAATAAATCATTCTTTCTCTTGATGAAATCTATAGGAAAAATACAGTATGCACAACTCAAAGGTCCAAGCACACCTGAAGGTTCCACTGGTGGAACTTTTCTAGCCAAAAGGAAGTCATGACAGTACATGTTACATAACTTGCTAACACACAATATATGCACTTTGTTTTTAGAGCGTATGGAGAAATTAAAACTCACCTGGAAGAAAACATGAATGCTTTCAGTCCTATTTAGAACATGGGGTAGAGGTGCACTTGTTCTCTCTTGTGGCAGAAATGAGTATTACAACAATAAACACTTGAAATCCAAACAAAAAAACCTGCCAAAACTTTTCACCCATTTTTACAGACAAAAGAAAAACTTTGAAAAATCATCCTGGAAAAACCTTTTTTTCACCTGTTCTTAAGTCATAAACACAGGAGAGAAAAAATAATTTAGATCAGACTTATAAATTGCATGTCCAGAAATATTTTTCTTCTCACTTGCCTTTCAGGGCTTCCGTATAAATGTTTACATATTTTGAATGTACGTATATAAATTTAATCTCTGCATAATGAAGCAACAATACAACAGCACTTTTATACCGATATGTTTTGGTCCGTATCATGTTTGTGACGTTGTAAAGATCCTAAGATTGTAAATATATTTTCCTGGATGTTGCAATAAAGATATAAATATTTTTATCTTACTGTTTTTTATTTTTATAATATTTTTTTGTTGTTATAATAGTTGCAGTTAATCATTCATTTAAGCTGTTCCTGATATCTAAACTGATGAGCTGAAGTTGATGAGGATTACATTGTCAATAAATATGGAACAAGTACTCACAAAAATATGTTTTGGAAACAGTTACCACAACTCAAAAAAAAAAAAAAAATCATCTAATTTATAAAAGAAACTAACAGGTTACAAACTTACTTTTCCTCTAGACCTACCAAAAATAAAACAGTTACTACTCTTGAATCCTTTTCATTACAGTCATGATCAAAGGTTACTCTTTTTAAGAAAATGTTTAAGAAGTCAGACGTCTAACATTTACAGAGGCACAAATTTAGTTAAAAGAAAAGTTTTATCTCAGCTTTTTAAAAGTTGTCTTCCTAATTTTAGCTTACTGCTCTTTTTCATATGCACTCCTGTTACACCATAAGCAACTTTGCTGCAGTGATTTTGGGATCTTAAAACGGTTTATACAGATTTACACAAAAGTTGGGTGTTGTTTTTTTTTTTGCATTTTTATGCATCTTTGCACAAAAATGACTGTGTAGACACACTGTGGATTTTTTTTTACACTGAAAGCACATTTGAAGGGTCTTTTAATAGCCAGTATGAACAGGAGGAATGATTACAGCGAGGAAAACCTCTTTCACTGTTCATATGGACACCTGACTGCTGGTTTAACACACAGTTGAAAAACTGAGAACCTGTCCTTGAAGGTTGAGCAACGATTCAAAATAAGATTCAAGCTTTGCCCAGTTGGTGATCCAGTTTGAGCTCTGGGAAGATGAGACTAAACAACCACTTAATTACTTAATTTTAAGAGCATAAATCACAGTCCCTTTATGAGACCACATAGCCTGCAATATGTAGTTCAGGTGTAAAGAATGGAATTACAGTAGATGAATCGGACTTAAAGGTTGACTGAACTGGGATCCATCAGGATGGAGTAGTGGCAGAGTCTCAGTGATGGACAGTGGAAGAAGTACTCAGATCCTTTACTGAAGTAAAAGTACCAATACAGAAAGAAATACTCCATTACAAGTAAAAGTCCTGCATGAAAAGAAGTACATAAGTATTATGAGCTTGATGTAGTTAAAGTATCGCAGTAAAAGTACATAAGTATTATGAGCTTGATGTAGTTAAAGTATTGCAGTAAAAGTACATAAGTATTATGAGCTTGATGTAGTTAAAGTATTGCAGTAAAAGTAGTGGTTTGGTCCCTCTGACTGATATATTATTATATATGACATCATTAGATTATTAATAGTGAAGCATCAGTGTTAGAGCAGCATGTTACTGTTGTAGCTGCTGGAGGTGGAGCTAGTTTACACTACTTTATATACAGTTAGCTAGTTTAGTCCAGTGGTTCCCAACCTAGGGGTTGGGCCCCTCCAAAGGGTCAGCAGATAAATCTTAGGGGTGGTGAGATGATTAATGGGAGAGGAAAGAAGAAAAAACAAAGTTCTGATACACAAATCTGTTTTCAGTTTTTGGACTTTTTCTCTAATCTTTGATTTTTGCTGAAATATTGGATCATTTGAACATTTATTGAAATGAAAGCATGTGAGAAGTTTAGAGGGAAAAATCACTATTTGGTGGAGCTGTTAACAACTCATAGACATGTGAAATGTGACCCCGACTACACACTGCTTTATGTAAGACGTCAAAAGACAAAAAGGTTGGAAACCACTGGTTTCATCTTTAACAATGTGTTGTATTTTAAAAGCTTGTTATATTATCCATTGTGTCAAATCTTCATCTGAAATAGAGAAGAGATGGAAGTGATTGTTCAGGTGTTTCTATGGGACGTCTCCTCACACAGAGAAAGTGTGTTTTAATAAACCATTAAAATCAGGTGGTGTGTAGGCGTCATCTTACTCTGGATGGAGGCTGAAACTCTTCTCTACGTTTGGCAGAAACTGCTTAGAGGTTGGAGCCAGAGCGTCAAGTATATTCATAGTGCTGCAGGTGAAACCTGCTGAGTCATTGTAAAGTCTGACCAAAAAACAGACACACAACACAGTCATCGTCACAGGAGGAAAACAGAAAGTTCATTCTCAAGTTTATTGTCGGATACAAAAATTCTACAGTGTCAGAAAAGGATGCAGTGAACTCACTAACGTGGAGTCTGTCAGCCTCAGGGGGAGCCTCACTGTGAGCTTTCAGTCGTTTGAATTGCTCTTCGTCTGCAAGCTGCTGCTCCAGTAGCAGTTTTTAAAAAAAATTATAGAACCACCTACAGGTGAAATTGTATCAAACGCTACAGACTTGTTTAGCATCCCCATCTGTACAACTTTGCTGAATCTGGTAACCATGGAATATTACATTTAAGAGATATGGCAGTTAATAAACAGTATGTTGGTGTTTCACTAATGGCCACAAGGTGGGTCTGTTGGTGCTATGATTCAGTATATCATGCAGTTTCTCATGGAGAACTTGTGTGCTGAGTTTCATTTTATTAAAGGCAACAAAATTACAGAAATATCATGTTATAATATTACAGTAGTGCCCCCTGTGGGTAGAATTGTATCAAACATTACACAGTTATGCAGTGTGGCTGTATGCACAACGTTCCCAAATTTGGTTGCAATCCAATTCAGTATTGAAGAGTTGTGGCCCCTTTAGTGCATCAGGCCATGCCTTGAAAAGTTTGGTAACCAATTACAGACAAATGGTAAGTGATACCAAAAAACAAACACATAAGTTTTGTTCGGGGTCCTCTAAATATGGTATGTACCAATTTTGGTAAAGATTAGATAAAATACAGTTGTACTCATAAGTTTACATAACCTGGCAGAATTTGTAAGATGTTTACCACTCATAGTGTTTATGGTTGTGACCAAAAAGTTCAATTTTGATCTCATCACTCCAAATGACTTTGTTCCAGAAGTTTTGAGGCTTGTCTAGGTGCTGTTTTGCAGATTGTAAGTGGGATGTTTTGTGGCGTTGGTGCAGTTTCTGGCAACTTGACTGTGCAGCCCATTTTTGTTCAAGTACCTCGTTATTGTGCATCTTCAAGCAGCCACACCACGTTTTTGCAGAGGATTCTGTATTTCAGCTGAAGTTACATGTGGGTTTTTTTTTTTTTGTACCCCGAACAATTTTCCTGGCAGTTGTGGCTAAAATCTTTGTTGGTCTACCTGACCGTGGCTTGGTGTCAGCAGAACCCCTAATTCCTAATTTCCACTTCTTTATCAGAGCTTGAACACTACTGATTGGCATTTTCAAATCTTTGGATATCTCTTTATATCCTTTTCTTGATTTATAAAGTTCAACTTTCTTTTCTCAACGGTCCTTTGACAGTTCTTTTGCCTTCTCCATTGCTCAGTATCCAGTAAAGTCAGAGCAGCCCTGGATGAAATGTGCAGGGGTCTCTTAAGAGCTGAGAAATTCATTGACACTAATTGCAAACAAAGAAGTCACAGATGTGGAAACTTACCCTTCATAGCCATTTAAACCTGTGTGTGTCAACATGTGTGTATATTATCAGGACATACATTCTATGTATGTAAACTTTCAGGGCCATTTGGGTGAATTCAGTTATCATTATGATTTAAAAAGAGCACAATTATGTGAAAATAAATGGCTTCACCTGACCACTAACCCTAAATAAAAGTTTTAAGCACGATCTGTCATATTTTCCAAATGGCCAATTTTTCACAAATTCTGCCACTTATGAGCACAACCATATGTGCCAACAGAAGCAAAATATTCTCCCCCCAAAATACAATTTTTTTCCAGGTGCAAATGGGTGTGGCCTATATCAGTTGAATCAGTTTCATCCAAGGAATACACTGTGCAAATATTGTTTTGCCACGCCTCATGATTCATGAGTTATTAGACTAAATGTAAAACATGAAATTTGAATAGTTTAGCACTCTTAGTTTTTGAGATATCAACTTTAAAACATTCCTCCCATAGACTTTCCATTATAAATTTTAATACTTTAAAAGAAAAATTACAAGTTACAATAAACTAATAGCATACACCTCCTTAAGAAGATGTACAGTTTGGCATTTAAACTAATTTTGCATGACAAACAATACAGAAGTAGATACATGCCAAAAAACAGGGAAATAATAACTTGCATGTGCATTTTCTGAAGAAAACAGCTCTCACACATTTTTAAATCTTTAAATCATTTTTAAGTCTTTTAGTGCCACCTACAGGTGAAATGGTATTGAATGCTTGTTCAGCATCCCCATGTGTTCAACTTTGCTGGATTTGGTTACCATGGAATATTACATGAAAGAGATATGGCAGTTAATAAGTAGTATGGTGATGTTTCACTAATGAGGTGGGGCTGTTGGTGCCATGCTTCAATACATCATGCAGATTCCTTTGAAAAACTTGTTTACCAAGTTTCATTTCATTAAAGACAACAAAAACATAATACATAATAAAAACATCAAATCATAATAAAAAGATCAATATAATAGATAAACATATGTATAATATGAAAATATTTGTTTTTGTTGTTGTTGTTTGTTTGTTTGTTTTTTCAATCAGCCTGCATGGATCACCTGCCACATGTGGACTAGATTACATTTGTACAACAGTAAATCACTACACTCATACATGTTACCTAAAATGGTGATCATGAAACACACATTTGGGACAAATTTCTCTCCATAAAACTGATCTATAAACACAACAGCTTCACAGACATTAAAATTAAAATATTTTAGCACAAATGAACTATTAAAGTATCCTTTTTTGTGAATACCAACCGACAATAAATCATCCATGAATAGGCTATAGTTTAAAAATAATTGAAAACTTAAATCAATAAATCAAACTTTATTCTCTCTATTTGTGCAGCATCTTTCCTGCAGGTTAGTACAATTAAAATGCTTCTCAGATGGCTGACAAGCTGAAAAACAGAACAAATGTAAACAGTAAGAAAATTTGAGATTAATGAACACAAAGAAATAAAAAGATTAGATTAGATTTTTAGATTGAACTTTATTGTCATTGCACACAATACAAGCACAATGAATATGCAGTTTTGCATCCTACCAGAAAGTGCAAATCATGATATAATCATGAAATATATACAGATAATAAAAAGAAGGTGCTGACAAGGCAATATTTACAGATGAGGTACAAGGGATAAAGCATATATACTTTATATACAGATTAAATGAAATGTACATTATATATAAGAATAATTATCTATATTAATTTTAATCTTAATTTACACATACTTAGAGGTTGTAAACTTCCAGAGACTTAATGTATTCATGTAAAGTTAATAGTCTCTTATTGGAAGCAATTGAGAATCAGAATCATGAGCAAAATCTTTAAAAACGATCTATATGTCCCAGCCACCACACAGATTGACGAGCACATGCTTTACACTTCAGCGGACCTTGGTGTCCTTCGTATAGTTCGGCTAGCACATCGTTCCGCATTGCTGAAGGTTTTACGAGCTGTGTGTCTCTCAGCAGTAAACCTTCTGTCACTGTGAGTGTAGCTCACAGTGCTCCTCTTGGTGTCTGTGGTTTGTAGTAATGTACAAGTGCCACAAGATGGCGGTAGCTATATTTGAAGTACCATATAGGACCTGGCAGAGATTAAAGCCCTGATCAGTCTGATCACCAGCTGTGATTGGCCACTGCAGCATGACGTTGCGATTCTCCAAAAGTTAACTCTGGATCAACTTTCTCGCTGCAGGCCAGTGAGGCACCGCTGTGGCCACAATGTCTGCAGCCTAAATGCACTACCCCCATGTTCTCGCTGCACTGCTTGATTTGATCTGAATACAGCTTTAGGCTATTATTAGCACATTGTAGAGAATGACAATTTTCACTATTGCAAATCTCAGTGAAATGTGGTCTAACAATGGAGGGTTCCCACACTGAATCTCAGACCCTGGGGTCTCAGACCACAGACAACTACGCTGACCACTCATCCAAAGCTCAGCTCTGTCAGACACAGACCTGCAGCTCTTTATACATCCGTGACACAGAGAGCAAGTGGAGCAGAGGAGAGAAACAGACACAATGATGTAACCTCGCTACAAGCTACAAGTCCAACCTGTGCACTATTTGACAAGTTTTTTTTTCTTCCCAAAAACACTTTTTTTTTTTTTTTTTTAAGTATTTGTACGAAATAGATATTAGTAAAAACCACCTATTTGTGCTTTTCCAAATACTGTATTCATATTTGGCTCCACCCTTACTTTATAGTTCCATATTTATGACATTTTATATGAAACATTAAATGCGTTTAAAGGACGTCTTTTTGTAGACCACATTTCGCCCACCAGTGTAATATGACTTTGGAGAATTACCTTCACACTAATCAATATCGCCTCTCTTTCAAGCTACAACTTAACAAATTATCAAAAAGTTTCTTTCATTTTATTTAATTCCATTTAAAGAGAGAAGAAATTACAAAGAATGGTAATAATGTTTCTTACTATGAGGCTATACTGTGCGTGAACATTGCTTATCAGCTCTATTTTAAGTGCAGTGAATTTAACACATATGTTGACTGGACCACTGTGCAGATATTTTGGAATGAAAGAGATTAGGCTACATGTACAGAAACACACTGATGTTCACAGTGCAGATGTAATGAGGAACTGTTGGGGAGGAACTATGGAGGAAACTCCAAACTGTGTTTCAGTCCGACAGATTTACTGTAACACTGGTTCAGACGGTGGTGAACGTGAAAACTAACCTGACTGAGACCAGGCTGACAGCGAAGGAAGTAATTCTGTTTGATGCTTTAAAAAGAACCAAATTAACTTTATAGTCTTCTTCATTTTTATGCAGAGAAGAAAGGTGTGTTTGTGTTTGTTCTAAACATGTGTAACTGAGACCGAACTCTTTATATTATTATTATGTTTTCAATATAATGATGGTCTAATGTCAAATTACAGTACCTATATTTTAGAATTTAGCACTGCTTACTGGATAAAACAATATTCCTAAAGTCAAAGGTGATGCTCCATATTATCTCAGGTTCAGCAGGTTTTTAGAATCAATAGCATCTAATGAGACTATTCAAAATGTGAAAATGTACACTAGTAAACATACAAGCACTTACATGTGTTTACTGAGTCTTTGCCATTTCAAAAACACTAATCAATAAGAAACTTGGTATTTCAGTAGATATTTATTTATTATCATGACTCATCATACTCATTTAAAAAGATTTTCCTCACAAACACAACACCATTGACATTAATATCCTGGATGTCATCATATTTAAGACAGCAGGAGTCTAATTATTCAAAACAACAAAACTCATTCATATGAGGATACAATAACAGTTTGGTTAAAATGAGATAAACATGACATAGAACAAATTAAATTGAACACTTCAAATATTTTGGAAATATAAAACATTCTTCATCAGTTATGTTTGATATATTCTTTAACATAAACAATACACTTAAAAGAAAGTTAAAATATAAGAAATTCAAAAGATAATATTTGTTTGACAATATTTTCAGATGTAATATCTAGATATGTATGTGTATAAGAAAAAATGTGGCTTGTATAAAAATTCCTGTCTGACAACTTTTTCCATATTCATTGAAATTCAGACTTTTCTAGTGAGTTCAACATAATAAAAAAGGTAAAATATGTCCATGATCACCATTCAGTAAGTTTCAGCTCAAACATCTTGCACATTTCCGTGCTCCTTGAAACAATTGCAACAAACAAATTTCATGAATATTTAAAAAAAAAAAAAAAAAAGATTAAATAAAAAAACAAGATATTTAGACATTTAGACTTTATGCCCATATCAGCATACAACCAATAAATGATAGAAATATAAAACAAAAAATACATAAATGAAAATAGTTGTGGTCATGTCAATCATGACTCCTTGATGAAACAGCAAAAATAAAAAAGTAAAATGTACATAATTTCTGACAATATTTGTGCATCCTGTAAAACAATAATGCAATAGGAGGCTTTATCTTGTCTCATTTCCCCTTTAACTCATCATTGCTAACACACACATCTTCTCTGCAAGGAAAATGCTTTCATTTCCAGATATTCTCACTACAGATGTAGCCAGCTTTGTAGATGTTATTGTTCTCTTGCGCTTGTTTTGTTTATGTGTTCACTTCAATCAAGCAATCAAGTGTTCCTTTACAAGTCAAATCACTGACTTTCCCTATTTCTTTATCACAGTCAGAGTCACCTATATAGTCAATTATAAAATCAGCATAAATCTGAAAACGCCATTTTAAAGTAGTTTGGTTCATGTAAAAGAAAACAGTATCGTCATTTTCAGCAGGGTTGTAGTTGTGTTGTGTTGGCTACCTCACACATTTCATCCAGACTTTTAATAGCTTCTTCTTTAGAGTGCGTTTCCCACTCGCTGGGAATTTCACCTCTGCCCTTGAATTTTAACTCATAGTGGTCTTCCAGTTGCTTTTGAAATCGACATACAAACCATTTCCAGTATGCCAGCTTAGATTCATCATGGTCAATTCTCCAGTTGGCATATTTAGGGCCACCAGTTCGGTACTGTTTATAGGGAATGGACTCATCTGAATCACTGTGAAGGTGAAAACGTAAATCACTTGCCACTTTTGTTGTGCAGAATTCGATGCTCATTTCATCTGTGTTTCTGTAGTGCCTACCGGTGACCGCAGTTGATCGATGGAAAGGCACGCTGTGATCCTCAGGACTGTGATCCTCCAGGGTGTTGGTACAAACAGCTGCACAGAATGGACACTTTACCCAGCAGCACTTACACAGCTGATCAATAAGGATTTGATCTGGCTTCAGCCTGAATTTCTGCATCTTATCCAATGAGAGGCGCCTCAAGTCTTGAATGATGGGTTCAAGTCCTTTCTCTATCTCTTCTTTAAGAAAGTCAAATTTGTTTATGTCACTGAAATTTTGACAACAAATGGTGTCGAATGTTAGCTCATCATTTTCTTTTACCAAACTGGAAAATTCCTTCAGCCACATGTCTATGTCTCCTCTCTGAGTTTTGACCCTCTCTGTTGCAGTAAATAAAGCTTGAATCACAAGTTTCTTGATGTCGTCAACATTTTTCTTGAGTACATTCAGTGCTTTAGCTTTGTGTTCTGTAAAGATGTATTTCTTTACTTCCTCTCTTATGAAAATTTTTGCTTGCTTCCTTGGGTGTCGGATGTACCTGATGTAACTATCAAAGTCTTCTTTCTCTGCCAGTGACTTCAACACATGTTTCTCCAAGTTCAACCTGCTCCCTTTGAATGCTGGGGAATTGCATCTCATCTCTCCAGCGAGATCAATGGCGGTCTTGTTACAGACAGCTTCAACAGTGGAATCCTTCAGTTTTTCACAGATCAGTTCTCCAAGCACAACAGCAGATGAGTGTCCTTTGCAGAAACTTCTGAAAATGTTGTAATATTGTATTTTCTTGCTTTCTACAAAAGTTACAGCATCATTTTTCGTTTTGAATTCATTGTGGGACTCTAAAAGCTTACTCCCTGCCATCTCAAGCACATATAGTAGGAGATCAACTGTAAACTCCTTCTTCAGGGCGTATTTCCTCGTATTTTCAAATTCTGTCACTTTTTCTTTGACATTTTTGGCCACCTCCTGCAAGTATGTTTGACTGTACCCTCTTGTAGCTACAGGTTTGCTCTCAATTATGTCAATGCTCTGTTGTTTAACATCATTAATGAGGGATGTGATCAGTTGTTGCTCTTCATATGAAAGCTTTTCACTTGGTTTAAGTAGTCCTTCTTCTTGTTTTGTTGATCCAGATCTAAAAATACTGAAAAGAAAACAAGTTCTCCATCCTTCTTGCCCTTTTATCTTCTTGTTTGCCCTCTTATCGTCTTGGGATTGTTGGCTTTTGTCGCAGAGCTCTTCATGCTTGTTCAGGGTTACATACTTAAAATAACTCCCCGTTGTTGATATTGTTTTGTAGCTTTTAGAACTCTTTGAATCATCTATTAGAGCCCATTCATTACAGAGCTCATTAAGGATAGATATTTTTTCATCTTCCAGGTCGATATCCTTTATAGGTTTAATGTCTCCAGTTAACTCAGTAACCCAGCCACTCCAAACACCGTTGAAATGCTTTTTAAGTTCCTCTTCATCTTTGGCCTTGTCTCTTAACTGTTGAGCAAGTTCTTTGCTCTTTTGTAGCAGCATCTTTTCAAACTCTGCCTTCTTTTCATCTAGTTTTTTACAAGCATTCTTCTGCAGGATGACCTCATCCAGTTTTCTTTTAACTCCCCTCACCTGTTCATCATGAAACTCTTTGATTTTGATATCAAATCGGCCTCGCCACTGAGCCAAGATTTCTTTGTCTCTGTCATCATCAAAGTACTCCTTCATATCTTTTTTGACTTCTTCATATGTTTTGCTCATTTCTTTAAAAAGATAACTAGGATCAACTTTCTCAAGTTTTCCATTTTCAATTCTGTTATAAAGCTGGTTCTCAACGGTCAACATGTTGCTCCTCAGGGCCCAGGTCCAGTTCCCATACTGGACCTCAAGTTTTCTGTACACTGCAATTTCAAGTGTGTTTTTGAAACTGAAAATGAAGTTTTCTTTCAGAAGTGCTTCCCACAGGTCCTTTATGTTGCTTTTGAACTTTGAGAGAGTCGTCCCAGCAGACTGTGAGGCTTTAGAGAGGATGAAGTTCTTTAAATCCTGGATGCTCTCACTATAACCTGGATTTGGAGGTGCCATGGGTGGACTTCCCTCCCACAGTTGGGCAAAGTATTTCACATCTTTTTGCACATCAAATGCAATTATCTCATTGAAGCATTCAGCATCATAAACCTCCTCTTTGGCAGCTAGTTTAGCCATCTCGTCCAGTTTTTCTTGCAGTCGTCTCTTTCCATCCATGTTTTTCTCTGCAGCTCCAATATCTGTTACATTCTGGTGAACAAACACACAACTTGGAGAAAGTTTAACTTTCTTCATCCTCATGATAGCCTGAACAACAATCTGCAGCACATCTTGCATGTCAGCTGGATTCTCTCCAAAGATGTTGATCAATGTCATGTTTCCCAGACCAATAACAAATGTTGCCAGTTCATTGTCGTGGTGAAGAGTGGCGTTACTTGCCAACTCAAGAGCACGCAGTCCTTCGGTGTCCACCACTAGAACATAGTCAAACTTAAAGTCTTTCATCTTCATCTCCTCTGACACTTTGACCAGCTGCATGAAGGCACCCTTGGTGCACCTGCCAGCACTGACTGCAAACTGTAATCCAAACATGGCATTCAGCATGGTTGATTTTCCACTGCTTTGTAAACCCAGAACTGACAAAACAAAAATTCTCTTGTCGCCCAGTTTGTTGATGACTTCATCTAAAAGACTAGAGATCCATGTTAAAGGCACATGACCTGCATCACCATCCATCAGCTCCATTGGGTGCCCTGCTATCATCAGCTCTGCAGCCAGCTCAGGGTATTTAGACCAGTCAGTCTCTTTCTGCTTTGTTTGTTTCTTCAGAGATTTATGGGCTTCATAGATCTGTCCAATTTCTCTAAAGATGTGCTCTAAGCCAAAAGTAGCTGACTGTAGTTTTGCTGATATTTTCTCAAGCTCAGTTTGCTTCTTTATTAACTGATCAGATTTGCCACGCTTCTTCTTCAAATCCAAGACTTCAGACCACTTTTCATCATACTCTTGGAGAATTGAGGACAGATCATCTGTGGAGAGTGAATCCAGTAAGATCTGAAGCCATTTCAGGAAATACTCTTTATCCTCTAATGGCAGAGACGAGAGGCTTTCAATGAACAACTTTATCAGTTCACTAAAGGAAGCATCACATTGTTTTTGACGTATTCTCTTCAATTCCTGTTGTTTTTCACATTTCTCCTTCTCAATGTGCCCTTTGAGGTGATACTGTGCCTTGTTTGTTTTGCACCATTCATGCCACAGTCGGCCTTGACAAGGCAGATATTTATCTTTGATTTTTGAAACATCCATCTTTTGAAGTAAATTCACTATTTTCATAGCAGCAGATTTTCCTTTTTGGCAGACGGTGTTATCTTCATCCACTTTGATTCCAGAGACCTCAGCCATGGTTTCCAGCTGGAAGGATGTATGTTGTCCAGACAAGATTTTTCCAATGATTTCTTTCAGTTCTTCACAAACATCTGACAAGCTTCTGTCTTTCAGACCCATTTTGTATTTTCCTCTGCCACACCGTCCATCAAATGGCGAGATTTGGTGCTACCTTTGCAGTTTCTGTGGAAGAATGTACTGTGACGGTCGTTGATCAAAGTGTTGATCAGCTGAGATTTAGACTGTGATGGTGAATCAAGACGGAAAAATGACACCATGGGCATCTCAGCTTTGCAGATGGGCATACTCTTCATGGTGATGATGTTTGAATCATCTTTGGTTTGAGTTATCTTCCAGCTTTTTGTTATTTGTCTGAATGTCCACAGTGGACACTCAATATCCATTGTGACGGGGTCAGGAACAAGGAAAGGTAAGGCGTACTGACACTGCGATAGCTTTGTAATCATGTTCTGTTTAAGAAAGCTGTCTGAGAAGTGAAATACTGCCATTTGAACATCCATTGGATGCACATGAGACTGTTTTGGTTTAAGAGAGTCTACACCGGTGATAAAATTAGCAAAGTCATCTTCTTCCTCTTCTTCTGTTTCTGTGTTCTGTGGCTTTGAATGGCTCACCTCAGGACTGTCTTGTTTTACAGGAATATATCTGGCTCTGTAGTCTAACATCATTAACCTCTGAAGAAAAGTGTGAGCTAGATCTTTCTCAGATGTGTTGTGTTGCTGTTTTACAGGTTGACTTATTCTAAGAAAATCTGCTGGTGTCAGTTTCTGTTGAAGGTGAAGTCTGCTGAGCAGACTCTGATATTTCTCCTTCCTGTTTTCTTCAAAAATCTTCTCTGACTTCTGTAAATAATAAGTAAATAATCATATGCTGTATGTAAAAATGAGAACTTCAAAGACTGGGTTATAAAGTAAATAGTCTTTAAATTCCTTACCTCATCCTTGTTTCCATCTGCATCTGTATATAAGGTACCTGCAGTACAACAATAAACTACATTACCAGAGGGACAGAGCAATGTACTACTGAATCAATGTACTTTGGTTTCTTTTATTAATTCTGAATTATTAGTTTGATTAGTTTTATTTTTTCTTGACAGGGTTCAGATGAGACTGAAATAGCCATGGAAAGTTCAATTAAAGAGTGAGTGCACTGTGTAACCCTGCTTGGTCCCTCCCTTTACCAAAGTAAAAAAATACAACAGAGTGGGCGGGATTGTTCAAACACTGGCAGTATGAGAGAGTAGTAGTAGTGACAAACTTGTGCTGTAGCTACAAGTCAGCCTATGACAGAACCCTGACTTTACTGCTTTATGTGAGGATTTGATTGGCTGTATGAAAACAAGTTGTCTATCTAAGTAGTATGGAAGTTAATTCCATTGAATTAATGTAAAAGGGGTGCCATCATGAAACCAAAAATAAAAGTTTTACCCCTTCGGTCTCTGATTTTCTTGGACAAAACAACTTTAACAACTCTTAATAACTTTAATGTGGATAATATTACCAGCTTCATTACTATTACAAGCCATGTTAACTAGATGTCTCCCAGCCATGGATCAAAGCTGTAATGCTGGCAAGGTAACAGCACAAAGGCCACTTATAACTGATGAATAATGAACTGAAAACACCTATTGGGCTAAAACTCACAGACAAACTCTCCTGGCCTACTCTGATCCCACTGTGTGAAATTTTAAATTGAGAGCAGATCACAATCTTGCAAAGTCACTGACCAAGCCTTATAATCTTCTTTTACACTGATTATATATTTTTTTTTCTCTGATGACATTAGTACAGTCCTCTTTACCAAGCCCCCACCAACAGCATTGGGCTAAATGGTGATTTTGGCTTAGAGGATGCACTCAATGATGCCCACTGGCTCAAAAATACTTTCCCCCATATAAAACCATACAAAAGTAATGATTATAAACAATAAAAAAAATCCTGAAATTACTTTTTGTACTATCAGAATGAAATACAATAAAATTGGGAACGTCTAGAGCTCTATCAGTGAATCATTTTATGCTCTTCATGTCTGTGAGGAGCCAACAGGAAGTCAGCTGGCTCAGCCAGAAGAAGTCTCTAAAGCTGTGTTCAGACAGACATTAGTACTAAATTATGCAGCCCCCCCCAGGAAATTCACTCCACTCATGCAGCAGGGACTTTTCAAAATTAGTGGCCTCTTCATTAAGTGGCACATTGAGCCCAATTTTAACAGGTGAATACTTTAACTTATGTAACTTGATTAAGTGTTGACAAAATGATTAGGATTGTTTTATTCTATCAGAGTCAAGACATAATTAAAGGTTTACTATTTAAAAACCATTTTGGGGTATAGTTACTCTTTAAAATATGAATATGAATTAAACCCATGTTACTGTACATCCATGTCAAAATTAAAAGATCAAAACTTGATTAAATGTTTACCTTTCTCATTTGGTGCAGATGTTTTCACAGACTTGTCCTGAGGCTCTCCATCTGATGTTGTGCTTCCATCATTCTTCTCTGAGTGTTCAGCATCACCAGGTTCAGTCACTGGATGACACTAAGAAAACAGATGATTTTATTTACCCTTTAGTTCACCAGGTCATCACAACAGAGAAGGTTCTGATGTAACAGATTTAGACTAAACATGTTTCTAGACAATATAGGAGAACAGGGCAAGTTCTAAAACCTGGATTAAAACTATTAGAAATGCTATAATCGTCACCCCAGGGTAGATACAGTAAAGTAGATGGTCTTAAATGCCTGCCATACATCAGTGATTGGCTGCAATAATATTGCAACAATTTTAAATTATGATATTTAAAAGGTGTGGAGCAAATTTCAGATTATACACAGAGGGTAACCAGTTGTGTGAGAAGTGCGACATTCCAAAAAGAGTAATATTTATAGTTTAAATAATTTACAAATTCAATTTCTTCATTTTTGGACAGAACCCCAGTATTGTCCAAAATTAAGGAATTGACACCCGCTCATAAGACAGGATAAGGTTAGCTATCTTTGATTTAGGACTTGTCTTCCAGAAAATTTCATGCATAGAGAGGCCCAGACAGAGACAATGAATACAAAATTGAAGTTATTATTACATTACAAATGGTTATTTCATACCAGTCAGACTACAGTAAATCACATGTTCCAGATAATTGTGTTAAATGCTGGGACGAGAAGGATACATTTCTAGATTTGTATGAGAATGTCAGCCACAGGAATTCTGAAAGAACGTTTATTAAATGTGTGAGCCATGTAACTGGTAAAGCAGTTCCTCTTCGAGCCAAACTCTGTGTAGCTGGAATTTGAAATGAAGACTTGTCACTTTACAGCAATCATGGTTTCATGGTGACTTTGCACTCCTCTGGAAAAACGTGGACATACATTCTATAGGAATATGGACCAAGGAATTGAAGCCTGTCTTGCTTTGGAGTGGTTTACTTATGTTGTTAAAAGGACAGACACAAACTTTACTTGTTAATGACTTTTTGGAAAGTCACACTTTTGAAGGACTTTGCTATTTTTTAGCTTTTTTGTCCTTTTTGCTTTGGGAGAGGGAATGTGTACTGATTGTTTAAATGTACATATTGTATACATTAAAACTCAAATAAAAATATCTTTTTTTCTAAATGTTATTATTATTAATTAACAAGATGAATTGTGTTGCAGTCACTTTCTATAGCATCTAATTTGGTTGTAAATTCAGGTGTTAGAGCTTACCTTTAGCTTGATTGCAGATGCATTCTTCTCGGACTCATCTACTGGAGGGAATGTGGAAAAAGCAGATTGGACAGTAGATCTATACCCATTTATCTCATGATAAGCTGTTCCCCATAAAATCAATAACTATTTGAGTGCACATATTCCTACAGATATGAATACTTTTCATGAGGACATATTTCATTTCATACTGTCACTTGCAATTGTGAATTTTAACATCCACAGGACAGGCGGGCTTCCTCGTGCTTCTGTATTTTTGGAGCCACATATCATGCGCGCTGCCAAGCTGTCTGAGAGTGTGCACATTACAGACTTCCTCTAGCTGAGCCAGCTAACGCCCTGTCAGCTCCCCATACACATGAATGGGATAAAATTATTGAATTATACAACTGGTCTTGAATTTCAAGGTGTTTGTAACAGTCAGAAATAATCCATGTCTACATAGTTTTCGAATAGGCCTACTGTTACATGAATTTTCCATCTGAATTTGAACCCTAAAATATATATACACTAAATAAATAGTTATATGTACACTGGAAATTCAGATAGACGAATTTGAAATTAAAATATTTCAGTGCTGTAAATTCAGAGGTATTTAATGTTCAACATTAGATATTCACTTGTTTATAAAACTAAAGTCTGTCTGGCTATTTTCTTCCATATTCACCTTTCTTATCTGATGCAGTTGGTACTTCAACTGTGATTTCAGACTCTCCTGACGTTGTTTCATCGTTCCTCTCTGAGTGTTCAGCTTCACTGGGTTCATTCACTGGATCACGCTACAAAACAGATGATTTGTTTTACAATAAATTCCTCAGGTTAGACCCACTGACAACATGAAACCAAGAAAACAGCATCTGGATAAATAGAGATAATATAACAAGTTGAAGATAAACAAGATGCAGTGGTGTCACGATCAAGAGAGTGATAAAACAAAAATAAAGTCTGTTAAGGGAGTCATTGAGTCAAAACCTTTTCAGTTTAAGATGAAGATAAAATAAAATATCTCATATCTTTCTGAAAACTTAGATGTGCTACCAAACAAACTTCCTGTGAATAAAGGTTTTGGATAGAAAGAACTTGGAACTGTCCTAAATGCAGCTGTCTGATGATGACAATAATGCCTTTACCTCGGCTTCAGTCTCACTCTTCTCTAACTCCTCGACTGCAGTGCAGGCTAATGTAGGAAAAACAGAAAACACATGATGAGCTTCAAAATCATAATGTTTGGTTAGTGAGCTACCTGAGGTTTATTAAACTTTATTTTCAAAACTTAAAATTGCAAAAACTTAAACTGCATTACCAGAGGGACAGAGCAGTGTACTACTGAATCAATGTACTTTGGTTTCTATTATTAATTCTGAATTATTAGTTTGATTAGTTTTCTTTTTTCTTGAAAGGGTTCAGATGAGACTGAAATAGCCATGAAAAGTTTCAATTAAAGAGTGAGTGTATTGTGTAATCCTGCTTGGTCCCTCCCTTTACCAGAGTGGGTGGGATTGTTCAAACACTGGCAGCGATATGAGAGAGTAGTAGTAGTAACAAACTTGTGCTGTAGCTACAAGTCAACCTATGACAGAACGCTGACTTTACTGCTTTATGTGAGGATTTGATTGGCTGTATGAAAACAAGTTGTCTATCTAAGTAGTATGGAAGTTAAATCCATTGAATTAATGTAAAAGGGGTGCCATCATGAAACCAAAAATAAAAGTTTTACCCCTTCAGTCTCTGATTTTTCTCTCAAAGGAAAACACAGGACAAGTGATCTACAGAGCAGATGTGTATGTTGGAGTGGACAAAACAACTTTAACTTGGACTGTAGCAGGGTCAGTTCTGATCCGAAACACCTTATAATCTTCTTTTACACTGATTATGTATTTTTTTCTCTGATGACATTAGTACAGTCCTCTTTGTACCAAGCCCCCACCAACAGCGTTGCGCTATATGGTGATTTTGGCTTAGAGGATGCACTCAATATTGCAGGATCACATGATGCCCACTGGACCAAAAATACTTTTTCCCATATAAAACCATACAAAAGTAATGATTATAAACAATAAAAAAAAAATCCTGAAATTACTTTTTGTATTATCAGAATGTGATACAATAAAATTCATGTCTGTGAGGAGCCAACAGGAAGTCAGCTGGCTCAGCCAGAAGAAATCTCTAAAGCTGTGTTCAGACAGACATTAGTACTGAATTATGGAGCCCCCCTCAGGAAATTCACTCCACTGATGCAGCAGGGGCTTTTCAAAATTAGTGGCCTCTGCTCACTTCATTAAGTGGCACATTGAGCCCAGTTTTAACAGGTGAATACTTTAATGTATGTAACTTGATTAAGTGTTGACAAAATGACTAGGATTGTTTTATTCTATCAGAGTTGAGACATAATTAAAGGTTTATTATTTAAAAACCATTTTGGGGTATAGTTACTCTTTAAAATATGAATATGAATTAAACCCATGTTACTGTACATCCATGTCAAAATTAAAAAATCAAAACTTGATTAAATGTTTACCTTTCTCATTTGGTGCAGATGTTTTCACAGACTTGTCCTGAGGCTCTCCATCTGATGTTGTGCTTCCATCATTCGTCTCTGAGTGTTCAGCATCACCAGGTTCAGTCACTGGATGACACTAAGAAAACAGATGATTTTATTTACCCTTTAGTTCACCAGGTCATCACAACAGAGAAGGAGAACAGAGCAATCACTTGTATCCAACAATAACATTGAGCTGTCACGTCTGTCCATGTACCATGCAAAGTTCTAAAACCTGGTTTAAAACTATTAGAAATGCTATAATCGTCACCCGAGGGTAGATACAGTAAAGTAGATGGTCTTAAATGCCATACATCAGTGATTGGCTGCAAAAATATAGCAACAATTTTAAATTTCAGATTATACGCAGAGAGTAACCAGTTGTGTGAGAAGTGCGACATTCCAAAAAGAGTAATATTTATAGTTTAAGTAATTTACAAATTCAATTTCTTCATTTTTGGACAGAACCCCAGTATTGGCCAAAATTGAGGAATTAACACCCGCTCATAAGACAGGATAAGGTCTGATATCTTTGTTATTTAAAGCAGTTCCTCTTTGAGCCAAACTCTGTGTATTTGGAATTTGAAATGAAGACTTGTCACTTTACAGCAATCATGTTTATTGACTTTGCACTTCTCTGGAAAAACGTGGACATACCTTCTATAGGAATATGGACCAAGGAACTTGAAGCCTGTCTTGCTTTGGATTGATTTACTTATGTTGTTAAAATGACAGACACAAATTTAACTTGTTTGTGACTTTTTGGAAAGTCACACTTTTGAAGGACTTTATTTTTAGCTTTTTTTCCTTTTTGCTTTGGGAGAAGGAATGTGTACTGAGTGTTTAAATGTACATATTGTATACATTAAACCTAAAAAAAAAAATCTTTTTTTCTAAATGTTATTATTATTAATTTACAAAATGAACTGTATTGAAGTCACTTTCTATAGCATCTAATTTGTAAATTAAGGTGTAAGAGCTTACCTTTAGCTTGATTGCAGATGCATTCTTCTCCGACTCATCTACTGGAGGGAATGTGGAAAAAGCAGATTGGACAGTGGATTTTAATCTTACTTTTATTGTTGAGTTTTTAATGCTGCATGATTACTAAACTTTGACAATGTCCAACCTTTATCCATCTATTTTCTAATCCACTTAACCTGCACAGAGTATAGGGTATCTATACCCATTTATCCCATAATAAACTGGCAGATTTATGTGTTGGCCATGTGAACAGTAATATAAGGCTTACATCTATGAAACATACAATTTGAAGCAGCTTTATCAAGACTTGTTGATAAGTTTACAGTAACAGATACAGAACATTCTGGAGACAATCTTAAAATTTATGTTTCAGAACAAATAAAATTATATTGTTATTAAAATAAAATATTTTTTCACATCAACAAAATTAACCCTTTTGTAGTTTTGGTCTTTAGTCTGTTTGTAACATCACAATTTCAGCAACAATTTTGTTGTGACTTCAGTGTTTTCAAACTCACAAAAATGAAACTTAAGTTGTATTCAAGCACAATTTTCCTTTAAATCTCACCTGTTTGATTTTGCTGAGACACAGAGGAATTGATCCTCTCTTCTTCCTGGGATTTGTGGTCCAGCTGGTCTTTGTCATCACACATCAGTCCACTGTAGCAGTGTGGATCATTTTCAGACACCAAGTCATCTATGTTCTTCAATAATGCTATTATCTCATTTACATCCATCATACTGTTGTTACATGTAAGGTATCTTTTTTCACCACTATTAGCTTCCAACTCTGTCAATGCACTGTCACATTTTTCATCTGTCTTATGAGTGACAACTGTCAGTAAATAAGGAAGTGATCCTTTTCCAAAAGTTTTTTCTAGCCACTGCACTCCTGAACTATACTGGCTGATATGCAGACCATTTTGTAACAGTAAGAGAAAGGCATGGATTCCCCTCTTTAATGGGAATTTGTCAATGTTTTGAAGACCAAGCATGTTGATGACATATATGCGCCGACCAAACAAATCATACAGTTTGTGTGAAAATTGTTCCTCATTTGTTTGCACATCATGGTCAAGTAGGAGGTTGTTCGATCCAATCTCAATGGAATTTGTGTCACCAACTAACACAAGTGTACGATCAGTTGTCACTGAAACACAATAAAGAATAATATCATAATGTTGCAATCACTGAAGCAACACACTTTTTTGACATTTTTCTGAAATACAATACAAAATAGGGAAATGGATTAAAGTATTTCTTACATTCTTTGATTTCTCTTGCAACACTCTGACTTGTGCACTCCAGCCTGTCGCTCTCCCCTGCAGTCTGCTCACTAATGTCACTGATGTTTTCATTGTGGACCTCTTTGACGTCATCAGCCTCTCCTGCTGAATGGTCAAAGTAGCCAAATGTGAGGATATTGTTTATTGAGTTTTCATAATTCTCCACGGTGTTTGAAACGTGACTTAAATATAATCTGAAAAACTTGTTTTATTATTATCATTCCTGATGTTCTTAAAGTTCAAAAGTCAATTTCAGAAACTTAATTTCCAGTATATGTATATGTTTAGATGTCACATATTCAAGAAATTATGTTCAAATTCCTAAAATTCATCTAGCTCAATTTAGATGTAAAACTTCACATTAAGTCACTGAGACTGAGATTGCTCAAAATGCCTTGGTTAAAGATGGATCTATTAAGAAGAACTGGATACTGCGTTCCAAGATATCACCCCAATCATTCCTATGAAGGTTGCTCACTGTGCACATACACAGAAAAAGGGTCCAACCCAGTACCCACACACTGCGAGAAGCCACCTCAGGGAGCAAGCAAGTATTCGTACAGAACCTTTGACAACTTGTTTAAACCCTGATGCTTTCATGATTTGTCACTTTAATATGCAATTCAGAACTAAGCTGTTGTACCGTTGATTTGACTCACTGCTTATCAGCTAACAGTCATCTCATCTGTTTATCACGTCTCTCATACCAACTACACAATAGATACCTCTGCATCATGCATTTAAATCATTCACTAGCCATAACCTTGTGTACCAGTTTCCCTTTCCCTCTAATGTCTTGTCTGTAAATTGTTGTAGTGTTTAGTACTTGTAGCTGTAGTATTAGTAATAAATATGTATGTAACTAAAGTGAACTTATCGATGTTTTCTTGTGCTTGTATCTCAGTCACTTAACCTTAAAAAGACAATACTGAAAACTACAAAAAGAGGAATTCAGAACACAGAAATTCAGATAGATGAATTTGAAATTAAAATATTTCAGTGCTGTAAATTCAGAGGTATTTAATGTTCAACATTAGATATTCACTTGTTTATAAAACTAAAGTCTGTCTGGCTATTTTCTGCCATATTCACCTTTCTTATCTGATATGAGTTATGTCACTGACGAATAATTTCATATTGAAGTGGTGCACAATAATAATTCATAATTCCCCATAAAACCAAAAACTATTTGAATGCAGACATTCCTACAGATATGAATACTTTTCATGAGGACATATTTCATTTCATACTGTCACTTGCAGTTGTGGATTTTAACATCCACAGGACAAACAGGCTTCCTCATGCTTCTGTATTCTTCTGTAGGTGTTTGTGATGGTCAGAAATAATACATGACTAAATAGTTTTTGAATAGGCCTATTGATACATGAATTTTCCTTCTGAATTTGAACCCTAAAATATATATACACTAAATAAATAGTTATATATACACTGGAAATGGTTTTGAATTTCAATATTGAAAACTCCAAAGAGAGGAATTCAGAACACAGAAATTCAGATAGATGAATTTGAAATTAAAATATTTCAGTGCTGTAAATTCAGAGGTATTTAATGTTCAACATTAGATATTCACTTGTTTATAAAATTAAAATCTGTATGGCTATTTTCTGCCATATTCACCTTTCTTATGTGATGCAGTTGGTACTTCAACTGTGATGTCAGACTCTCCTGATGTTGTTTCATCGTTCCTCTCTGAGTGTTCAGCTTCACTGGGTTCATTCACTGGATCACACTACAAAACAGATGATTTGTTTTACAATAAATTCCTCAGGTTAGACCCACTGACAACATGAAACCAAGAAAACAGCATCTGGATAAATAGAGATAATATAACAAGTTGAAGATCAACAACATGCAATGTTGTCACATTTAAGAGAGTGATAAAACAAAAATAAAGTCTGTTAAGGGAGTCATTGAGTTAAAACCTTTTCAGTTTAAGATGAAAATAGAATAAAGTATCTCATATCTTTCTGAAAACATAGATGTACAGATGTGCTACCAAAAAAACTTCCTGTGAATAAAGGTTTTGGATAGAAAGAACTTGGAACTGTCCTAAATGCAGCTGTCTGATGATGACAATAATGCCTTTACCTCGGCTTCAGTCTCACTCTTCTCTAACTCCTCGACAGCAGTGCAGGCTAATGTAGGAAAAACAGAAAACACATGATGAGCTTCAAAATCATAATGTTTGGTTAGTTATTGATTTATCCCATATAAATTTATCCCATATTTAATTTATATAGATTTATTGAACTTTATTTTCAAAACTTTAAATTACCTTTGTCGTTTGCCACAGGTGGATTTTCAAATTCAACTTCAGGCTCTCCTCCGGCTGCTGTGTTGTCATTGTCTTCTGCCTCCATCTTATCTGCTCCTCATTCTTTACAGAATAACAGGACAAAGTCACAAACACAAATACTGAAATAAAACATTTCTGTAGGTGTGAATTGCCTTTCAAGCTGACTGGACAGAGTATTAGATAAAGACAAGTACTATATCTAACATATAACTCATCTTGGTGAACATGCTGAATATTTCACTGAAGGTGAGAAAAGTCCAAATTTTGCGATGTGGAAAAGAAACATCGTTTTCCATTTTTCCTGTCTCCTTTTTCAATGAGTGGACCAAGAGCTGAGTTATTATTTTAGGCATATCAGTAAGACATGAACATTAATTACAAGGTATATGAGCCACAGCTTGTCCAACATGATTTTTTGTAATAAAATTTCTGTCAGCCAGGGATGTTTCTAGGATTTGACGACACTCAGAGCTTAGCCTGGACCTCTGTAGGTGGGTCCACTCTTCCCCAGATTTTTTTTTTGATAAACAAGCTCTATTATAATTCTTTTTTATAGACTCTGGCACCTTATTTACATTCAAAGTACATGTCTTAATCACTGAAAAATTGAAATGTGTACCTCAAAATCTGTTGTTTACCTTCCAGATTAATTATGCTAGTAATTAGTATTAGTATTGACTAGAAGCATACTTCACAACTGCTATCATTAAACATATATTGACATGATATCTACATTAAAAGAATAGAGAAAAAAATCACTGTACTGGTAAAACTAAATTGGGAATAATTTCATTGTATGTTGCAGGCTGTAGTGATTCCCACAAGTCTTTACACAAAACAACTATAACAATGTTAAATAAACTCACCATTGTTTTGTGTTTTCATAGCTGTGCCTCTTCCCAGTAGATGACAGTTATCAAATGGAAACACATGGGAATATATATATCCTTCATTTCTGGGTGTATCCCTCACAAACATCCCCTATCCGCTTTTCACAAGGCAAGACTTCAGCATGTGCATTTCCTGTAAATCAGTGACAACAAGGGAAAGTGAAAATTGGACCATAAAGTCAGGAGTTTAATCAAAATAATACAAGCAGAGGTTTTTGAGATGATTTAAAGAGGTTTGAGCATCATTGTGGCTCTGTCATGAAACTCTTGAATTGTGTCTCCCAAATCAACAAACAGAAATAAGGACAAAGCTACAGATCTGAGGTAAGGTTTGAAAGTTTCTTACAGCAGATAGTTGGTTAGCACATTACTTAGTTATTTTCTTGTAACCATTATTGTGAAAATCTATAAATAAATATAATCTTAAAAAATCATCACACAAGTAAGTTTAAGGAAAGTTGTTCTGGAGGGTGCAGTTGGTCTGCACCCTCCATGGAAGTTTTGAAATGAAATCACAGCTTTAGAAAGTTCTGCAGAACACACTACTCCACCTTCCCTCAAACTTCCAACTGGTTGTTACCCCCTTACTTTATGACTTCATAACTTCACATGTACCTACATGTATGAATCAGTATGTATTGTACTGGTACAACTAAATTGGGAATAATTTCATTGTATGTTGCAGGTCATAGTGATTCCCAGAGGTCTTTACACAAAACAACTATAACAATGCTAAATAAACTCACCATTGTTTCGTGTTTTCATAGCTGTGCCTGTTCCCAGTAGATAACAGTTATCAAATGGAAACACATGGGCATATATATCCGTCATCTTTGGGTGTATCCCTCACAAACATCCCCTTTCCGCTTTTCACATGGTGAAGAGTTCAGCATGTGTATTTCTTGTAAATCAATTATAACAAGGGAAAGTGAAAGTAGGACAGCTCTGTTATGGAATTTTCCATCTTTAGGGGTTACAAATTGGGTTACACTGTAATTCTTAAGCAGGAAGGGGACATTGTCTCCTCTCCTTAAGACTCCAGCTGTCTGTGATGTTTTGGGGAAAGCAGAAACCTCTCTGATAGAGGGTATATCAGCATTGCCATGGACATTCGAACCAAAACTGCTGAAATTCCATGCAACGTGACCTAAACTGACACGGGTAAAATGCAGTTCCTTGTTTAGAATGTAGTGAACCAATTAGACTAATTTTTCATATTGTAGGCTGATAAAGACTAAGACCTTCAGGGGCAGAACAGAAAGAGACAGCATCCGAGTTGCAAATGACTTCAATGTTTGCTATTTCAATTCTCCTTGGCCAAGTACTTCAATAAACATTTTCAGCTTCAAGACATCAAAGGCTCGTGTCCATTTCTCTCCACCGAGGTGCTGACCATCGCTCAAAATATCCACAACAAGCTCTACCTCAGGATTTCCCGGAAACCTCGTAACAGTACTAATAACACTAAAAAAACATGAATCTGTTAGTGGAGTTTGGCTTTCACATAACAATGTAAGAAAGGCAATAAACACAGTTAATAAAGGTACAAGGTCAGGTTTTATGGGTTTAAATATATTCTTATGCTTACCATACACTAAAAGACTTTTAAAAGACTAAAATTTGACACCCTCTCACATCTAAAGACATCAGTCACTGACCTTTTAGTCACAGACTAAGATTTTGCAAAGACTGGGTATCTTGCAGGGTCACTATTTGCAAGACTACAACTAGATTCCTTTTGAGATTATTTCCCATCCTGCTCCTGGTGAAATTTGCAAGAAGAAAAATGGTTGAACAATGGAGAGACAGAAACAGAAGCTGCTCTTGTGTGTGCATCGGTTTGTTCTGAAAAACCAGCCAAAAGAAAATGTTAATTATGTCAATCATTCATAATTCAATCATGTGTGGAAAAGCAGTAAATACACTGTAGACACACAGCAGCTGACAGAAAGAGGAGGTCAGAACATACAGAGAAATATTAGCTTTTTCAGGATGAATAAATGTTAATGTAACTTGTAAAAAGGGAAGCTAAAGGGCAACAAGAATGCTGAACTTTCAGGTTTCATCAGGACTCATTAATAACACCATCAATTACATCATGTTTAATCAGGAAAGTAGTTTAAAAACACACAATCATTTACTGCATACTGCTGTTAGAAGCTGGGTACAATCAGCCACCATCAGTAATCAATACAAACACACATTATTAGGCTGTAAACTATTAATCAAACCAATAACTAACAGCAGTCAACGTCACACAACCTTATCATACTTTAGCAGTTACCTGGTGTTTCTGTAGTGGTGACAAAACATTAATAAATATACATATTAGTAGTTTGAATTAAACTGACGCTCCTGCGATCTCTGCCAAACTCCCTTAAAGAAATATGACATTAGCAATTCCAAAAACACATAACTCTAGAAACACAAGAGAAAAGGCGTCATATGTCGACAGTCTTCTTGTCAATTCGGCATCAGTATAATCGATAAAGATAAACTGTATTTCCGTACAAACTTTACAATTTGGATTTTGTTCGCTCAACTCGCCACCAGCCTCCGTTGGTTTGCTGCAGTATTTTAGGAGGAGAAGACGGTGGGAATGAGAGGAGAACAGGTACAAAAATTAAAATTTCTCAGTAAAATACGTGCTGGTTGGTGGATCAGATGCAAGCCAAATTAAACACAGACTCATAACACTGTTCATTCAAAATTTATCGTGTGTGTGACGGTATTTTTTCGGTCGTTACAGTAACTATGCTGCTTCCCAGTTGCTGCTGGGGACAGCGCACCTTCACTATTTGCATGAGCCAAGACTAAAGACTATTATACATGTTTGAGTTTATCGGAATGTCAAAACGATCATGAAAACGAACATGGTAAAACTCATGATTTTATTGCCACATTAGAAATTTGTCTGTGACAGTGAAATCATTTGAAAAGTCGTCTGGTGTAAGGCCAGCATTAGATGGGATTGCTAAAACTGATCTCAAACAATCTCGCTGTTCTGGAATGAGAGAGAGTTGCTTTAGAGATGAGCTCCTGAATACATCTCAAACTTGGATCTAAGCAGTGGGACATTTTGCAAAATAACCTTCAAATAATCTTCAGAAAACGCTCTAAAGAAGAGGTAACAGTATAATTCAGCAAGAACAGAAGAGGAAATATCATCTTTGGATATATTTTTTAAAACAAAACAACTAGCTAGCTGTGAACTGCTACCTGCTACCTGCCACTGTTACCAACATTCCAAAGGAGAAATTGCACTTAGAAAGCTAACAGAAGAGTTATTTTGTGAAGATAAGAAGAAGAAATGAAGGGGTCCTTGTTGGTGGTATTCTCTCTCTCTGTCTCCATTTACAGCAGCCTCTCCTAGTTCCAACTATGTAGTGTCTTTGTCCATGTCTACGTCTTCATCTGTGTCATCGTGTGGAGTGCAAAGTCGTGTTTGGATTGACTACAGAACAGTTTTATTTGGTAAGCTCAGTTGTCAATGAGACTTTGGTTCTTCCTTGAAAAGGACCTCAATTCGCTTTAGGAGGCATATTTTCTTATTTTCCTGCAGTAATAGAGTTGTTTAATCAAATGAAATGTCTAAGCAATGATCGCAAATTACTTAACAACACGCAACACCTGATATTTAAATATAATATCAGCTGATGTTAGTTTTGTCCAGTGAAGTTGTTTTCAATTGTGTGACATTTAAAATGTTTAAACCATTAATAAATGGTAAATAAACCATGAAACTACCAGTTTCATATTCACAACCGTCCATCACAGACTCCAGTCATCAATGCGTACACAGTTTGAAGTTGGAGGTTGCCATGTAATCAAGTTGAGTATCCCCCATATCCAGCTTATCAATCGTTATCATACTTAACTCACTTTTCACAGAAAACACACAAACCTGGCATCTCTGCAGAGATCTTAACCATTAACATTATGTTAAGTTAAAATGGCTAGTCAGTGGTTACAGAGCTGAGTAGTTTTTAGCAGATTTTTAAATTTGGTTTTGAACGTACTGATGGAACTGCAGCTCTTCGTATCATCAGGCAGGACATGCCACTGAGTTGTGGCTGTCACAGAGAAAGCTGATTGTCCAAATGCAGTGCAAAGAAATGGTACAATCCGGTATAGAGGATATTCTGGAGGATCTAATAGAATTTACTGAGTGAGTTTACACACAGTCTAAGGTTGTTTTTTTTCCATCTGTGAGAATGGGTAAAAAAAAAAGTTTTGGCATGTGAAAATGTATTTATTTTTTGTCAGGATTTGAGGTGTTTGTTGTAATACTCATTCCAGCCACAACTTACCACTCTAAACACAAGGTACATATATTGTGTGTTTGCAAGTTATTAAACATTACTGTCATGTCTTTATTTTGGCTGTATTTTAATCAGCACTAATCTGCTGTTAGCGTTAGCTACACTGACATTGGCTGTTAGCCCACTAGCTAGCAGGCTAACATATTGTTCATGGCTAACCGCTACAACCTAGGTTAGTTAGTTAGTTAGTTAGTTAGTTTACTGTAACGTCAGTCATGGTAACGGTGTCACTTCACCCCTTATGAGTGGGATGTTTTACAAATAAAGTTTTTTTTTAACAAAAATGTATGAGTGGGACATTTGGACATTTGCTAAGGGAATAGGATAACTTTGTAGGCTACATTTAATGATAGCTATACACAAGAGAATAAGCACTCTGGATACATTTTGATGTTAGCTATATAAATTAGTCAGGTTATTATTCATTTTTACGAAATAGAATTGGATGTTGTTTATTGAATATTGCAATTATAGTACAATGCTTATTCTTAATAAGTCCTTCAGTTGACAGATGAATCATTGGTACTTATACAGTTGGTTCTCAAACCTTTTCATGTCAGGGACCCCCAAATTTATATGTAACTGTCTGAACAGACAGTTGATATATATAATGTAGTATAGAATTCCATAACTGTCTGTACTGTAGGTGGGGAGAAAACTGTCACATCTGATCAGAATAGTCATTCTTATACATTGTGCTAATTTGTTGTGAATAGAATATTAGTAAAGTTAAACTACTCCCCATTTTTATGGGGACCCCCTCAATGACTCCTTGGGGTCACCAGACCCCTATTTTCTATATCACCCTTGAGGTCAGGTAGCTCATTTTTGTTGTTTAATATTCCAGAGGGAAGTCCAACATTTTACTTGTGGGTCCAACAACTCCTAGAGGTGTAATCCACATCGATGAAGTAGGAGGCCATGTAAGGTTAATAAGCTTTGTTTATTTATTCAATGAATAAAATACTTAAGTAACAGTAACTATGACTCTGAATGATGCTGTCTTTTTTCACAGAGGGCAGAATGAGACCTACACACTGTTGGGGAAAAATCCAAACCGGATCAGCTGTGCGAAGGTAAGGTGTTATAAAGTATGACCCAAACTGTCCCAAACTGGAGCAGTGAGCTAAACTTGAAAGTTCTCAGAGAGAAAATAAGAATATGCTGTTAGTCTTACTAGAATGCCTTTATATGTAACACAGTAATGATTGTACAACATGCAAAGCATTAAAAAGACCCAATTTCAGCTCACTCTTTCAATACATTATGATTATGCTTCTCACTTTAAGTAGTGGATTTTCTCTTTTATGTTTTTTACTTTTAGACCCTTCCTTGCCATAACATACAATATAAGATTATTGCAGATTGGAGTAGAGTCATTTCATCTGAATAAATCATTCTTTCTCTTGATGAAATCTATAGGAAAAATACAGTATGCACAATTCAAGGGACCAAGCACACCTGAAGGTTCCACTGGTGGAACTTTTCTAGCCAAAAGGAAGTCATGACAGTACATGTTACATAACTTGCTAACACACAATATATGCACCTTGTTTTTAGAGCGTATGGAGAAATTAAAACTCACCTGGAAGAAAACATGAATGCTTTCAGTGCTATCTAGAACATGGGGTAGAAATGAGTATTACAACAATAAACACTTGAAATCCAAACAAAAAAAAAATTTTTTCACCTGCCAAAACTTTTCACCCATTTTTACAGACAAAAGAAAAACGTTGAAAAATCATCCTGGCAAAACCTTTTTTTCACCTGTTCTTAAGTCATAAACACAGGAGAGAAAAAATAATTTAGATCAGACTTAGAAATTGCATGTCCAGAAATATTTTTCTTCTCACTTCCCTTTCAGGGCTTCCGTATAAATGTTTACATATTTTGAATGTACGTATATAAATCTAATCTCTGCATAGTGAAGCAAAAATACAACAGCACTTTTATACTGATATGTTTTTGTCCGTATCATGTTTGTGACGTTGTAAAGATCCTAAAATTGTAAATATATTTTCCTGGATGTTGCAATAAAGATATAAATATTTTTATCTTACTGTTTTTTATTTTTATAATATTTTTTTGTTGTTATAATAGTTGCAGTTAATCATTCATTTAAGCTGTTCCTGATATCTAAACTGATGAGCTGAAGTTGATGAGGATTACATTGTCATGAGTAATAAATATGGAACAAGTACTCACAAAAATATGTTTTGGAAACAGTTACCACAACTCAAAAAAAAAAAAAAAAAAAAAATCATCTAATTTATAAAAGAAACTAACAGGTTACAAACTTACTTTTCCTCTAGACCTACCAAAAATAAAACAGTTACTACTCTTGAATCCTTTTCATTACAGTCATGATCAAAGGTTACTCTTTTTAAGAAAATGTTTAAGAAGTCAGACGTCTAACACTTACAGAGGCACAAATTTAGTTAAAAAAAAGTTTTATCTCAGCTTTTTAAAAGTTGTCTTCCTAATCTTAGCTTACTGCTCTTTTTCATATGCACTCCTGTTACACCATAAGCAACTTTGCTGCAGTGATTTTGGGATCTTAAAACGGTTTATACAGATTTACACAAAAGTTGGGTGTTGTTTTTTTTTTTGCATTTTTATGCATCTTTGCACAAAAATGACTGTGTGGACACACTGTGGATTTTTTTTTTACACTGAAAGCACATTTGAAGGATCTTTTAATAGCCAGTATGAACAGGAGGAATGATTACAGAGAGGAAAACCTCTTTCACTGTTCATATGGACACCTGACTGCTGGTTTAACACACAGTTGAAAAACTGAGAACCTGTCCTTGAAGGTTGAGCAACGATTCAAAATAAGATTCAAGCTTTGCCCAGTTGGTGATCCAGTTTGAGCTCTGGGAAGATGAGACTAAACAACCATTTAATTACTTAATTTTAAGAGCATAAATCACAGTCCCCTTATGAGACCAAATAGCCTGCAATATGTAGTTCAGGTGTAAAGAATGGAATTACAGTAGATGAATCGGACTTAAAGGTTGACTGAACTGGGATCCATCAGGATGGAGTAGTGGCAGAGTCTCAGTGATGGACAGTGGAAGAAGTACTCAGATCCTTTACTGAAGTAAAAGTACCAATACAGAAAGAAATACTCCATTACAAGTAAAAGTCCTGCATGAAAAGAAGTACATAAGTATTATGAGCTTGATGTAGTTAAAGTATCGCAGTAAAAGTACATAAGTATTATGAGCTTGATGTAGTTAAAGTATCGCAGTAAAAGTACATAAGTATTATGAGCTTGATGTAGTTAAAGTATCGCAGTAAAAGTACATAAGTATTATGAGCTTGATGTAGTTAAAGTATCGCAGTAAAAGTACATAAGTATTATGAGCTTGATGTAGTTAAAGTATTGCAGTAAAAGTACATAAGTATTATGAGCTTGATGTAGTTAAAGTATTGCAGTAAAAGTAGTGGTTTGGTCCCTCTGACTGATATATTATTATATATGACATCATTAGATTATTAATAGTGAAGCATCAGTGTTAGAGCAGCATGTTACTGTTGTAGCTGCTGGAGGTGGAGCTAGTTTACACTACTTTATATACAGTTAGCTAGTTTAGTCCAGTGGTTCCCAACCTAGGGGTCGGGCCCCTCCAAAGGGTCAGCAGATAAATCTGAGGGGTGGTGAGATGATTAATGGGGGAGGAAAGAAGAACAAACAAAGTTCTGATACACAAATCTGTTTTCAGTTTTTGGACTTTTTCTCTAATCTTTGATTTTTGCTGAAATATTGGATCATTTGAACATTTATTGAAATGAAAGCATGTGAGAAGTTTAGAGGGAAAAATCACTATTTGGTGGAGCTGTTAACAACTCATAGACATGTGAAATGTGACCCCGACTACACACTGCTTTTTGTAAGACGTCAAAAGACAAAAAGGTTGGAAACCACTGGTTTCATCTTTAACAATGTGTTGTATTTTAAAAGCTTGTTATATTATCCATTGTGTCAAATCTTCATCTGAAATAGAGAAGAGATGGAAGTGATTGTTCAGGTGTTTCTATGGGACGTATCCTCACACAGAGAAAGTGTGTTTTAATAAACCATTAAAATCAGGTGGTGTGTAGGCATCATCTAACTCTGGATGGAGGCTGAAACTTTTCTCTACATTTGGCAGAAACTGCTGAGAGGTTGGAGCCAGAGCATCATGTATATTCATAGTGCTGCAGGTGAAACCTGCTGAGTCATTGTAAAGTCTGACCAAAAAAACAGACACACAACACAGTCATCGTCACAGGAGGAAAACAGAAAGTTCATTCTCAAGTTTATTGTTGGATACAAAAATTCTACAGTGTCAGAAAAGGATGCAGTGAACTCACTAATGTGGAGTCTGTCAGCCTCAGGGGGAGCCTAACTGTGAGCTTTCAGTCGTTTGAATTGCTCTTCGTCTGCAAGCTGCTGCTCCAGTAGCAATTTTTAAAAAAAATTATAGAACCACCTACAGGTGAAATTGTATCAAACGCTACAGACTTGTTTAGCATCCCCATCTGTACAACTTTGCTGAATCTGGTAACCATGGAATATTACATTTAAGAGATATGGCAGTTAATAAACAGCATGTTGGTGTTTCACTAATGGCCACAAGGTGGGTCTGTTGGTGCTATGATTCAGTATATCATGCAGTTTCTTATGGAGAACTTGTGTACTGAGTTTCATTTTATTAAAGGCAACAAAATTGCAGAAATATCATGTTATAATATTACAGTAGTGCCCCCTGTGGGTAGAATTGTATCAAACATTACAGTTATGCAGTGTGGCTGTATGCACAACGTTCCCAAATTTGGTTGCAATCCAATTCAGTATTGAAGAGTTGTGGTCCCTTTAGTGCATCAGGCCATGCCTTGAAAAGTTTGGTAACCAATTACAGACAAATGGTAAGTGATACCAAAAAACAAACACATAAGTTTTGTTTGGGGTCCTCTAAATATGGTATGTACCAATTTTGGTAAAGATTAGATAAAATACAGTTGTACTCATAAGTTTACATAACCTGGCAGAATTTGTAAGATGTTTACCACTCATAGTGTTTATGGTTGTGACCAAAAAGTTCAATTTTGATCTCATCACTCCAAATGACTTTGTTCCAGAAGTTTTGAGGCTTGTCTAGGTGCTGTTTTGCAGATTGTAAGTGGGATGTTTTGTGGCGTTGGTGCAGTTTCTGGCAACTTGACTGTGCAGCCCATTTTTGTTCAAGTACCTCGTTATTGTGCATCTTGAAGCAGCCACACCACGTTTTTGCAGAGGAATCTGTATTTCAGCTGAAGTTGCATGTGTTGGGTTTTTTTTTTGCACCTCGAACAATTTTCCTGGCAGTTGTGGCTAAAATCTTTGTTGGTCTACCTGACCGTGGCTTGGTGTCAGCAGAACCCCTAATTCCTAATTTCCACTTCTTTATCAGAGCTTGAACACTACTGATTGGCATTTTCAAATCTTTGGATATCTCTTTATATCCTTTTCTTGATTTATAAAGTTCAACTTCCTTTTCTCAATGGTCCTTTGACAGTTCTTTTGCCTTCTCCATTGCTCAGTATCCAGTAAAGTCAGAGCAGCCCTGGATGAAATGTGCAGGGGTCTCTTAAGAGCTGAGAAATTCATTGACACTAATTGCAAACAAAGAAGTCACAGATGTGGAAACTTACCCTTCATAGCCATTTAAACCTGTGTGTGTCAACATGTGTGTATATTATCAGGACATACATTCTATGTATGTAAACTTTCAGGGCCATTTGGGTGAATTCAGTTATCATTATGATTTAAAAAGAGCACAATTATGTGAAAATAAATGGCTTCACCTGACCACTAACCCTAAATAAAAGTTTTAAGCACGATCTGTCATATTTTCCAAATGGCCAATTTTTCACAAATTCTGCCACTTATGAGCACAACCATATGTGCCAACAGAAGCAAAATATTCTCCCCCCAAAGTCCAAAATTTTTCCAGGTGCAAATGGGTGTGGCCTATATCAGTTGAATCAGTTTCATCCAAGGAATACACTGTGCAAATATTGTTTTGCCAGGCCTTATGATTCATGAGTTATTAGACTAAATGTAAAACATGAAATTTGAATAGTTTAGCACTCTTAGTTTTTGAGATATCAACTTTAAAACATTCCTCCCATAGACTTTCCATTATAAATTTTAATACTTTAATAGAAAAATTACAAGTTACAATAAACTAATAGCATACACCTCCTTAAGAAGATGTACAGTTTGGCATTTAAACTAATTTTGCATGACAAACAATACAGAAGTAGATAGATGCCAAAAAACAGGGAAATAATAACTTGCATGTGCATTTTCTGAAGAAAACAGCTCTCACACATTTTTAAATCTTTAAATCATTTTTAAGTCTTTTAGTGCCACCTACAGGTGAAATGGTATTGAACGCTTGTTCAGCATCCCCATGTGTTCAACTTTGCTGGATTTGGTTACCATGGAATATTACATGAAAGAGATATGGCAGTTAATAAGTAGTATGGTGGTGTTTCACTAATGAGGTGGGGCTGTTGGTGCCATGCTTCAATACATCATACAGATTCCTTTGAAAAACTTGTTTACCAAGTTTCATTTCATTAAAGACAACAGAATCGAAGAAATGTCATGCTTTAATGTTATTTTAGCGCCCCCTGGAAGCTGAATAGTATTGAAAATTTACCAAGCAGGTGGGATCGAATCCTTTGTAAGACAGCAATGTTATAGACTGAGCCAACATGTCACACAGCAAACAGTAAGCAAGATCACAATTTCATATTTAAACTTTTAATTGCATAGAAAATAAGGGTTGTAGTACACAATTAACATATAAAGCAAAATTGTTCATGAGGGTTATAATTTATCCAGACAAAAAGTTTTAGAGGCAATTTTATGTGTTTGTGCATGCCAGTACGTTGTGCCATTTTTGTATGTCTTGTTTGCTTGTGTTTGTCAGATAAGAAGACAAGCCAAACCTGTTATTCAACATCAAACGTCAAACCTTAAGGTTTGACGTGACTAACAGACGTGACAGATCTGAAAACTGCTGTAAAAGCCCTCACTTTAGACTTAAATTCCTCCAAAAGTACAAAAGGTATCACAAAACAATCTGATAACTTTGAAAACTGAAAGTTTTGTGAATGTTTCAAAGTTTGAATAGGGTCTGTAAGATAAGGGAGGTCTGAGCAGTTGAGTCTCAAATGTTCTCACTCAGTTTGACAATTCCTCCCATAGAATTTACTTTAAAAATTATATAAAATCACTGCACCATGTTACAATTAAGAAAAGTAATAGCATACATCTCCTGAAGAAGATACACATTTTGTATGACAGTACAGAAGTAGATACACACCAAAAAACTGTGAAATAAACAATAATAAAGAGTGAAGCTAACATAGTGTGAGAGGTGCACATTATGGAAGGCACTGCTTCCGATAATACTGTCATTTCCACAGTATAACTGTCACAATTATGGAAGGCACTGATTCCGATAATACTGTCATTTCCACAGTATAACTGTCACAATTATGGAAGGCACTGCTTCCGATAATACTGTCATTTCCACAGTATAACTGTCACAATTATGAAAGGCACTACTTCCTATAATTTTGTCATTTTGACAGTATAACTGTCACAATTATGGAAGGCACTGCTTCCGATAATACTGTCATTTCCACAGTATAACTGTCACAATTATGAAAGGCACTGCTTCCTATAATTTGTCATTTCCACAGTATAACTGTCATAATTATGGAAGGCACTGCTTCCGATAATACTGTCATTTCCACAGTATAACTGTCACAATTATGGAAGGCCCTGCTTCCTATAATTTGTCATTTCCACAGTATAACTGTCATAATTATGGAAGGCACTGCTTCCGATAATACTGTCATTTCCATGGTATAACTGTCACAATTATGGAAGGCCCTGCTTCCTATAATTTGTCATTTCCATAGTATAACTGTCATAATTATGGAAGGCACTGCTTCCTATAATTTTGTCATTTTGACAGTATAACTGTCACAATTATGGAAGGCACTGCTTCCGATAATACTGTCATTTCCATGGTATAACTGTCACAATTATGAAAGGCACTGCTTCCTATAATTTGTTATTTCCATGGTATAACTGTCACAATTATGGAAGGCACTGCTTCCTATAATTTGTCATTTCCATGGTATAACTGTCACAATTATGAAAGGCACTACTTCCTATAATTTTGTCATTTTGACAGTATAACTGTCACAATTATGGAAGGCACTGCTTCCTATAATTTGTTATTTCCACAGTATAACTGTCACAATTATGGAAGGCACTGCTTCCGATAATACTGTCATTTCCATGGTATAACTGTCACAATTATGGAAGGCCCTGCTTCCTATAATTTGTCATTTCCACAGTATAACTGTCATAATTATGGAAGGCACTGCTTCCTATAATTTGTCATTTCCACAGTATAACTGTCATAATTATGGAAGGCACTGCTTCCGATAATACTGTCATTTCCACAGTATACCTGTCATAATTATGAAAGGCACTGCTTCCGTAATACTGTCATTTCCACAGTATAACTGTCACAATTATGGAAGGCACTGCTCGCCATAATTATTCATACATATCCACAAATATATTATTCATATATATCTGGATCAGGTATATATCTGAGTATCAGCAGTGTAACAAGTGACTGTTTTCATTTTCTTTCAGCTGCTGAGGGGTACCTGCTTCAACATCAGGCAGGTCTGAATTCTTCTCCAAACATCCCTTAGATTTCTTGATGACAAGTCCAAGGACAATCAAAGCAGTTACTGACAGAATTACTCCAACATGATCATGTGTGTATTTTCCACCCTCTGTGTTTCCACCTTTGGGACCTGCAGAACAGAAACAGGTGTGAGGTACTGAAGAACTTTTCAAACTCATGTCAGACATTATCTGCTGACCTCTCATCACCCCTACAGACTCACCTGATTCTTCAACCTTCAGGCCTATAGTGCTGATGCGTTCAGGTGCGTCTCTCTGACTCCAACCCACTGTTTTTGTTTTAACGTGACACTCGTATGTTCCATTGTCATTGATGGTGATGTTCTTCAGAATCACAGATGCATTTCCGTTCTTCATCTTTGGATCCATCAGCTCCACCCGACCACGAAAAGATGGATGCTGGTAAGACTCAACTAAGCGCTGCTCTCGGTAGAAGAAGACCCAACCATCGTCTGACTTTAGGTCAGCTCTGATCCACTTCAATAGTCCGATAGTACCGCCTTGACCCTGACACTGAAGCATGGCATTCTGTCCAGGATGCACTTTGATGTTGAGATAGTCTGAACAAAAATAAAAGCAATGATCAGCATAGTGTTCTGTAAGAAATGATTTTTTTGTGAGCAGTTAAAGCTCAAACAGCTCTACAGTGAGGCCTTAAAGTAACTCTCTCCTCTACATTTGAATTTATCATACGTGAAACAAAGTTAGCATTACAACAAAAGAGGCTAACATTAGCTTTGTGACAGCAGAAGTTAATGCTGGCAGCAAACAAAAAGCCGATGCATTTCCATCACTGTAGGGTACTGGAGAAATGAGTATGTTGTTATTTTCAAATTTGTTCCAGTTTTTAAATGGTTTGGCCCATCCTTCACTAAGTAAGTCTACTAAGACTTTGTGTACACTCACTCAGTAAGTTCAATTAGATCCTCCAGAATATCCTCTATCTGACCATTTTGTCACACTGCATTTGGGCAATCAGCTTTCCTGGTGAAGGAAACAACTCAGTGGAATGCCCTACCTGATGACATGAAGAGCTGTAGCTCTAAAAGACTTTCATGGCTGAATATTTAGCTGATTTCGACAACAACTCAAATTTCACGACTTGAGCAAGACTTGGTTAGACACCATAACAAACAGACTGGATCAAGCGAAAAGTAAAGAAAAACGTTTTATTTCTCTGCATAGTCCTTTCCATAATAACAGACACATAATAACAATCCAAAAACAATTTTAGTGGATGTACACTGATTAGGCGCTTTTGCCTCAAAGGATTACATGGCAGCCCGTTTCGCAGCTGCTGGCTGAAGCACACTTGCTCAATACTGGATCAGTTCCAAAAAATGTTAAAAAAACTAATGTCCCCATTAGTTGTTGTCCAGGTTGAAAAATACTAAAGTTTCCTTTTCAGTGGATTTTATCAATAATCTTGTTTTGCATATTAACTGCAGTGTGTGACCGGTGTATTTGTCTTATGTTGTTTGTATTTATTGGCCAGGTCACTCTTGAAAAAGAGATTTTAATCCCAATTACACTTTTACCTGGTTACATAAAGGATACAAATATCAGGCGGAACATGGAGGGAACACTCCCAAACTCCTATTTGGGGTTTTTAGCACATTTTTTGTGAGAGAAATGAGTCTCAATAATGGTGAGAAATGTGTGTCACATGTAGAGGCAATCTTTTCTGTGTCCAATAATCCACACCAGGGCGGAATTTACACTTCAAAAAAATCTGCAACTGCATACTTCTGCTACAGAGGAAAACATTGTTCCACTAAATCTACCTGACAGGTAAATGTTATGGTTACACTGTAGATTGTCACGAGTTGAGGAGAAGGTGGAGGCTGATACATGGCAGGTATGGGGAAAACACAGAGCAGGGCAGGGCTAACAAGGGTAATGTAGGGCAAGTGAGAGGAGCAGCAGAAAAGCAAAACACACAACACTCAAACCACAATACAACTGAGAATGTCAGAACGTCTTTCAAAGTCAAATAACATGAACAAGCTTAACCATGAAGCATTATATAAGAATTGAAAACTCTACCTTCAACAGATGTTCAGTAAATTTAATTACATTGTGCTGGTAATTCCTCTATGTCACTCTTTGCTTTAAGTAAACATTTGAAGGCAGGACTTTTACAGTATTTTTACTGTGCGGTATTAATAGTTTTACTATTACATGTGTTAACAATTTTATTATTAACAGTTAATAGTTTTACTTAAGAAAAAAAAAAGAACTTCTACCACTGCCAACACCAACATGAAAAAGGGTGAAAATAAGGCCCCAAAATGACCTCTTCAGAGGCAGAAACTCAATTTAAAACATTTATTTAATGTTTAACATGTTAACAGTTAAGGAGGCTATTTTTTCAGCAAACAAAAAATATGGAAAAATATAATATATATATATATATATATAAAACGTGTCACATCATTTAAAAAATGTGGTCTGCATTTACATACAAAGTACAGTATGTACGATATAAACACACCCTCATACATCTCTTCCCTGTTTTGAGTTGAACATTCCTTTGTCATGACTCATGTGAAAGTTGTGCTGTCAATTGGCCATGTCTTGTTTATTCTACTGGTGTATAACAATTATTTAATAAAGATTAAAAAAAGATTAAAAAAAATAAGTTTTAGCATTTTAGCATGCTAACAAGCTACAAATGATAATGCTAACATTGATGTTTAGCATGTATAATGATCAAAATGGTGAACGGACAGACTGGCATGCAGCTAGCATGACAAAGCAAAAAAGAGGAAAAAGGTAAATCTATGACACTCACAAAGACTCACAAACACTCACAGCCTACCTTCACAGGCTGACATCGTAACTGAAAATAGCAGAGTGGTGAGGACAGCCCTGGATAATGCAGATGTTAAAGTATCCATGATGGCTGAGCTGCTGCTGGTCCTCACTGACCCTGCTACTTCCTGGTTTCTCTTCCTTTTTCCTTCCCTTCCTACTTTCCTGCCTTTATTACCTCCACCCTGAGGGTGTGTCTACCATGCCTCATGTGATTTCCGGAAAAATGCACCTGTCGTGTTGTGTTTAAGTGCTGTCAGACATTCAAACACCAACTAAAGAAAGTCAGTAGACAGACAGTAACAAGCTGCTGCTGGAGGAAATGTTGGCTACTATAGTAAATGCCACAGTAATGCTGTTAGCAGAAGAACACATATGTTCACATTTAGTGATAAAATCTGAACATTGTGTTTGTAATCTGAAAATGTGATATGTTTAACTTTGTTTACACAATACAAATAAAAAGTCAAAACTCAGGAGAATCATGTGAGTGAGCCATGCTCTGAGCATTAATAAAGTGTGACTGTATCAAGAAATAGTTTCTTCTCGTTGAAATCAAGTCACTAAAAACTTTTTTGGTTCATTTGACTGAATAGATTCCATCTTTCAGTCTGTATCCAGCTCTTATAATACAGCCAGGTTAAGACGGAAACATCACTAACATGTAACTCTTGTAGCAACATTAATATTAGCTGAGGCAGTCTGTGACATTTATCATGTAAATATCTACATTTACATTTTTCATTTAGCAGATGCTTTTTTCCAAAGCGACGGACATCTAAAACTGATACAACACAAGCAGAGATCTAGTCAGGAGATAACAACACGAGCAAGTGCCATAAAGCTTAAGATAGAGTCTGATAGGGTGTAGATGCCCACAGGCAGTGCATCAAGGCAATTCATAAAGTACATGGATTGGATAGAAGCAGGGTTTTTGTTTTTTTGTTTTTCTCTCTCTCTCTCTCTCTCTTTCTCTCTACCTCCAGTCCATCGGGTGCAGAGGTGTTCACGAAAGAACTGGGTCTTTAGTCTTTATTAAAGATTGAGAGGGTCTCTGCAGATCGAACAGAGTTAGGTAATTTGTTCCGCCACCGGGGAACTACAAAGGAGAAGAGTCCGGCTAGCAACTTAGGGCCCTGTTGTGGTGGTGGTAACCAACCATTTTAGTTGCTGTTTTGTAAGCAAGTGTCAGGGTTTTGAATTTGATGCAGGCAGCAACTGGGAGCCAGTGGAGGGATATGAATAGCTGGGTGACGTGTGCTGTTTTGGGCTGGTTGAAGACCAGACACGCCGCCGCATTAATCTGATTTTTAAACGAGGACACAGTAAACCTACTGCTTCTTCAGAATCTTAGCTCAGAAAAAAAGCACTCAGGAAATTACTGTTGTTCCACTTAAGTGGAAATCTGCATCTGTTTCAGGAAACTGTGGTCAGTGGTCGTTCATCACTGTCTCTGTTTCTGTTGTTGTGTCTGACCTTCCTCTGAGCTCAACTCTGTTCACACAATAGGACTATAACCGAAATGGGTACCTGATGTCTGTACCCATTTGCATTGATAGGATTCAATTTTTATTTCATGGAGCAAATGAGTGTCATCAGTTTCTTGGTAACGCCATTATTGATTTGATTTGAATCACGTTGTTTACAGGCTGAAACTCTAGCAGAGGGTAGAATAGAGCTGCTGGTTCCTGAGATGTTTTTCCTCTTTCTGTATTCATGTTTCTGATGTTTCTTTATTTAATCTCCTTGATGTTACTGAGCACAGAAACTCAGGTTTAAATTCTGAACCAGTTTACATTATCATGTATTTTTCCATCATTTTGGCGGAAAGCTCTAAATACTACACTACCCATGATTCTTAGCTGCTGTAGCTATGGAGAAGAAGCCAGTCAAATCCAAAATGCTTCATTTTTGAAGTTGTAAACAAAATGTGTTGCCTTTCCTACCAGAGTCACTAAAAAGTGACAGCCCGGCTTCACACCCCAGCACTGCTCCTGGGGGGTTGGATACATGCACATTCATATTTAGAAAATTCATGAATTTTTCCTGATGAAATTGGTCAATTACTTTTCAGTCATTGTTATCTGCTGGGTGTTAATGGTTACATTCATGTTTAAAAATTAGACTGCTCCTTTGCACACCCTATCCACATCATCACGTAAGCTAACCACACTGCAGTGGGTTGTTGGCTCATGTTAAAAAACAGAGTCATGGCCAGAGCAGCTGGAGCTGACAGTCAGGAATCTGGTTCTCTGTGTGACAGTAGAAAGCTGCTTCCTTAAACAAATTAAAATGAAAACAGCTGATGAAGGCAGGACAGCTGCTCTGTGTTCAAGGTATCCTCTGACAGTGACCATAATCATAGTAATGGTGGTAATGAAATGGTTGGTGGTATTGAGCCGTGAGCAAGTTTCATTGCAGTATATCATAAAAACAGTATACCAGCACATCTCTAATACTAATACGTATGCTCAGTTCTATGCATGCTCAGTGATGTTACAGACACACTCAGGACATTTAATGTGTCAACATAGAAAACTCACATATTTCAACTTCCTATGTGTCTAAGTGTGGCTGCAGTGATGGATGCTTCTTCACTCATTTTAACATGTCTGTGTTTTATCTTTTATTTCCCTTCTTCAGGTGAGACCTTTAATGGAGCTCCTGAGATGTTTTCAGCTCACCTGCTTGGTCTATCTGCCACTTGCTGCAGAGAAAACTACACATCACCTAGAACAGGAAGAAGAAGAAGAAGAAGAAGAAGAAGTGTTTGGTCTCATATGACTGGACGGCAGAATGGAGCAAACGTCTCTTCAGTGGCTGCTCTGTAAGTAAAGTTTAATGTTAGGAATCAACTCATTGTTTCAAAAATGTCCTTTCAACCACAACCTTCATTCTATGTTTTTAAACCTGTTTGTTTGACTCTCTCTTTTTTTAAAATCCTTTCCATCTGTTTTATGTTTTTTTTGTTTTGTGAAGCAGGTTGTATGTTGTCGTGTTTGAAGTCTTGTTTACTACGTCCTTACAGTATTAAGGCTGAAACTTATTGTCAGTATTGGTTTAAATGAAGTTGTTTTCTCTGCTAACGTGTGAAACTTCAAACCTGACTGTCATTTCCCTTCAGGTCTGACCACAATGCTCTTCTGCAGACACACTCAAGGTTAGTGCACATATTATATAAAATATATCAACATACACAGCAGGAAGCAGGAAGAAGAGATTTAAAATAAATGAAAACAAGTCAAACAAAGAAATGAAGTGAAACACAGCACATATTCTTATTTGCATTTCCTTTTGACTGCATGTACGCATTTACTGTCAAAATTACAGGTCAGACATTTTGTTTTTTGTCTTCAACACTGAAACAAACACTGTGAATTGTTTTCATAATGAAAAACAACTGCAGTTATAAAGGACTAAAAACTAAATAATTGTCCTTTTAAAATATATTTTTTAACTGAATCACAACACAGTGGATGCATACATAAAAAGAAATGCATATTACAATGTATTTCACTTTATTGCATTGTTTAATTTATTTAATTTAGGCATTTTAAATCTTCTATAGAAACACAGAGATATCTCATGAACTAATGACAGATATTATATGAAAATATACCTGTAAACAGGACATTATAAGTAAAGGCTGGTCTGATGTAGGGAGGACAGGAAGGATTTTGCTCTGTCTTTTTAAACATATAAATGATATTAAACTGTATCTTTGAGTTGTGACTGTAAGTCTGTGCAAAACTCTTTAAATCAGTGATGAAAATAATCATTAGTTGCAGTCGTGATACAGAGATAACATTTCCACATGTGGAGCATCTTTCTCTGCATGAATAATATTATGGACCCTTCATGTATTATACAGCATGAAAGGCTTGTCTTTCATTAATTAATCTCTTCTGATCTGCAGCAGCAAAACAAAAACTTGTTTACATATTTAATGTCATATATATAATAATATATCAGTCAGAGGGACCAAACCACTACTTTTACTGTAATACTTTAACTACATCAAGCTGATAATGCTTGTGTACTTTTACTGCAATATTTTAACTACATCAAGCTCATAATACTTGTGTACTTTTACTGTAGTAGGATTTTCATGCAGGACTTTAACTTGTAATGGAGTATTTTTAAATTGCTGTATTGGTACTTTTACTGTGGTAAAATATCTGAGTACTTCTTCCACCACTGCTAAATTCAAAGACTGTCATTAGTTTTCAGGAGGAAGTTAGGGGAACTTTCACTTTTTTCACAATGAAAAACAAATCAACTGTCAAAGACAAAAGACGACATAATGTATCCTTATAATGTATGTCCTTTTAATGTATGTTGTTCATTTATTATGACACACAGTGGAGAGAGTTGTGAACGCAGGTTGAAGCTGTGAGAGTTTGCAATGCAATAAACAACAGTGTCATCAGCATAACATGTCATCATTTAGTTTATACTCTGAATCCGCCACAGCTGGTCTGACTGTGAGTCCCAGCAGCTCCCAGTTTTTCCAATGGACGTCCATCTCTCTGAGCTGTGAAGAGGATGACAGCTCTGCTGGATGGACGCTGAAGAGGAACACAACCAAAGACACCCGGACAGAGTGTGGCATCTGGGGAGAACCAGCTGGTTCCTCCTGCAACATCGGCTACATCATCACCTGGGACAGTGGAGTTTACTGGTGTGAGTCCGGAGAGGGAGCAACCAGTAACAGCATCAGCATCACTGTCACTGGTAAGATCAGACTGTGGAGTTAGTATTGATGAAGCTGAGTGTAAATGATGAAATGCTGTAGTTTGTCTCTGTGTTCAGATGGATTAGTGATCCTGCAGAGTCCTGTCCTCCCTGTGATGGAGGGAGATGATGTCACTCTGCACTGTAAAACAAAGACCTCTGACCTCCCAGCTGATTTCTATAAAGATGGCTCCCTCATCAGGACTGAGCCTAAAGGTCACATGACCATCCGCCATGTTTCTAAGTCTGATGAAGGCCTCTACAAGTGTCACAGCAGCAGTCATGGAGAGTCTCCACCCAGCTGGATCACTGTCGCAGGTGAGGAAGTTACCTTTCATTTCACCACTTATTTCATCCACATGTTCACTCTTCCCACTGAAAATCATGCAAACTTTGTATTGACGTCCCTTGGTATACATTTTTTTCAGAAAGATAGAAAAACTGGTTGTAATCTATATAAGAAACTCAATGGAGTGTACAGAAATGGAATATAATGTACAATTTGAATGTCTTCATGTCTGTTTATCACCATGGATGCAGTTTCATATCATGGGTTTGTATGACTCTCCTGCTTGTGACATAACCTTCTATGATAATTTAGAGAAATTACTAAGAATAACTTCCCATAAATCAGAAGCATTAATTTTCTGTGATTTTAACATTGATTGGTTAGATAAAAGAAGGAGAAAAAGCTTAAAGGTGATGACAAAGTTTGACTTTGTCAGGTATACAGTATGACATAAGTTCATGCTATTTACCTATTGACATGACCAGGTGTGATTCTCTCTGTAGGTAAACCTGCAACCATAGCCACGACCCCTGTTTCAACAACCCCACCCCCTGTTTCAGCAGCCCCACCCCTTGTGTTCAGACTGGTCTGCCACCTCGTGGTGTTCTGTCCATACTTCATCTCCACTCTCCTCATGGTGTCTTTGTATAGACACAGGCCCACAGGTAATCATTCACTCACCTTGCAGCCATACAGCCATTCAGCAACTATCAATCAATCAATCAGTCAACCAACCAACCAATCAATCAATCAATCAATCAAGTGTTACACAGTATCTCTATCAGTTATATGGTGTTGATTACATGTTAGTTACAATCGATCTTTGCCTCTGTCAGTCGTGTTCTTGAAAATGTTTCTAAATTTGATCAGTAACTCCTCATACAACAGGAAACGACCTACTTGTCTCCATGGCAATGCCCCTGCCCACCCCAGCTGAGCAGGGATTGGCTGATGACGATGACATCATCACCTCTGTCACCACAGAGCATCATTTCTGAATTGGACCGATGTGCTGTTGTTCTGAAGTGAAGCTAAAATGAAAAACAACAGAGGAGCCGAAACATGTCCCTGTGGAACGCCACATGTTCTAGTTTGACTTGTACATCCACCATGTTGAACTTCATCTCAGACTTCAGCAGCAGCAACAGTCTCACTTTAAACTCTTGTAATCTGATCACGTGAACAGCTGCGTTTGAGCAGTTATCAGGATTAACAGAGTCAGGTTTAGTGAAGGCTGATAACTCAGAGAAGACCGACTTAGCTTAACTTGTTTGATAATAATACAGACTCATGGACAAATGTCACGTACAGAGCAGTTGACATGTTTGTTTCCATTCTGCTGTGAGTCATGTTGTTGTTCATGTTTGTTTGGTTCAGATGTCGTAGCGGAATCTCAGCCGTACAAATAAAAATAAAGATGTTTTCTGTGTGTGTTTAGTTATCATTTGGTTTGGGGAAGAGGAGAGAGAGAGGAACAGGCAAAAAGGTTCAATCAAGAGCACAAATTATTAAATCGGAAGCACAAATTATTAAATGGATGCTATCAGATTTTTAGACTAATGTTAGAGTGGGAATGATAATTGATAATTGAATAATTATTTTAGTTGCTAAAAAAATTCTGTTTCAAGCTTCTCAGATGTGATGATTTGCAGCTCTTCTGTGACAGAACAAGTATTGATCGAACAAAACAAAATTTTATGACGTTTTACAGACAAAATGATAAATCAACTGAGAAAATGATCAACCCTGTTGTTCTGGACTGTTGTTTGGTCTTCTGGGAATTTTTCTCTGTTTTCTGATGTTTTATTGACAAAATGGATATATTGATTTGCCAAAAAATAACTGAAAATTAAAATGATGAAGGAACAAAATAAGTATACTGAATGCTAAATTTGAAGGAATCATTAATTTACATTTGTTTCTATCAGTCCCTCCAGGAAACTGTGTATTGCAACTGCAATAAATTAACACAAATTCAAGAAATCTCTGCCATGTTGGCAAGAGCTTTAAATTTTGCTAAATTATTACAACTTTTCCACATGAAATGTCCAAATCATCAGACAACGTGTGACTCTTTTATATGACTTTGAGCCCATGGTTCTCATGTTCAGAAAATACATTTAACATGAACAATGAAATATTGTTGTTGCTGTGATATGCATGATGCTTTTTATCCAATGAAGTCATAAAATATGACTCTCCATTGGTAGGAGTTTAAAAAATAATCTAATTATTTTTCTTTGCTTGCAATTTTTCCAAATTCCCGCAATTTTACCACAAAAATGCACATAAAATATTGCAAATTGTATCTCAATTTTTGAGAAAAGCCGTTACAGAATCAAACATTTTTGGCTGCAGTAATCTGATTCAGCCTGGCTCCTTATAATGATATCAGACTGTTTTTTCGTCTCATATTATCTCACTTGAAGGATTTCACTTGATTTTTCAAGGCCTGAAGAGGTGGAAACGAGAACCACTGAGTGGCTTTGTGTGTGTGAATGTGTGTGTGTGTGTGTGTTACCCGGTGTATAGGTGCAGACCAGCTTCTGATTGGTGGAGATGTGCAGGCAGCGTGGAAACACAGAGTTGCTGTCCATGTGGAGGGGGAGAATCAACACAGTGACACACAGAACGCCACACACACACAACCCACTGAAACACACTGCGCACACAGAATAATCAGTACAAACAATAAAACACTGAGCTTTAAAAACTCTGTATCATTCAGAAAAAGTCAGAGGTCAGACTGTGTTCATAACAACAAACTGCAACTCCCATAGTGCACTGCTGTCAATAACATCCAATCAGAGAGCTTCAGACTCTGTTGCTGTGTGACTGACTGACAGAGTAAAGTTAGAGGTTCATCTTTGTAAAACTTTTTATTTTACAAAGATGTTTTGTTCTGAAACTCTGATTTCACAGCTCTCAATGGAGATGTCTCCATTGCAACATCCTCTAAGACTCATGGGTAATGTAGTATTATACTTTTTCCCACCCACTTCCTTACCTTTATAAACCTTTCCAAATGAATGTGACTGACTAGCTTGAACATTGGTTGAGCAGTTTATTAATGTTGCATAGCAACCACAGGCAGCCGGGGACTACTTTCTTGTAAATGACTCTAGTAATGCAACTGTTATTTAATAAAACAGTTTTTGTTGGATTGTCTCTATAATTTCTTTTTTGGGATATTTGGTAACCATTTTATGAAAGCAGTATCTCAAGACTGGCCATGGTATATTGTGGTTATATCATAGTGAAGGGGAAAACTTAGCTGTGATGTAATCTCAACATACCACAGCCAGTGGTGAGATATGGCTAAATCTGCACCTGTAGTGACTGAATGTTGTGATCTCAACAGTGCAGGAGGCAGGTTTCAGAGCAGACAGCACCCTCTGCTGGCCTTTCCTCAACTCCTTGTTTCCTCTTCTCCTTCTCTCAGCTTTATATATTACATATAGCACAAATATATGTGTATACAGTATACAAACATATATAGACCCATACTTTTATATCACAGTAGTAGAAGAAGTATTCAAATGACTGATTGATATATTGATATTGATATGACGTCATTAGATTATTAATAATGAAGCATCAGTGTTAGAGCAGCATGTTACTGTTGTAGCTGCTGGAGGTGGAGCTAGTTTACACTACTTTATATACAGTTAGCTAGTTTAGTCCAGTGGTTCCCAACCTAGGGGTCGGGCCCCTCCAAAGGGTCAGCAGATAAATCTGAGGGGTCGTGAGATGATTAATGGGAGAGGAAAGAAGAAAAAACAAAGTTCTGATACACAAATCTGTTTTCAGTTTTTGGACTTTTTCTCTAATCTTTGATTTTTGCTGAAATATTGGATCATTTGAAAATTTATTGAAATGAAAGCATGTGAGAAGTTTCGAGGGAAAAATCACTATTTGGTGGAGCTGTTAACAACTCATAGACATGTGAAATGTGACCCCGACTACACACTGCTTTTTGTAATACAATATTTGCATCCAACCAGAAAGTTCAAATAGTAGAATACTGATGAAGCAATATTTACAGGCGAGAATATGTGAGATATATTGTTATATAAACACAAAAATATACAGATAATAAATGTATTGTTATTATTATTATTACTATCGTTATTATTGTTATTATTGCTGTTATTATGCTTCTCCGTGTCTCTCTCCCCTCTCCCTCTCTCAAGCCAACCGGTCGAGGCAGATGGCGCCCACCTAGAGTCCGGTTCTGCTTGAGGTTTCTTCTCGTTAAAGGGGAGATTTTCCTTGCCGCTGTTGCCAAGTGAAGAGTACGGTCCAGACCTGCTCTATGTAGAAAGTGCCCGGAAATAACTTTGTTATGATTGGACGCTGTATAAATAAAATTGAATTGAATTGAAAATTAAAGTAAAAAGAACGAGGCAATATTTACAAATAAGGTACAAGGGATAAAGCATGTATAAGTTACATACAGATGAAATGAAATGAATATTACATATGAGAATAAGTGCAGACAATTTGTTTTTCTGTTTGATAAATAGCGTGCAAAACAGGTGAGAGGGCGGGCAGTGAGGTCCCGAGGTACACAGTGAAAAAAATGAAAAACTAGTAAAACCAGTCACTTGAATTTAAAATGAAACAAGATAAAAGCAAAAGACAGAGACACATAAAATGTATAAGAGAGAAATAAAAGTTTCTGTCTAGATTTTTCTGGGTTTTTCTCCACTTTCAGGTTGATTCGAGAGACTTCTGGTAAAATCTGCATCAAGCGGTCAGAGTTAGTACAAGATGTTGGTTTCACAATAAGACGAGTGTGTGTTCATTCCCACTTACTACAGCTTGTGTTCATTAGGAGGCATTTTATCTTGAAGTCAGTAACAGGAAGTTTTGCCTTGCATTGATGCTGACTTGACAGTTTGTGTGTGAAACGTCTAGAAACAGCCAGACAGTCGACTTCCTCAGATATAAGAGACAGAAACAGAGACAGAAACAGATCAAACCAGCAGAAGATCCAGAGAGGAAGGAGAAGATCAATCCTCTTCAAAACACACACAACTCAAGGCTTAACTGTAAGTTCACACTTTGTTTCTGATGACAAAAGTAGTTTTATGACAATATTTTGATATTTACATTCATTTATACAGTTATGGTGTATAGAAGTTGCAGTATATATGTAGATAAATAGTTTGTATGAGCTTTCCTGAAAAATGTTAATTACATTTCTGTAATTGACCTTGAAGAGAGGCTGTAATAATTATGAGCAACAATTTATAAGATGCCAATTTTGGAAAGATCATTGCTTTCTTGTTGTAGCGACTGTCGTAAGTGATGTAGTATTTTGGAGTATGACATTTTTCATTCAGTAGATGTATTTATGCTTCAACCTCAACAATATTAATAATGACAAATAATTAAATAAGAAGAATATATAATAGGAAGAATAAATAATGACCAAACTCCATCTCAAAAACTGTCAATTTAATGCTGCTTTGTTCTTCAGATTGAACTACAGTTCTGTGACATTCATTTTAAGTATTTAGGCTCATCACAAACATTTTTTTAAATTTCTGCATTACTGCAATCAACGTTAAAGAGAAACTGTAATTATAGGTGATAATTTATAGGAAGTGATGCAGTATTTTAAAGTATGACATGTTTTATTCAGTAGACCTGACCAGAAAATTACATACCAAGGCAATAGTAAAGAGATTTTGGGATGAACAAAACTTAAACGATTAATTCAGAACTTCATTAATTCAGTCTCTCTTGTTCAGCTGCTGGCTTAACACTGATATATGTTGTGTTACATTTCTAACTTCACTTTCTAATTTCTGTCTCTGCATCTTTAGGACACAAATTCAAAACAACCAAGATGTCTGCAGGCAAAGGCGTAGCTATCGGCATTGACCTGGGTACCACCTACTCCTGTGTGGGGGTTTTCCAGCACGGAAAAGTAGAAATCATCGCCAATGACCAGGGCAACAGGACCACCCCCAGCTATGTGGCGTTCACGGACACCGAGAGGCTGATCGGGGACGCAGCCAAGAACCAGGTGGCTTTGAACCCCAGCAACACTGTATTTGATGCCAAGCGACTGATTGGAAGAAAGTTTGATGAGCCAGTGGTGCAGGCGGACATGAAGCACTGGCCCTTCAAGGTGGTCGGAGATGGAGGGAAGCCCAAAATTCAAGTGGAATACAAAGGGGAGAACAAAACCTTCTTCCCTGAGGAGGTCTCCTCCATGGTCCTGGTGAAGATGAAGGAGATTGCTGAGGCCTACCTCGGCCAAACAGTGTCCAACGCAGTCATCACAGTCCCGGCATACTTCAACGACTCACAGCGACAGGCCACTAAAGACGCAGGCGTCATCGCAGGACTGAACGTCCTGAGAATCATCAACGAGCCCACAGCAGCTGCCATCGCATACGGTCTGGACAAAGGCAAGTCAGCAGAACGTAACGTCCTGATCTTTGACCTGGGCGGAGGCACCTTTGACTTGTCCATCCTGACAATTGAAGATGGTATCTTTGAGGTCAAAGCCACAGCTGGAGACACTCACCTGGGCGGAGAAGACTTTGACAACCGCATGGTCAACCATTTTGTAGAGGAGTTCAAGAGGAAACACAAGAAGGACATCAGTCATAACAAGAGAGCCTTGAGGAGGCTGCGCACAGCTTGTGAGAGGGCCAAGAGAACCCTGTCCTCCAGCTCCCAGGCCAGCATTGAGATCGACTCTCTGTTTGAAGGTATTGACTTCTACACCTCCATCACCAGGGCTCGTTTTGAGGAGCTGTGCTCTGACCTGTTCAGGGGAACATTAGAGCCAGTGGAGAAAGCCCTGAGGGACGCCAAAATGGATAAAGGACAGATCCACGACATCGTTCTGGTGGGAGGCTCCACCCGAATCCCCAAAATCCAGAAACTCCTGCAGGATTTCTTCAATGGCAGGGAGCTGAACAAGAGCATCAACCCAGACGAGGCGGTGGCTTATGGTGCCGCCGTCCAGGCCGCCATTCTCTCAGGTGATACCTCAGGCAACGTTCAGGACCTGTTGCTGCTGGATGTGGCACCTCTGTCCCTGGGTATCGAGACAGCCGGAGGAGTCATGACATCCCTGATTAAACGTAACACCACCATCCCTGCTAAACAAACCCAGACTTTCACCACCTACTCTGACAACCAGCCCGGGGTCCTCATCCAGGTCTACGAAGGGGAGAGAGCCATGACCAAAGACAACAATCTGCTGGGCAAGTTTGAGCTGACAGGACTCCCACCTGCTCCTCGAGGGGTCCCACAGATCGAGGTCACCTTTGACATCGATGCCAACGGCATTTTGAACGTGTCGGCGGTGGACAAAAGCACCGGCAAAGAGAACAAGATCACCATCACCAACGACAAGGGCCGACTGAGCAAAGAAGAGATCGAGAGGATGGTGCAGGACGGTGAAAAATACAAAGCTGAGGATGAGCTTCAGAGGGACAGAATCGCTGCGAAGAACTCGCTGGAGTCCTACGCCTTCAACATGAAGAGCAGTGTGCAGGATGAGAACATAAAGGGCAAAATCAGCGAGGAGGACCAGAAGAAGGTGATTGAGAAGTGTGACGAGACCATCAGCTGGCTGGAGAACAACCAGCTGGCTGATAAAGAGGAGTACCAACACCAGCAGAAAGAGCTGGAGAAAGTGTGTAACCCCGTCATCAGCAAGTTGTATCAGGGAGGAATGCCTGCAGGCAGCTGTGGACAGCAGGCACGAGCTGGCTCCCAGGGGCCCACCATTGAGGAAGTGGACTAAAGTGGCCTTTAATATGGACTCTATGATCACTGGAACTGTTTAAAATACAACTGTAACTATATGCTTTATGTTCACAAGTTTGGGCTTTATTTTATATATGATATAAGATCCTAAATGTTTATATATTTTCAATGTAAGTATATACATTTAATCTCTGCATTATGAAACAACAATTCAATAGGACTTTGATACCAATATGTTTTTGTCCATATCATATTTGCAATGTTGTAAAGATCTTGAAATTGTAAATATATTTTCCTAGATGTTGCAATAAAAATATAAACCTTACAATTTTATTTTACTGTTTTTCAATCTAATACATACTTAGATGTTACAAACTTCCAGAGACTTCATGTATTCATGTAAATTTAATAGTCTTTCAGTGGAAGTAATAAAGACACAGAATCATGAGGAAAATCTTTTAAAATGATCTACATTTATCCATCATCACCTGGCAGTCAGAGCTCCTCATGGATCAAAAATCTAAGTAAATGCTCCTAAAATGTGAGAACACCGTTTTTCACTGGTCTATGTTGTTCTTTAGTCATATATTTTTTGACATGTAGCAGCAAGGCTCTATGGATGGTGATGTCTGTCTCTCTGTCAGTCCACCACTTTGGTCCAAATGGAAATATCTCAACAATTATTAAACTGATTTCTACTTTTACATTTACATTTTTCTTTTAGCAGATGCTTTTATCCAAAGTGACATACATCTGAAACTGATACAACACAAGCAGGGATCTAGTCAGGAGACAACCATACGAGTAAGTGCCATAAAGCTTAAGATAGAGTCCGACAGGACGTAGATACCAACAGGCAGTGCAACAAGGCAATGCATAGATTGCATAGAGGCAGGTTTTTTTTTCCTCTCTACCTCCAGTCCATCAAGTGCAGAGGTGTTTGCGAAAGAGATTTAGAGGGACTCTGCAGATCTAGCAGAGTTAGGTAACTCGTTCCACCACCGGGGAACTACAAAGGACAAGAGTCAAGCTGGCAACTTAGGGCCCTGTTGTGGTGGTGGTACCGGGCGCCCTTCATAGGCATAGCGTAGTGAGCGAGAGAGAGTGTAGACTTGAATGATGGAGTTCAGGTAGGCAGAAGCCATTTTAGTTGCTGATTTGTAAGCAAATTTTCTATTAAATTTAGTACAAACATTTATGTTCCTTAGAGGATAAATCCTACTGACTTGATCCTCTAACTTTTCCTTTAGACCTACCAAAAATAAAACAGTTACTGCTGTTGAACCGTTTTCATTACAGTCATTATCAAAGGTAACTCTCTTTAAGAAAAGGTTAAAGAAGTCCTATTCATATGGACACACAACTGTTGTTTTAAGACACACTTGAAAAATTGAGAACCTGTGCTTTAAGGTTGAACGAGGATTCAAAATAAGCCCAGTTGGTGATCCAGTTTGAGCTCTGGGAACATGAGACTTAACAACCATTTAATTAATCAATTTCAAGATCATGAATCACAGTCCCTTGATGAGTCCACATAGCCTATAATATGCAATTCAGATGTAAAGAATTACAGTAGATGAATCAGACTTCGAGGTTGACTGAACTGGGATCCATCAGGATGGAGTAGTGTCAAAGTCTCAGTGATGGACATTGGAAGAAGTACTCAGATCCTTTACTGAAGTAAAAGTATCAATATAGCGATGTAAAAATACTCCATTAGAAGTAAAAGCCCTCCATGAAAAATCCTACTACAGTAAAAGTACATAAGTATTATGAGCTTGATGTAGTTAAAGTATTGCAGTAAAAGTAGTGGTTTGGTCCCTCTGACTGATATATTATTATATATGACATCATTAGATTATTAATAGTGAAGCATCAGTGTTAGAGCAGCATGTTACTGTTGTAGCTGCTGGAGGTGGAGCTAGTTTACACTACTTTATATACAGTTAGCTAGTTTAGTCCAGTGGTTCCCAACCTAGGGGTCGGGCCCCTCCAAAGGGTCAGCAGATAAATCTGAGGGGTGGTGAGATGATTAATGGGAGAGGAAAGAAGAAAAAACAAAGTTCTGATACACAAATCTGTTTTCAGTTTTTGGACTTTTTCTCTAATCTTTTAACATTTATTGAAATGAAAGCATGTGAGAAGTTTAGAGGGAAAAATCACTATTTGGTGGAGCTGTTAACAACTCATAGACATGTGAAATGTGACCCTGACTACACACTGCTTTTTGTAAGACGTCAAAAGCCAAAAAGGTTGGAAACCACTGGTTTCATCTTTAACAATGTGTTGTATTTTAAAAGCTTGTTATATTATCCATTGTGTCAAATCTGCATCTGAAAAGCAACTAAAGCTGTCAAATAAATGTAGTGGAGTAGAAAGTACAATATTTCCCTCTGAAATGTAGTGGAGTGGAAGTATAAAGTGGCATCACATGGAAATACTCAAGTAAAATACAAGGACCTCAAAATTGTACTTAAGTAGGCTACAGTAGACCTAACTTGAGTAAATGTAGCCTACTTTCCACCACTAGTGATGGACCCAGTCCCAGACTGGATTATTTGTTTGTTTGTGTGTTTGTTTGAAGGGCTGGAGGGTGGAAGCAGGACTCGACGGTCCCTCACTACTTCTCTGTCCGTTCATTGTCACAAGTTAGTGAAGCGGCTCATTTATTGACATCCAGCGGTTTTAACGGCAGCTGTCAAGAACGAGCGTTGCACTCGCCGACCTGCCAATTCTCGCGAGAACCGGGACAGTGCGCGAGAAGAACGGGTCCAGGCAAGGCATAGCAATGTTCATATTTAGCAACAACAACAACCTTTACGAACATAATTATCCCGCTGTGTAGGCTGGAGGAGTGCTGAATTATTGGCCTGTTCCACCCACAAAGACACGGATGAAAACACCGGACTGTGACGTACAGGTAGAGAAAACACAGCGACTTGTTTTGAGGCAATATTGATAGCTAGCGAGCTGGTTTATTAATAGCTAGTTAGCTGGCTAACGGTTAGCTTAGCTCGCAAAGAATCTTTTCGTGATGATTCAATATTTGGTAATTTAGGCGACAGGTTGCAGCAGCCAGCACAAAATAAGATGCATATAGCTAACATCTACAACTTTAAGGTGTTAATTAGTGCCAGATAGGAAAGGAAGTTAACGTTAGATAGCCATTGTTAGCGAGCTAACGTTACACGTCTTTAAAGAAAGCTGAATGAGCAAATCACACATTGCTGGCTGGTTAACGTTAGCATGCAAGCGACTGATATACTCATCTCTCTCAGCGTTTCACTGTATAATACTTGTGGTTATCAATCGTTAATAATTGTCCTTGTGAGTTTATTTGTATGACATGCAAAGACAGACTACAGTAGCTTGTCACATGCCACATTTGATTATTACTGACATAACAAATAACAACAGATTGATGTAAAGCAGAGAAACATCTGGTCATTTAAGCAGCTGTTTAACGCAGATAAACATTTCATCCTCTAAATCTCAGTGGTGGAAAATAACTAAGGACATATACTCTTAAGTACAATTTTGAGGTACTTGTACTCTACTTGAGTATTTCCATGTGATGCTACTTTATTCTTCCACTCAACTAGCTTTCAGAGGGAAATATTGTACTTTCTACTCCACTACATTTATTTTACAGCTTTAGTTACTTTTCAGATGCAGATTTGACACAATGGATAATATAACAAGCTTTTAAAATACAACACATTGTTAAAGATGAAACCAGTGGTTTCCAACCTTTTTGGCTTTTGACGTCTTACAAAAAGCAGTGTGTAGTCGGGGTCACATTTCACATGTCTATGAGTTGTTAACAGCTCCACCAAATAGTGATTTTTCCCTCTAAACTTCTCACATGCTTTCATTTCAATAAATGTTAAAAGATTAGAGAAAAAGTCCAAAAACTGAAAACAGATTTGTGTATCAGAACTTTGTTTTTTCTTCTTTCCTCTCCCATTAATCATCTCACGACCCCTCAGATTTATCTGCTGACCCTTTGGAGGGGCCCGACCCCTAGGTTGGGAATCGCTGGACTAAACTAGCTAACTGTATATAAAGTAGTGTAAACTAGCTCCACCTCCAGCAGCTACAACAGTAACATGCTGCTCTAACACTGATGCTTCACTATTAATAATCTAATGATGTCATATATAATAATATATCAGTCAGAGGGACCAAACCACTACTTTTACTGCAATACTTTAACTACATCAAGCTCATAATACTTATGTACTTTTACTGCAATACTTTAACTACATCAAGCTCATAATACTTATGTACTTTTACTGTAGTAGGATTTTTCATGGAGGACTTTTATTTGTAATAAAGTAGTTTTACATTGCTGTATTGGTACTTTTACTTGAGTAAAGGATGTGAGTATTTCTTCCACCACTGTCTTAATCCAAATGTGTGATAATGCAGGTTTCCTCTCTGGGGATGAATTTGTTTGTGTGCAGTTTTCTGTGGTGGAAGGTAGAAGTGTGTTCAGACCCAAAAAAGTAAAAACACAAAAATATGAAAATACTAAATTTCAAGTAAAAGTCCTGCATTGAAAATCTTACGGCATGAGCATGTACTTTGAGTACTGAAATACAAATCAATAGTAAAAATACTATTAATGCAGCAGAATGACCCCTGCTAGTATTTTACTATTACACATGAGGTTATTGGAGAATTATCACCAATGCATAAACATGTAAGAAACATTTTAATGTTGTAACTGGTGGAGTTGGAGATGAATGAATAATAATGCTTGATATTTTAAAAAATGAATCATATGATTTGTTTGTATGATGTTAGTCTGCAACATAACTACAGCTGTCAAATAAATATAGTAGAGTAGAAAGTACAGTTGCTTCCTCTGAAATGAAGCAGAGTAGAAGTATGAAGTATTATAAAGTACAAGTACTGTAAATGTTTTCATGGATGTTTCCACCAGTTTTGATTCAGACACTCAAGAATTTAGGAACAGTTTTCTTATTACTTTCTTACCTTTGAGCTGCATATCAAGCTAATAACAGATCTGCTTTTTTTTTCATGTAACATGACGTCCAGGTTTATCAGTTATGGACATCAGAATCTTTGTACACAAACTCTCATAACACCCAAAAGTTATAATTCAGTTTTGATCATATTACACCTGTCCTGATGTCTTCACAATACAAGACAGAGTGTATTTAAAAAACCCTCCTTCTGACTCATAAAGCTTTTTAATTGACTGGCTACATGTCCAGTTTTAATACTCAATCATGTCCTTTATGTTGCTGCTCAAAGATTAATTTAAAAATCTACACCGAGCTAAATGCAGCTTCAGGAGGAAGGCTCTGTTGGGATATTCAAATTATTCGTACTCTTAATTCTGTCGTCGTTGTGTTAAATTTCTTAACCTCAATCCTGTTGTATTAACATTCTTACCTGTATGTTTGGGATTCTGTGTCTATATACATGTACGTTCACTCACTGGACACTTTATTAGAAACACCTGTTCAATCTAAAGTAAACCGATGCCACATCATAAATTCTACTTTTATGAAGATTATAAATGTTCAGCTTTTGTTGACATTGTGAGAAAGGTAACCGATGAATGATAATAACGACTGCAGCTGTAACATGTGTAGTATAAATGATGTGATGTACACTATAAATAAATGAAGTTGCAGTTTGTGTTGTTACAGGATGTGGCCGCGCTCCTCTGGATGTTTGACAGACGGTGAAGAAGGAGCAGACCTCGCGAATCTCACACATCTAACCTCCTCTACCCTTCCATTTACTGGATGTCTGAAACCTGTATTTTCTTGTTGAAATGATAAAGTATTTAATTTCACAAAATAATGTAGCGATAAGCTTAGCCTCAGAGATATTTGACCTCTATTAAAGCCCATCATGCATGGGTCCGGAGCGTTGTCTTTTTAACTCTTAGGTTTTTTTTTCGATGGCGCCGAGCACAACACTTAAGTTCACACCCATTTGTAAATGATTAGACCAATGTGCCGTGTTTGCCCCCAGTCAGTTACCCCAGCTGTGCAATCACTTCAGCTTTCTGTTGTATGTTTGAAGTGATTTGATAGAACCATCAAGCCAATCAGGAGAATGAACGGCTCTCTTTTAACCCCACCCAGCCCGCGGGCGGCAAACTCCTCACCTTTACCTCCCTCGCCCTCCCCGTCACCCTCCCCGCCGTCTCCCTCTCTGCTGCCCCTCTCCCCCCGGCCGCCCCCTCTCCCACCACTGGTGAGCCCTCCTCCCCAGGCTCACCCGTCCTCCCTGTCGGACACCCCCACGCCGTCCCCCTCGCCTTGCCTGAGCTGGACCGAATTCTGTGAGCTCCACGCGCGTGTCGCAGCTGGTGACTTTGCACGCCACTTTCGGGCTTTCCTCCTGGAGAACCCCCACTACTCCCCGGATTCAGCAGCCGCCTTCTGCCGTCGCTTCACTGACCGCTTTGTTCGTCACTTCCAGAGCGAGCTGGAGGGGGCGCTCCCTCCGAGCTGTGCTTCTGGGAGGGAGGAGATGGTGAGCTGGGCTCCCCAGTCAGATGCTACTTCCCTGGAAGAGGAAGCGGTCTCACCCCTGTCGGCGTCCGGGGGTGCTGTCCTCCCGTGTCCCCCGGCCAACACGACGCGGGGCTTATCCAAGCCCGCGCCGACGCGGCTCGTGCTGGAGAACCGCAGCGGGGACAGGTTTCAAGATTCTTACGCCCACAGCCAAGTCCTACCTCCATCTTCATCGTCGTCATGTTGCTCCTCGGTGGGAGGGAATAACGGCAGGCGCGAGGAGAGGGGCGCCATGATGATCATGACCCCTGGGAACGGGGAAGCACCGGTCGAGGAAGAGGAGGACAGCTGGCTCGGGGTAGCGTCTGTGGGGGAAGACGTTGAGCCAGACGAGCGGGATGCTGAGTCCACAGAGGTCGACAGTGCAGACCCCTCCCACACTCCTCAGATTCCACCTTCCTCTGTCACTCCTCCGCCCGGCTCCAAAGGTAACAGCACACCCAACTCCTCCAAAAACAAACTGAAGAAGCGCTTCTCGCTGCGGAGTGTGGGTCGTAGTGTTCGGGGGAGTGTCAGAGGAATCCTGCACTGGCGAAGCTCCTCCAGCGACTCGGCCCAGAGCCAGCTGCCCTCCAGCTACAGCTACACGATGGGTGTGCAGGACGCCACCCTGGTGTCAACCTCCAAGAGGAACTCTGGTACACAGCCTCCTACACCCACCTCGTCCATGCCCGTCTCTCTGTCCATGCCCCTCTCCCTCCCCCACTCCTCCTCCTCCTCTCTGCCCCCCTCATCTTCAAGCAGCGCCACCTCTCTGTCTCTTTCGGAAGCCGCTCGGGATCGGCGGCGGAGCAATGGCGAAGGCGGCGAGAAGGAGAAGTGGAGCCATCGTCTGGAGAAACTCAGACTGTCGCGATCCCCTCCTCCTGTCCTCACCTCGACCGCCGCCGGCTCTCACTCCGCCTCCTCCACGCTGCCTCCGAGCAGCGCGGCCGCCGCCGCCATGGGACCTCCGAGGAAGGTGGGCCGGCTGGTGCGGGAGGGCGGGGTGAGCGTCAGCTCATCCAACGACGAGTTAGGCGGGAGCCACGGATTTTCTGGCTTCTCGTTCGGTCTACTGCATCACGGTACAGACAACAACAACGCTGCCTCAGCTTCATCTGCCGCAGCCCAGGCGGGTCCGGCGCAGCCTCTGGCGAGCGGCGGGAACGTGCCCTGGAGAGGAGGACGCTGGCATAAATGTCGTCTGGTCCTCAGAGAGCGGGACAGAGAAGGCGGCGAGCGGGGAGAGGAGTACTACCTGGAATTCTTCATTCCACCCAAAGTAAGTGTTTCCCTCCTGTGAAGCAGATGGTGGTTAACGTAACATATAAGGGTTAAAACATTTAGTCAATGAATCAAATATTCTCTGATTGTTGCTTCTCCAGTGTGACGATTTGTAGATTTAATGTCTTGAAGGCGTTATGTTTCACTTCTGTCTGATATTTATGTTTTATTACTCGTTATATTTTGAATGTAAAGACACCGAAAATGATTTGATTTTAAATGTATGAAATAATTTTAATGTGAATGTTTTCAATTCACATTATTATTATTATTATTATTATTATTGTACATTTTACTATGTTTTCTCTTTTCCTTTATGATTTTACATATTTTATAAACTCTAAAATCTCATAAAAACAAAAAAGATTTAATACACAGTTAAGTTTTGTTGGATTGTTGGTAGGACAGAATAAGATATGATGACGTCACATCGGGCTCTCGGAAATTGAAGGTGTTTTTAAATATAATTTATATTAAAAGGAATTATAATCATTGTAATGTATATAATTGTCAGATGATAGTCGTTACAGCTATAAGAGTATTTTATGTTTAATGACTGAAGTATAAGATTTACTGTTCAGGTGGTTCATTTACCAGCTGCTGTAATGATGGATGTTAAGTTAAGTAGTAAAGAGTTCTGACGATTAATTGATTGAAAACTAATCTGCAGCTATTTTGATAATTGATTGTTTCATTTTTCAAGCAAAAATGCTAAAAAAGTCTTTGGTTCATTTATTGTGTTTCCTTGTTTTATGTGATATTAAATGGAACATCTTCAGTGTTTGGACTGTTGTTCACACCCAGCATGATAACTATAAATATATATATATCGTTTTAATAAGTCGTACTAATGCGAGCGGACGGCGGAGTCCTCAGCGCAGCTTTAACGACAACAACGACGGTGACGAATGATACGTTTGGATCACTTTCAGAGTGATTTGATGAACAATACAAACACTGACAGCCAATCAGAATCCATCCTCTAAACCAATACGGCACGACACGATCTCCATCTAGCCCGACGTCTCCAGTAAAACCTCAAAAACCTGCATATTTCATCTTAATTCTGTAAACTAACTGACGACTTTATTTATTTATATTTATTTATTTTAATGCGGTTTTTCTCACCATTGACACACTGTCAACGACACCCAGAGGTGATTTCTTTAGATAAGTTTGTATAACGTTAGAAAACAACAAAGTTAGCGACTCTTTTAGGCTTCAGATCTGTGTTCGGACCGTGTTTTCCTGCCACGGCGCGGTAAAAGCTGCTCGTCTGTGCGTTTCAGCGTCTGCTACCGTCGGTCCGTGCAGTTCGGGTCTGTAAACACTGAGACATCACAGCAGCTCGTGTCTTTCTCTGTGCAACGTACAGCAGTAACAAGTCATCAATATCCATTTCCCCGAGCTGCCCACACAAGCTAGAACATGCAGCGCGTGCTCGGCGCCGCTGTTTACACAACGTCATCGTTCATAAGCGCATCATCGTTATCGTTCCTGGTGTGGAGGCCCTTTAGACCTATAATGAAAGTATTTGTTAGTTAGTGTACAGCAGTGGAGAAACATCAGTTATCGATCTGCTTCGTGTGTCTCTCCAGTCGTCAAAGCCTCGGCTGACTGTCCCCTGCTGCTCTATCGTGGACGTGAGGAGCACCACGGCGCTGGAGGTCCCCGATAAGGAGAACACCTTCCTGCTGCAGGTAACCGATCACTCTCTCATCTTTACTTTACTCACTAGTGTCTGCGTTCACACTCAGCATCCTGCGGTGGTTTATTCCTTTAACCGGTAATATGAATCTCAGTAGAGCTGAAACCATCAGTGGATTAGACAGAAAATTCATCTTATTTTAATAACCAATTAATCATTTATGTTGAACACACAAAAATGTTGAACATTCTGTTTTTGTCTTCATTTTGTATCATTATAAATTTAATATCTTTGTGTTTTGTTTGGGCTCTGACAGATTACATTCAGCCTTTTTCACAGTTTTCCGTCATTTTGAAGATGAAACCAGCAGATTAACTGCTGATGAAGATAATTGTCAGTTTCAGGCCTAAATAGTCGTAGTTAGTAGTTGAAAGACCTGACAGACAATCTGTTGTGTGAAGTTGTACTCGGACTATAATCAAACGTTTGTGTAGTTTCTACTCTGAAGCTTCGTCCTCTGTCTGTCTTGTTGTCCCGTCAGGTGGAAGGGTCGGCGCAGTACGTGATCGAAACACGCGACGCTGTTCAGATGAGAGCCTGGCTGAGCGACATCAGGAACGGCATCTGTCTCAGGTAACATACGGAGGCGTTTTAGCTGCTCCAACAGGAACTAAAGGATCTCCAGCAGGTCTCCTCTCTGTCTGTCTGTCTGTTAGTGTGTTTGAGGGTTTTAACCACCAGTCTGTCCCCCACAGTGAGCAGGAAGATGCTGAAGGTGTGTGCGTGGGGCCGTTAGACATCAGCGGGACGCCTGAGATCGTCGACCGTCTTTCACAAGGTTCGTGTGTGACGCTGTGAGCTTTACAGCACATTGCAGCAGGTCTGCAATGTGCTGGCCGTGTGATTGCAGTGTCCCCTCTCCCCTCATTTCCTGTCTCTCTCTACTGCAAAACACCCCGAAAATACCATGAAAATCCAAGCAGATGTCTTGGTAATCTGGCCAGTCAGGACATCTTGCTGTGGACCTAAAAAGTTGTTGGTTTCATAATTCCTGGAACGTATTTATAACTTATAACTCTTCTCTCTGGTGCTTTTTGGTCGTCTCAGTGTGTTACGGAGGTATCGGAGGCTCCTCACCTCTGATGGATCCTCTCCCACCAGAGTTGCCACCTCGAGCCCCGCTGGACGAACCGGATGGCCGGGTTCTCGGGGGAGGCGGGGCTAGTCTGGGCACACCGTTCGCTGAGACGCCAGACGCCACAGGTGAACACTGTCACGTTTTTTTATTTATTTATTTGTTTTTTTTTAAAGAAGACATATTCCTGAAGACATGTTTTATTATTCCTTGTCTCATTTTCCCTGCAGCAGACCTCTACTATCATCACAGTCTTTTTGATCCTCACGCTGTCCCGTTTTTAAATATTTATAATTCTTACATGTCGTAGTATCTGACGACATGTTTCTGATGAGATGAAGTTTACATAATTTTACATTTTGAGCAGCAGTTATGTAGATTTTTGTTCCTTTTATATATTTCTTCAACCAAGAATGACCCATATTTACCTTTTTTATGATGAACAAACAGCATTGTGCAGGTGGATTAGGGTGGAAATAAGGGATAGCCCAGATTAACATGTATCCATATAAATATATTGTATTGTTTTAGACAAAGGCAGAGAGCAGAAAATGTGACGTCCATCTCTTGTTTCACGACCAAAAGCAGAACGAGAAGCAAGAAAAGACGTGTGTTTGTAAAATACGTTGAAAATGTTATTAAGAAACACGAGACCATATGTTTGTTTTATTAAAACCTTTTAAATAGAATTTAATTCCCCATATTTAGCATTTATTAACAATATATGACAATTTAATAACTGGTTTATATAAACACTGTCATGTATTTCTAAGCAGATATAAGAACATTTTAAGTGTTTGTTAACGTACAATATTTATTCTAACTTCTCTTATGAAGACATATTTTATACTATTACAAGTGTGTTTTACTATGTTGTCATTTGATGAATACATTAATAAACACTTATATCTGTTGACAGCTACATTTATAGTGTTATAAACCATTTATTAACTCTTTATTTACTGATTATTGATGCTAAACGGGGGAATCGTTGTCACCTGATAATTGTTCTGATGTTTCTTGGTGTTTTAATTTCCTTATGACACATATCAAGCTTCCAAAAACCCCCAAAAAACCATAACTGATGCAGTAGAGGATTATTGACAATTTATTATTCTTATTCAAATATATAAAAAACATGACTGCATCAAAACTGCAATAAAAACCAATTTCCATTGTGATTTTATATCTGAGATTATTTAAGTGATTTGAACCCAATTAGCAAAACCTCTGATCTGCTGATACACACTGTAAAAGTCTTCCAGTCTTTGTTTAGTCTTTTCTGTTTTTATTGACAATGTTTCGCTTTGATAATTCTACATTTACCATGTTTTCACCTTCAGCATCTCATACGATGCAGTACAGTTGTGAGCAGTTGTGATATTTATCCAACTTAAAGCACATTGAAATGTGTTTATATACATACAGACTGCAAAAAAACCCCCAAAAACATCAACAATGAGTTCACAGACACTAATATGTCATTTACCACCTTTAAAACTGTAAAGCATTAAAGCATCGTTCGTACCTCTCGCCCGTCCCTTCCCACAGGGTCCTTCCTGTTCTCAGAGGTGACGTCCGCTGAGACGGTGGAGCACCCGCTCAGTGAGTGCCAGTGGTTTCACGGCACCTTGTCGCGCCTCAAAGCTGCTCAGCTGGTGTTGGCCGGAGGCCCGGCGAGTCACGGCGTCTTCCTGGTTCGCCAGAGCGAGACACGGCGCGGAGAGTACGTCCTCACCTTTAACTTCCAGGGCAAGGCCAAGGTGAGTCTGGGAGTCGACGTTAATATTCAGTATTTTTCAACCTGGACCTTATTTTCCCATCTTTTTATGACCACGTGACTAAAGGGGATTAATGGGTCCAGTATTGAAACGGGCTGCTATGTAATCCAGTAAACAACCATCAGTATATGTCCACTAACAGTGCTTGTTTTTCCCACCAACAGGCTCAGATTGTTATTACAAGTGTCTGACAACATTATGGAAAGAACCGAGAATACAGAGAATAAAATGTGATTCTTTACCTTTCGCTTGAACCAGTCAGTTGTGTCTCACCAAGTCTCGTATTAAGGAGACGAGTCTTCCTGAAATCCTGTGAGAGGTGACACAGAGTCGGACTACAGACAGTTTAGCTTAGCGTTTATCTAAAAGATTTTTCAAAGTCATGCCTGAATATTTAGCTGATTTCTACAACAACTCAACTCTCACGAGACTTCAGAACGAGACTTCTCCCTAAGCGAGACTTGGTGAGACACAATAACAAACAGACAGGTTCAAGGATCTTATAGCAGCTCGTCCCCATCAGTCACTTAGACACAAAAAGATGGAAAATAAGCTTCAGGTTGAAAAATACCAAAGTTTCCCTTTAAGAAAAAGACAAGTTCTGTTTATATTTACTGTTTCTCACCTAAATGTATTGCGTGTATCCTCGAGGTCTAGCAAACATGTAGCTAGCAGTCTTCGTCTTCCTGTCTTTGATGATGCGTTTCTTTACTGCTGCAGTCACTACTCAGTGGAACAGTGACTGAGTATCACCTCATCCTCATGTACACAACAAAACAAACGTTGCTCAGTAGCGTCACTAGTGGTCAGAAACTCCACAGGGAACCTTCAACAGATGGAAGATTTTATAGTTAATTTTACAGACTGACTGTTTATGAGGAGAAAATGGAATCTGATAACTGGTGGACAGTATTCCCAGTTCTTTATTCCAATTTTTAATTAAAGGATGGCAAATATCTGGCAGTTAGTTTATCTGTCAGGTTAAAGGATAATTGTGATTTTATTTGCAATTGAAGGTGCTTGCACACTGTGAGCGGCTGCTGTATTTTGTATTTTAAATCAGTGGCAGCAGGGCGCAACGCCATCGCCACGGCAACCATTGATGCTACCAGCCTGTACAGCACAGGCTGCTGCTTATCCACCCGTTATAATCTCATCACACTGCTCAACAGAGCAGATTGTGACTTAAAATAGAAGAAATTGTTAGAAATACAACTACTAGTGTGATAAATGTTGTTTATTGTCTGAAACCGGACATTTAAACACCATTTCTCCTCGTCGATCTGTCTGATCTCTGCTACCGAAGACGTAGCCTACTTATATCACTCAGGTTGACCTTTGACTGTCGAGTCCCGGTCTGACTCTTGTTTTCTTCCCATCAGCACCTCCGTCTGTCCCTGAACGAGGACGGTCAGTGCCGAGTGCAGCACCTTTGGTTCCAGTCCATCTTTGACATGTTGGAGCACTTCCGGGTGCATCCGATCCCGCTGGAGTCCGGCGGAGCCTCGGACGTCACGCTCATCAGCTTCGTGGGTGCCACCGCTGTTCGCCAGCCAGGTACGAGCGAGCCCAACACTTGACATGTAAGACAGTGTAGAAAATACAAAACAAGCAACAGTGAGCATAAAGCAAACATGGACACAATTAGGTTACCAAAAATGAATATTCAGCCCTGTTTTAGTTGAAACACTTTACTTTAAGTCCCTTTATTTTTCACGTTTAAGTAGTATACAATATAAACAGGTCATAAATGGTTTATAACACACTATAATGTAGTTGTAACCAGATATAAGTGTTTACTAATGTATTCATCAGCAACTATGCTGCTTTATAAACAGATAATAAATGACAATATAGTAAAACACAGCTGTAATAATGTAAAACATGTCTTCACTGGAGAAGTTAACAAAAAAACAAACACTGTACATTAATAAACACTTAAAATGTTCTTATATCTAATGTAGTATAACTATATCGTAGTGTGTTATGAACCATTTATTAACAGTTAAAGTGTTACTGAAACCTCACAGACAGGTTCTGGCTGCCTGTTGGGACCTGGATTGGCCAATAAATGAGAGAAATGTCTAATTGTGCCTTTTTTTTGTTGTTGTTGTGGAGCAATATTACAGTTGCAATTTAAATTGTGATTATTGTCTGTAAATTAAACCACACTGGTGTATTTGTGGTCTACATCATTTTAAACAAACATAAACACACGTTTATATTATTTCTACATGCATAGAATCAGGTCAAATAACGCAGGTTAACAAGTAAACTTGGCCAGTTTTTCTATGGAAAACTAGTCAGTTTAACCCACATTTATTAAGATATTACATTGATGGTACAGATACAATAGTAGTCCATAGATTTAGCTTTATTTAATTTTTTAAAAATGGATGATAATCGATGCAGCAGAACTAGAGATATCATCTTTTTTTTTCCTCATGAAAACCTGCCGCCTACATTACCCACAATTCAGTGAGAGTTAAGTCAGAAATTAGGAAGAGTTATGCTAGTAGCAGCTAATGTATCCTGGAGCTACAGAGGTCCGGTAACCTCACTTCTCTCTGACTCCACACCTCCAGATTTCTTTCTTTTTCACACTTAAAGTCTTCAGCCCCAACGATCACCGACTCAAGTGACATCACTTGAGGCAATTCATTGTATTTCATGTCAACCTTTCACCTCCTACAGCTTGTTAAGACTGTTTATCAAGTTTTTCAACTGGCTGTAATCATTCCTCCTGTTCATACTGGATATTAAAAGATCCTTCAAATGTGCTTTCAATGGAAGTGATGGAGGATAAAATCCACAGTGTGTCCACTAGGGATGTGCCTGAATAAAAATACATTATTCGGCAAAGCACAAATAGTGTTTTCCCCCGAATATTTGTTTCATACAAATATTTCAAAAATTATTTGTTTTCAGGAAGAAAAATAAACCATGTCAAACACCAGCGTGCAGGTTGTTTACATCACTATGTCAGTGTCTCTCCTCTGCTCCGCTGTGACGTCTATCAGCAGGTCTCAGTGAGGGGAGTCACATCCACCTGCTACATGACGCACATTTCCTAATTTGGACATCAGTCCCAGAGTTGGGAGTGTTCCCCAGAGATAAAGCTAAACTACTGACACACGTGTCATGAACACTTATTGTAACACTTTAATTTTCTAAAATTAAAAGCGTAATAAAAACAAAAACAGGATTTTTAAACCTCTTTCCACTTTTATTCGAATACAAATACAAATAATTTTGCTGCCTCAACAAACACAAATACAAATACTGGGATTTCTGCACATCCCCAGTGTCCACACAGTCATTTAAAAGTCTGTGTGAAGCTTCTATTCAGCTTCAGCAGTCTGAGTTAGTCATATCAAGTGGATATCTGACACATTTACAGTCTTTTTAGCATCAAATTCCCTCTTTGTGTTTCCTCGGACAGTGTTTTCCTGTTGAGCTGCAGGTGGAAGTATAGTAACAAAAAGAGGAACTTTGGCACTAAAAAGACTGTAACGTTGAAAGATATCTACTTGATTTGACTCATTTGGACGCTGAAGCTTCATATTAGCTTCAGATAAACTTTTATATACATTTTTGCACAGAAGGAGGACTGTGGATTTTGTCCTCCATCACTTCCATTGTAAGGTCATTATGAAGGGATCTTCTAATGGTCAGTATGAACAGGAGGAACGATTACAGCAAGAAAAACAGCTTTAATGTTCATTTAGACAGCTGACTGTTGGTTTAAGACAAAGTTGAAACATTGTGAACCCGTCCCTTTGTGTACATTTGCATGCTGAACATGTGTTTCTCTCAGCTGTCTTTACATACGTACTGCATGATATCTGCTGTACAACCTCATCCCTCATATCATATATCCTCCCTTCCCCACATATCTAGAATCACATGTTGGAAAACCAGTGACTGAATGATTTTAAATATAAATCTAGATTTCAGACATTTGTTTAAATATTTAACAGAAATGCCTTTTATACAGAAAGAGAATAGCAGTATAGAGTTAATCCGCTGTGTTATATTATAGAAATGTTTCCGTCTCCACCCTGTCGCCTCCATCTGCCCGCTGTGTTACTGCACCCATCACTGTTCTGACCTCACTGTTGTTGTTGTTGTTGTTGCTGTCTGTCGTATCCGTTGGCTCATCCCTTGCAGGCCGGGACAGGGCAGGCAGTCGGCCTACAGTCTGTGATGTCATCACCACGCGCCATCCTGACTCTCCATCAACCCCCATCTCTGACTGTGTGTAAGTGAGACCGGACTCGGCTGAGAGCAAGTCTGAGAAAAGAAAAAAAAGAAGGGAGTGTGTGGGAGTGAGTGAGGTGATTTCTATGATGCATATTCAGGTTGAACTTTTAAGTTTTTTACACTAAAAATGTCAAGTTTTAAAATGTGAAATCTTTACAGAGACGCTCTGGCGGAGCCTGATGCACAATATTGATTATTTGAACACAGAATAATGGAGGGAGCAGCAGATAGTCGCAGCCTGTTTATATGAAGCACATAGATGAAGGAAGAGTGTAGTTGTTATGAATGATTAGAGATCACATGACTGTAAAGTAACGCCTGTAAGCTCAATCAGGAATTATTATTATTATAATAATAAAATGAATCAGAAAAAGACGAGGGCAGAG